>NC_056737.1:386186913-386526913 GCF_019279795.1 Protopterus annectens | reverse complement strand
GACCCAGATGCCATATCTTTGTTTATAAGTTGAACAACATAAAATGATTTCCTCAGTACACCCTTCCATTCAATGGCTAGATTACTATCTACATGTGTCCCCAAGTCCCTGACTATTGGGTTAACTCTTAGGGATATGTTTTCAGTATGATAGTCGCCAGGGGTGGATGAGTTCCCGAAGGCTATATTATGCAGTTGTTGGCATTTAGTTTTAGTCCATGGCTCTGACACAAATTTTGTCTATGTCAACCCTTCCTGGAGAACATTAGGGTTGGTTGGAAATTCTATGACTCCTGGCCAGGTCGTAATGAACACATATAAATAGTTCCAGTTTTAAAACTAAAATCACTCAGTAGACAGTAAGTTAATAAAATTTTTTTAAACCTTTTAGCTGATAGGTTTTAAGGGGTGAATGTTTAGCGTTTTACGTGTATCTTATTGTATTGCTGCTTTAATAAAACTATGCTTTTGTGTATTTATTAGGGTTTTAAAATGTTCCATTTTTTTAGATTAATGTAGATATTTGTCTTTAAATACCGATTATCATGTGACTATAAAGATTATTTAACTAGCATTTTTTAAATCTAGCTGTATCTGAAAAAGTTTTACTGGAATGTAAGACAAAAGTGCTTATGAACATGTCATTTAATTAAAAGAATTTTATATTTTAAGAGGTGCACTTCTAAGCCGTTTGGTGTTTTTTGATGTTGTTGGAGTTTGTATTTTCTTGTCAGTGTTTGGACTGCTGCTAATTTGCAATTGTCTATAAATTTGGTCAGCCAAAGGCCCTTGATATTGGCCTTGACTTCAGAGAAGTAAATGCCAAAAAGAAACAATCCAGGACTGATTCCTGAGGCACTTGTTACTGGCCTCTTTGGACTCCCTAATTATAACTTCCTGGGATCTGTGTGTGAGCTAGCTGGGTATCCACCAGTTGACATAGAGGTTTATACCTAATTTCTTGAGATTATCAACAGTGCCCACGTGGGGTATTGTGGTAAATGCCTTGGCCAGGTCAAGATCAGCAGTGTGAACCGGTTTGCTCTTATCTATTGTTTTGGTGACCACCTTAAAGAAATCTACCAGGTTAAATAGGCATGACTTTCCCTTGATTAAACCAAAATGGGTTGAGTCCAGTGTTTGTAGGCTGTTATCATCATTGTTGGAGTAGAGTAATTTATTATTTGATAAGTCAGACCTGAAAATGGATAAGGACCCCATGCCTTGATTTAAAAACTGTATGTAGTGTGGCCCCAAAATTTGCCCTGAAGACCATCATCATTTATGTGTAGTTTAATTGGAAGTGGGTCACTTATACAGTGTTGCATGTAAAATCTTTAGCATTTGTACTGTTGATAGAAGAAAAAAGTTTGTGCCGAAAGAGTTCTGAGTCTGCATCCACTGAGAGAGTGATCTTGGAAGGCAAAAGAATTCCTCTGAAGTATGAAAACCTGAGAAAATGAAAGAGAAGCGCAAGACTGACAATCCTGATGTCTCTATTTTATAAAGGTTGACTGTAGTTAAGGTTGCCCAACTCTTCTTCTCCAGCTCAACTGAAAGTTTTTCAGTTTCTACACCCACCTGAACTTCACCTTCACAGCAGGAGTTGTCAAGTATGACTGACTCGGGATTGAGAAGAAGGACCAGTAACTTCTCTTCTGAAAAAGAATTGTTGCGGTTTCTTTCCTCTAAGCCTAATTCTCCTTCCCTAAGGAGCTGTACACCCTTAGACTGGAAACACATGATGTCGACCTTTGTAAAGGCCCAACTTCAGTATATCATAATCTTAGCCCCTTTGTCTCTTGGGTGGCTCGGGATCATCTCATCTCGGTATTTTCTTCAGTTCCTCCTCTGGCTCCTGTGTCAGTGTCTGATGAGATGATCCAATGGGTTCAGCTGCAACTGCTGAGTATCCATGCCTTCCTTGGTGTTACCAGAGCCGTTGTTGGCAGTTTGTTTACACAGAGGAGTCAGTTTCAGGGCTGTTTGCAGGACAGGCACCAGGACATGTGGTTTTGCCCTGAGACTCTGTTGATGCTGGGCACTTCGACTTTTCGTCATTGATGTTATCTCCAGACAGACCTAGGCACTTTGACTTTTCGTCATTGATGTTACCTCTGGACAGAGGTCCTCATAAGCCTGTTTTGCAGAGATTGGGAATGCCTTCTTCCCAGGAGAGTTCTGACTACTATCCTTCCCGTCCAACCAGGAGGTGAGGTGGTGCAGCAAGAAACACCTTGACTCCTCATCAGTCTTTCCCTTCCCAGATACAGATCTCAGTGAAGAGGAGGCTTCATTAAGATTCCCTAGTGAGAATATCACCTTTTTTAATTTCTCCAAGCCTTTTGGGTTTCTAATACCATGACAGGAATGGACTCAATTCCTAAGTCAAAGTACGACTAAAGTTCATGAAATTAGTAATCTTTCAGTCTTTGATGTTAGCCAGAAGTGCTCTTCGCAGCACCTGCAATGTGCCCAGTAATGACTCCTCCTGCAATTCATACGGTGTCACATGTATCAGTAACATATCTAAGTACGATTGTATATTCTTTTTTTTTTTTTTTAAGACCCATTGCTCCTACTACCTTTGGAACTGTCTGGGTATCTTTCTTCCACATTGCTCTCATTTCTGCCTGCAAATTCTGATATTTTATGACTTTGTGTCTCTCTGCAAGCAAGACACTGTAGTTGCTGGGTGTTGCGATTTCAATAATCACTGCTACTTTTGTCTTCTTTTCATGGATCACTATATCCAGTTTTCTAGCATCTATCTTTTGAATTGTTGGTAATGGGTGATCCCATGTGATGTAGACTTCATCATTTTCTGTGATGCTTTATGGCTTATGTTTCCAGTGTTTTTCAGCCACTTCATCACTATAATGTTTGCACAATCCCCAGTGCAACAGTCTTGCCACATTATTATGCCTTTCAGCATACAGTCCTTGTGCCATTAGTAGGTCACAACCAGCAGTGAGGTGTGCAACTGTTTCCAATTCTGTTTTATAACACCTACATTTGTCTGTTTCTCCCACATTTTCAATGGACTTTGCAAACCAACATGTACGTAGCCCACTATCTTGGGCCACCAATATTAACCTTTCATCTCTTGGTTTGAATTTGTCCTTCCTTAACCATTCCTGCATTTGATCCTAATCAACATGAGATTCTTCCAGAAGTTTTCTATACTTGCAACTATCTTTATGCATTTTCCACATTTCTTGCCTTTTCATCTGGTCCTGCACCTTATATTCTTTCTTTTTTTGGCACATTTGTTTATTTATTTTACATTTGTTAAATGGGAGGGTCCGACTGGATACATGTCCATTTTCAGGGGAGGCCCGGAGAGAAAAGCTCCAAGTGATACATTTTAGTTTCAACAGTTGCAGGTAATACAGATAATGCAGGGAGTATAGACAGTAGAGATAACACAGACAAAATTACAGTCCTGGTATTGAAGGGATTTACATTTTTAGTCTAAACAGTTGAAGGTAATATAGAAAATGCAGAGAGTACAGGCAATACAGATAAACAGACAATGCAGTCTTGGTATTGAGAGGTGGTTACAGACATTTTTTGTAGGAGAGAGTCAGGTTGTGCATATATAGTTGTATACAGTGGTAGCTTATGCAGGAGTACAGTTGTGAAAGTACGTTAGATAAATTTTCATAGCCAACCATAGTAGTTAGAAGTAGAGATAATTCTCTAGTCAGGTAATAGTAGTAATACTGATTTTGTGCACATTCAGTTGCTGCTTGATTTTTATCTACTTCTGGTTGATTTCCATTCCTGCTCAATGGAGATATGCTTTTGCTAGACTAAGCAGAGACGTCATCTTAGATTTATTCTCCTCATGTTTCAAACTTTTACTAAGTTCAGGTCTTGTGAGGTCAGCAGATATGTGTGCAGTCCTACGATTGCAGATCTATACATGTAATCAATTTCAAGGAGGCCTATCCCTTCTTCGGAACGTGGAATATATGTTCTTGGTATGCACTGATTTTTATAAATCATTTGGTATACATCCTCCTTGTTTTCCTGTCTAATTTGTCCAGCACGTTTTGGGGCCAATCAGTCACTCCAAAACTGTAAGTTAGGACAGGAAGAGCAAATTGGTTTATAGCTTGAATTTTGTTCCTAGATGACAGCGCTATTTTCAGGATTAATTTAAGTATTCTAAAGTATTCCTTACTAAGTTTTATTCACATTTGTTCATGCTTTAGTTGATCCTTCATCACTTCCCAAATATTTATATACTCCCTCTTGCCCAAGTTTTTTATATCCCATTCTTGTCCCAAACTGATGTTTTCTTGGTGCTGCAGTTTTCCTGCTTTAAAGGTTGCTTTTGCACATTTATCAAGACCAAATGACATTCTTATATCATCTGAAAAAGTTTTGACAACTTGTAGTTGTGCTTTCAGTTCCTCATTTGATGAGCTATATAGCTTTAAATCATCGACAAAGAGAAGATGAGAAGTCTTTGCACTTTGTTGTTTTCTAGGAGCCAAATTATAGCCATGGCCTAAGCTCTTAAGTAGACAGCTTAATGGGTTAAGGGTAAGACAGAATAGCCATGGTGACAGAGTCACCCTGGAATATCCCCCTTTGAATTTCTATCCCTGGGTTAATAATTTGTCCTTTATTATGGCTTAATGGCAAAGTGGTCTGCCACTGTTTCCTGGTCACTGTAATGTAGTCGATCGGTGTAGGGTGTATTTTATACATCTTTAAGCACTGTTTTATCCATGAATGGAGGATACCATCAAATGCTTTTTTGTACTCAGTCCATGTCATACTTAGATTCTTCCCCTTTTTACAGTTCTCCACTATGACTTTGACAAAAATGATCCTTTGTTCCATATGCCATTCTTTTATTGCCCTTCTGTTCTATTGCTGTATTGAGTTTTCTTCTAAACGACTTATCAACTGTCAGCATCAATTCTAGTGTATAGTTTGTACATCGTCGGAAGGCAAGTTACTGGTCTGTTCACTCTTAAGTAGGAGCATTGTTTTTCCTGTTAGCCAGGTTAGTGTATGCGCATATAAATAGTTCTTCCCCATGGCTAAAATCTTTGTGCAAAGATGCTAATACTTTTAACGAGACTTTAGGTATTGCATCTGGGCCTGGGGTTTTCCAATTAGAGGCTTTTCTTAACTTTGTTTCAGTCTCTCTGGTTGTTACTTCATCCCATTTCATATCCTGTACCTTTAAACTTCTTATTCTTTCTTTCACTTTTGTCCATTTAGCATCTTTGTTATGTTCTACAGGATCTTCATAAATATTTCTCCAAAATAGATCTATTTCTTCTGCTTTTGGTAGTCTTTCAATTCCTTTTACCTTGTTTTCCAATTCTCTATAAAACTGTTTTTTTTGGTCATCAATAAATTGTTTATTTTGTATTTTTTCCTTTATATTTATCTGCGTATCTTCTTAGTTTTTTTTCCTGTGCTGAGATTTTTAGTTTGTTGTTTGTGATAGTGCATGATAGATCCTGATCTGTTCTAATACTATGCATTGCTTTTATTACATCTATCTTTCTAAGTGTTGTTGATCTGTTCCCTCTTATATACTCCTCTAACACTGACACTTCTTGTCTTAATGGCTTTATAGTTTTCTCTGTTCGATACTTCCATTATGGTATTCGATTTTCCCCTTCCTTTCTATTACTACCCTGTATTCTTGTGGTAGAACTTTATCAGTTATTAATTTAGCTGCACAGTAATATATCCTTTTACTTCTGTTATATCACATGAATCTCTATGGACAGTCCTAATTACTGTGCTCATTTGTTTTGTCAAACTTCTGACTTTTTGGGTTTTATTGACCTTCTGCAGTCTATTTCTTTCATTGATCTTAATATGTCTGTCTGTATTAAATCAAGCAACTCTTGCCTTAGCTCATTTTCTTCTAAACTGAGGGCACATTTTTTGTTTTCCATTTCCTGTGAGCATTCTATAGAAAGTTCATAGCATCTTCCTGTGGCACATTCTTCAGTTTCATCCTGTGCCATCCGTTGCTGTGTCATATGGGAACTCATTGGCCTGTCACTCCTCAATGTTGACTATGACAGAGTTTCCACAGTTTCCTGTTCCTTCTCTTGCTGTCCAGCTTCAAGTGAACATTTATACTGGTTTCTTGTGAAAGACTCCAAAATGTCTTCATATGGCACCTGACCAATTGCTTCTCATTCCACTGGTTTCTGCTTAATGTGGATGTCCATTACTCCATCCTGTTGTGGTGCTTTCTGAATTAGATTTTCTACACTGAATCTATCACTTCACAGGTGCTCCAAAACCTCAGTTTCTGTTTCTTTAATTTCTCCATTACTAATCTCCTTTTCTAATTTTCTTCTTGGTTGTCTTTTTTTATTTGTATTGTATTCTTTTTTATACTTTTCAAAAATCTCTAGGTTTTGTGATGCTTCTTTTTCAAAACAGATCGAAGTTTCTCGGTCTATATACTTCTGAAGTATTTTCTTTCTTCTAATTTCTCTCTTACTCTTTTTTGTATACCTTGTGTCTGAACTTTCTGGGCTTTTTGCATAGTAGTAACAATACATAATTTCTTTCTTATCCTCAGTAGTCCACTCTATCATCTTTATGGCTCTTCTTTGGCGTATCAGTTCTTGTGATTTTTGTGGACTGCTGCTTCCTTCTACAACAGGTGGGCCATCCTACCCCTTGGCCTGGTGCCATTTTAGGAATGTTTCCATATTTTGCAGATTCTACACTGTCATTTTATCCAGTCCTGGTACCAGTTTACCTGCCAGGATTGGGCAGTTTTTTTATTATGGGTCTTGTGCACCAAGCTATCTTTTTTAATTTATGACCTACTTCTGTCCATGTTATATGCTATATAAATACAGTCTATATATCAGTGTCGTTTTGGTGGGATTTTCTCAAAAACAGGGTTTACCTCATGAAGGTACTCACCAAGATTTGAGGGTGAATTTAGTTTCAGCAATACTACTCTCCTTTACTTGCTGACTTGTCTCTCCATTTGGATCCTTGGGTCACCTTTGGTGCGATTTTGGAAATGATGCAACACAGAGGATCCTGACCCACTGACCCCACCTCCTCAGCGGCCTGGGTTATATGACTCCCAGACAAGTTGATGGTTATGGTGTACAATAAAGCGTAGAAGGAGCTTGATATAGCCAAGTCCAGGAATTTGACATTTGTCATCGAGGGAAAGGTAGTCTATATGCTTCTCAACAACTTCTACTTGGTAAATATGCAAGGGCAAGTGGAAAAAGTTTTCTTTATGGGCTTTAAGCAGGAATATGGGTTCTATTTCAGCTTCCCTCTCACAAGTACCTACCCTTTTGCCTTAACTTTTCGAGGAAGGGGCTAGCTGCTCTTCCATTATTTGTTAATCTAGCAGCTATCGCATCCTCTTTGCTCAGGCTTTTGCACATTCTGTCTAGCCTCCCATAAGGCAGGTAAAACATTTTTAAAAACAGTGTTTCATTCCAGATGTTCCCAGGTAAGGTCTCCCCCCTCCTGGGACTTGAATTTCATGCTCAAAAAGTTGACTAAGCCTCCTTTTGAACCTGCCATTTCCACTGAATTGAAATTCTTGTGTTGAAAGACCAACATTCTGGTAGCCATTACATCTGCAAGAAGCATTTCAGAGCTTCAGGCTGTTTCATCAAAATATCCCTATATGTATTTTTATCCAGACAGAGTAACTGTCCTTTATGAAAAATGTAGCTATCTAGACCAATTTGAGCCACTCTAGTCACCTGATGCAAATAATGGGGAATATCAGTTACACTGCTTGGAGATTCACAGACAACTTCAGCTGTGTCTACACTGCATTAAAGGCTTCAGTAAGGACACACAGTTACATATTTCCCTTTCATCTGTCAAAAAACGAAAGTGTGTCCAAAGTCAGTCTTTCCAAATGGTTATGCGGTTGCATTTCTTATTGCTACACTTCTGCAGGGAAGTCATTAACTACCAGACCTAATACTTTATCATCTCAGGCTACATCAGCTGTTTTTCTTCTAAACTTACCCTTTCAGGGCATTACATCACTTGCTACATGGTCAGCTTTACATACATTTGTAAAACAGTACAGTTTTTGCACCCTTCCTAGGCCTGGTCCTTTATTTTGAGACACCATACTCAAAGGCTTGATGGCTTGGGCTACCCAAGGTTAGCTTGGGATTCTGTCCAACTGTTCACTGTCTGGATAGGACCAGATTAAATACAAAAGTTATGTATGTGCCAGAATTATATATTTATTTGGTCCCTGTCCATATACTAGAACAAGCAACCCACCTTACCCCTATCCATATTTTTCTGAGGGACTTGTAGGACTCCCCAGGGTATTGTCCCTTCTCAAGGTTCCTAGCAAAATGTGATTCTTATGTGATTCTTTTTTGACTTTTAGGAGACCATGTTGTGGATAAAACTAAAGGTAGTTATTCCTTATTCTCATTCTGGAGCATCTCCTTGCAACAGGGGTGTATGGGACATGGGAGGGGCTTGAGCTTATGAGATCCTCTTTGCTGAGAAAAAAAAAGAGGTGCCAAGGTGACCATTCCAACTGCATACTGAGGGCTTTAGCACTTGCATTTGCAGTTCAGGTGTACTATAAACCACCAGTTAATAGTAAATTGTACTGCATATTGAAATAAATTTAAGGATTGTTAAAATGTTGTGAACTGTGTTTGCTTAAATAAAATCCTATCCTTCTACTGTCCACAGTAATTACCCTTGACATAGTTCATAGTTTTGCATTACAGTTCGACTCATTTTCTGGGACTGTATGACTAGTGGCTGCAGACATGGTGCCAAGTTAGTCTTTCCATTCTGTTAATTCTTGTGAATTGCATGCTTAGTGTGAGCTGGTGTGACCAAGAGCATTCAGTTCCTACTCTTAACTATCCTGGGCAGTTATACCAGTTTCTGTTAGCTTCTCTTCTGTTGTCATTCTTTCCCTTTGCTTGCTGTGCTGTCCCCCCTCCTCCAGTTGCAGAAGCTATCCTAGCCTCTTACAGTTTTGTAAACGTTTGTGCTTCCTGTGACCACTATTGAATATCAGCCTCACTGTTCATATTCATGTTCAGACTTAGGCTACTGCAGCAGTTCTCTGTGTGCCCTAAGCTATATGGATCCTTCCCCCTGTGACTGGTCGGCTTTACAAAGCTGAGGGGCAACTTTGGTGCACTCCAACTGTTAGCAGTTTGAGTAGAGCTCCATAAAAGGATAGTTGGAGCATGAAAAGCTGCAGAGCTTTTTTTTGCTATTGACAAGAGCACTCCTTCGGCTGGCCTTGTGGAAATGTCAGTTGGCTAGCGATCTTCAAGAAGTGGGAAGATAACTCTCCGCTGAGGATAACTTATACAGTCTATTATTTTATATGGGAAAATGTTGTTTTTTTCTGACATAATTGTGGAGTTTCACAAGGAAACTAAATGGTCTGGGACTGTCATTGTGTTTCTAACAGATTTGCAATGTTTATGCTTATTTGGACTTTTTGTGAAGAAAAGTTTCATTTTTGACTAAAATGTTATTTAGACAAGATGACACTGGGTGCCAAAATTGCTAGCTACTGTTCTGCCGACTTGTCTAGGCTCCATTAGCCTCTTTCAGTGTCTCTTCCTCAGCTTACCAATGGTGCAGTTTCTGGCCTCTGCAGTAGTACCTTCCCCTGCACACAAAAAGAAGAAAATTATAAAGGAGTCTTTGAGTGTCTGGATGGCTCCTATTCTACCTCAGCTGCTGATGTGACTGCTGGTTATTCCTCAGACCAACCATTACTCCCAGTCCTCTTGGTGTAGCCATTTCAGACACCACAACTGGGGGATAACCTTGGCAGGCAAGGGAGAGACACTTTAGTAAGGGGAAGGAGCAGGTGAAGGCTCTTAATTTGGCTGGGGTAGGGATGTGGAATCTGGGACCAGTAATGTTTACCAAGTCCTTCTGTTTTTGTAAGGAGAGTGTGCTTAGTGAGATAAAATGTCTGTCTCCCGTTTTTCCTTCTATGAACATAGCAGATTTACTAGCATTTGCTAAGGAACTTTGCACTTTTTCCTTGCTTTCTGAGTCTTCAGATAAGAAAAGGAAATAGTTCCTTCTCTTTCTGATGTGGAATTTCAAGTCAGAAGAGTAGACATTACAGGGGATGGTTGTACTTTAGGACATGAGTGGTACAGAGGCTCAGCGGGTAGTCTTGTTACCTCACAGCAAGTGGTTTGATTCCCAGATGGGTTGCCTTCTGTGCGGAGTCTTCATGTTCTCCTTGTGTTCATGTGGGTTTTCCTCTGGGTGCTGTGGTTACCTTCCATGTTCCAAAGATATGCTAAAAGTGGATTGGATTGAACACACTAAATTGGCCATAGGTGTGAGTGTGTGTATGTGTGGTATGGTATGGAAGAACAACTGTGGCAGGGATAGCCATCTGACGGTGTGAACATTGGCTCTAGATGATGGTCACTGTTGATGTGGCCCTCAGGCCATGTTGTTGTGTCGTTTTGGCTTTTCCCGGTTAGGGGTTGCCACAGCGGAACTCCGGTGCGCTAATGATTGGTAGTTGATTTTTACGTGCCGAGTTACCAGCCCTGACACGCAACCTTCAGCAAAGGTACACCCATTCACGCATGTCTCTACACAGATGTGTGAAAAAAAATGAGAAAAGGGGGGTTATGAATGGATGGATGGATATCTCAGTCTAAGCATTCTGATTGAGTAAAGTATGTCATCTGATTTCCCTGTTGAAGAGATTTCATTTACTGACACGTTATATAAGATGAAAGAGGTTTTTTCCACTGTGACCAGAATGAGATTCCTGTGGTACAGAATATGTGTTATCATTTGTTACAGTTGGAGATGCCTAAACCTGTAGGTATTCCTCTTGTCTTGTATGCCTTAGAGAATATTTTTCTCACCGTTTCTAGCTCATCTGGTGGTCAGCCTCCTTCTCAAAAGTGGTCTCTCAGGTTATACAAGATGCCCCAGATACACAAGTACCTGTTTTCTAATCCTAAAGCAGATCCACCTGTTACTTCTCTATCTAATTATGCTTCTTTGAAACAGGTTACTGTTGATAACCCCATTCCCTCTAACAGGAATCGGAAAGCAATGAATAAGTTGGGGAAGAAAAATTAATTTTTCTGGTGCTTTAACTCAGAATTTTAAACTGCAAGACTCATATGTCAATTTTATTTTTGTTACCCTTTGAGAATATGCAGAAGAAAATTGTTAACCTTCCTTTCTTCCTTCCTAGGTAAAAAATTCATTAAATGCATCTGTGACCACTGTTTCATATGTGACTAAGCTTAAGTGTCTGCATATGGTGCTTCTAATGATTCCTCCAGAGCTGCTGCTTCTAGATCAATTTTCAGGAGATATACTTGGCTTCGTTCTCAAAAATTTTCTGATGATGTTAAATCTGTGATTTTAAACTCTCCCATAGATAAAGAGGTTCTGTTTAGGCTTCTATAGCTGGGGTGCTTAAGAAGTGTGATGAAAGGGGAAAACTAGTTCAAGAAGTGTGTCCGATTTTCAGCCTTCCTTTTCTAGAAAAAATAGTAATTTCCCATCTCCTCATTTTCCTTTTCCAACAAGCAGTTTAAGAAGTAAGGAGATGGCAAACAGGGTTTTAAAAACATTGTAAATAAGATTCTAAAAGTAAAGAAGCAGCCTCTAAAAATGAAGGACATTCCCCTCAGTCAACATGACTATCTGCTTGTTCAGGCTCTTCCCCTCTGCCACCATGGTAACCCTTCCATGTCTCAGAGACTTCACCTTCCCTTGTGGCATCATACTGTTTCAAACAGCTGAGTTCTAAAGGTAATCCATAGGGGTGGGGGTTACTATAGCAATAACCCACGCCTGGGTGTGGGTAATGCGGGATTTACCCATGGTTGGTGTGGTTTACCAAACAAAGACAACCGTGGGTAAATCCTGCATTACCCACACCCAGAAGTGGGTTATTGCTATTATACTATGCCATTATTTAAGAAAATAAATAATTACTTTTCTTAAATAATGGCATTGTATAATGCCTCTTTGCTGCCCTTCCGCAGCTGGCTGGTATCCGCGGCAGTTCTGATGTACTGCGCATGCCTACGCAGTATATCAGAGCTGTGGCCAAAAGCAACGGAGAAAGCAAGATCTCCATTGCTTTTGACTGTTTCGCTATGTTAAATGGGTTTAACATAGCGAGACAGCTTTAAAATAAGCAACGGAGATGTCCATTGCTTATTTTAAAGCTGTCTCGCTATGTTAAACCCATTTAACATAAACAGTAAGCAACGGAGATCTTGCTTTCTCCGCTTTTAACCTGTCTCGCTATGTTAAATGGGTTTAACATAGCGAGACAGCTTTAAAATAAGCAATGGAAATCTCCGTTGCTTATTTTAAAGCTGTCTCCCCATGTTTAACACATTTAACATAGCGAGACAGGTTTAAAAAAAAGCAACAGAGAAAGCAAGATCTCCCTTGCTTTTTACACACTGTGTCGCTATGTTAAAGGAGTTTAACATAGCGAGACAGCTTTAAAAAAGCAACGGAGATCTCCGTTGCTTTTTTTTAAACCTGTGTCGCTATGTTAAACTCTTTTAACATAGCGAGACAGTGTTTTAAAAGAGACTTAGAGTAATGGAAAAGGTCCGGGCGACCGGACCTTTTTCCATTAGTATAAGTCGATTTACAACGTGCACGCTGGCCAATCAGCGTGCACGTTTTGGAATATTAATGGGGGGTCATGGTGTAATTGACAATGGGGAATCCCTGCCTCCTTTTCAGGGGATTTCCTGTTGTCCAGGGAACCAGATCTCTCTGTTTCCTGCCATCATGCAACATATCTCTGGGAGTTTAGAACCTGTTTCTCTTAATCTCCTAGGCAAAGGTTTTTGTTACAGAGTTTTTCCTAGTTCCCAAAACAGAAGGTTCATAAAGGCATGTACTGGATCTTTCTTTTATAAGCTTTTTTTGTCAGGACTTCAAAGTTCAAGATGTTACCTCTCCAGTCTCTGGTACCTTTGATTGCCTCCCTAGCTTTCATGGTAAAGCAGTATCTAAAGGATACCTATTATCACAGTACTACTACAGAGTATGTCAGGTCTTTCTTAAGATTTGCTGTGTCTAGCTTATATTATCAGTTCTCAGTTTTACCCTTTGGACTTTCCACTGCACCAAGGGTATTCAAAAAACTGTCTCTAGTCATTGCTTACTGCAGACTTCAAGACATTCACATTTTTCCATATTTGGATGGGTGTCTTATCTTTATAGTGTTTTTTTTTTTTCTTTCGACTGTCAGAAGTCTTTAGCAACGTTTCAGGAAGTTTAATTGTTTTGAGTTTTCACATAAACTTTCAAAAGTCTCTTTAATCAGTGCTTTCAAGGGCATAAGTCATCTCTGGTCCACAGGACTCTGCAAATGTGTACAGACACCACATTGATGTGGTACATAAATGGGAGGGTACAGGTTCCTACCCTTCTTTCAGCCTTGCTGTGATAACTTGGAAGGTAGCAACTCAGCTCAGTTTGACTTTTCTGGCTTCATACTTTCTGGCAGAGCAAAATTTCATTGCAGACAAGCACAGTAGGACCAGGACAGACCCCCTACAAATGCTAACTTCATCCTGTGGCTTTCAAAAAATTATTCTGATTGGAGGGAACATCTCAAGTAGATCTGTTTAATTCCCTTCAAAAGAAACAACTAAAGAAATTTGATTCCAGGTCTGGAAGACAGGTGCTTTCTGATTCCCATGGAAGGGAATGGTCCTTTATGCTTTTTCGACCCTTTCCACTGATATCCAGGGTTCTTCTGAACATCCAGAAGAATTCTCCAGAAATTGTGGTGGTGACTTGGCTAAGGCAACAGTGGTTCTTCCCTTCTTTTCAGTTTGTCGAAGAACAGTTACCACAGGCACCCCACAGACTGGATTTACTCATACAAGGAAGGGGGAGTTTGATGCACCCCAGTTAAGAAACTGTTCAGCTAACTGAATGATAGAATTTTGATACCTTTTAGGCACTTTTATTTTCAGGGGATGTGCAGCAGGTACTAAAGAATGCAAAAAAACACGCTGCTGAAAATTCATATATGTGCAAATGGAAGAGATTTACTACTTGGTGCCAGTCAAAGAACCAGGAATTCCCTTCAGGCCCAGCTACTTCTTCTGCTTGACTGTCCAACAGCCTGTTGTATTCCTTTATCAAGAATCAAGATAAATTTGTTAGCCATTTCTGCTTGTTTCCCCTTGGATCCCTCCCTTACTAATAATGCTGAAGTTAAACAGTTTTTGAAAGGAGTGTTACATTCATGTCCACCTGGGAAATGGGTGACTTCTCCTTGGGATATAAAGTTTGGGCATTAGAAGCTTACTGTGTATCAGTTTGAAATTACTTGTCAAGCTGAATTGAGGTTCTTAACTTAAAAGATGGTTGTATGCATTGTTCTGGCTTCTGATCAGGAAGTATATCATTTACAAGGCTTTAAGGTGAACCCTACCTGGTTTTCCTCAGGGACAGGGTTTCTTTAAGAAGAGTTCCTATCTTTATGCCTAGAGTGGTCATAAAGTTTACTTTAATCCAGACTATTAATCTCCCAGTTTTCTTTCCTGAACCTGAGATCTAGGGAGAAAAGATTCATCGTACTACAGATGCCCACAGACAGCTCATATACTATCTAAACAAAACTTGAACGTAAAGGAAAGTTGATAAGTTGATTTCTTTGAAGGCAAGAGGAAAGGACAACCAGTGTCAAAACAAAATGTTTCTAGGTAGTTGTATCTTGCTATAGCCTTTTGTTGTACTCGTCATAATAAGCTACTTTTTGGGAGGGTTACAGCCCATTCCACAATACTTTTGGTTTCTTTGGTGGCTTTCTTGAAAGGGGTGGACTCTAGAAGCATTCTAGAAGAAGCAACATAGGTTCATAGGTAGATACTAGGCTATCTGCCCTAGGCCATGTATAAGCCTAGCCAGAGTGTATTTGGCTTCCGCCTCCCTATTAGATTAGCCTACTGTGCCTCTGTAAATTAGGTCACAGAAGGTACCCTTTTAAGATTAGTTTACTGTGCCTCTGTCTAGCAGGGACACAGAAGAGATCCCAGGGGTGAATTTGCGATTTCCCACCCACGCGTCCAGATTTCGCTTGAAGAGGGTCAGCGAGGGGCTATGTCAAACATGAATTGGGATTCTATTCCAGAGTGAGGGGAGCCTCTGGGAAATGAATCTGTCCCTCCAGCATGTCCTATTTATTTTTGTGCTGAGGTTTAGGTCCCTGGAGCTTGTAGCTCTAAGGGACTTGGATTTTTTGAGGTGGAGCATGTCCATTAATTCTGGGTTTGACGTGGCTTTGTACGTCAGGCATAGATCGCCTCTGAGTAGACGGTAAGCAACTGAGTAGAGCTGGAGTTTCTTTAGTCGAGCTGCATAGGACATCTGTTTGTAGCCCATGATCCTCTTGGTGAGGTACTTTTGGGGTCTCTCCAGTTGCTGCAGGTGTCGGGTAAGGTACATCCCAAAAGGGGCATTGTATTCAATTATGGGCCTGATGAGTGATGAGTAGAGAGGCACAATGACCTCTCTTGATCTAGATGCAAACCCTTTCGCGATAAGGTGGGCTATATAGAAGGTCTTTCTAACCACTTTGGCAACATGATTATCAAAGGAGAGATTACTATCTACGTTGGTCCTCAAATCTCTAATTACTTTTTCCGTACTTAATGGATTACCACCTATGTGGTAATTTGTGGGCACCTTGTTTTTCCCAAACGGGATGACTATGCACTTTCTAGCATTTAGCTTGAGGCCGTGGCTCTGGCACCAAGCATCCGTCTCTGTGAGACCCTTTTGGAGGATGCTTGTGTCATCTGGAGATTCGATTATGGCCCCCAGTTTGCAGTCATCTGCGAACTTTGTCAGCCATAATCCCCCCATGTTAGCCTGAACCTCAGAGAAGTGTATACCGAACAAGAGAGGTCCCAGAACTGAGCCCTGTGGGATGTCACTTGTAACTGGTTTGGATTCGGACATGGCACCTGCGATTCTGACCATGTGGGTTCTATCTCTGAGCCAGTTTGCAACCCATCTTGTGATATGGGGGTTCATATTTAAGCTGGTAAGCTTATTTATGATGCCCGAGTGGAGTATTGTGTCGAAGGCTTTTACGAGGTCCAGGTAGGCTGTATGGACTACCTTGCCCTCATCTATGGCTTTGGTAACTGTTTCAAAGAAATCAACTAGGTTTAAGAGGCAAGATCTGCCCTTAAAGCCGAATTGGGTAGGGTCCAGTGTCTGGAGGCTCCCATTGTCTTTGTTTATGAGTTCCATGATAATACGCTCCATAGCTTTACAGACCAGACTAGTCAGGCTTATGGGGCAATAGTTTCCGGGGTCCGTTGTGGCACCACCTTTGTGGAGTGGGACCACTGTAGCTGTACGCCATTCTTTGGGTACATATCCTGTAGTAAGGCTAAGTTTGAAAAGTGACTTAATGTGAGGGTTCAGTTCTTCTTGGAGCTTGTGTATGACACAGCCTGAGACACCGTCCGGTCCCATAGATGCTGTGTTTTTTTGCTTTGGAGAGGGCAGCTTTCACTGTGAATCTGTGATGTCAGGGAGGTTACATTCAGTTGGGATAGGCATTCGCTCCTTTTGGGGGGGGGGGGAGAAGTTTGTGCTGAATCTGTCTGCCAGGATGTTGGCTATGTCTGTAGGTTCGGTGTATTTTGTACCGTTATTCAACAATTCAGAGTATATCTGGGAGTTTCCGTCCATGTTCCTGACATAACTAAAGAAGGCCTTGTGATTATCTTTAGTGTCTAGGGCAATTTTTCTTTCGACGCTGGCCTTTGATGATTTTATGAGGGATCGAAGTTTCTTGCTAATACTGATCAGAGATGCCTTCTTTTTTTGGGATTTTGCTCTGTCATGCAGTAGCTTCCTCCTTCTGTTGTATAGCTTATTTATGGCCAGGGTCCACCAGACCAGTCTCCTGTTTTTGGAGGAGTGAGTCTTGGTTTTATTTGGGATAGCACGATCCATGCATTCCTGCAAGTGCTTATACAATGCATTTGTAAAGGATTCTGCGGATTGGGCTGTATTATCCTCTAGCCCAGGAGCTTTGAAGGATTCCACCTCAGTCTTGAGAAGTGCAAAGTTGGCTTTTGAGAAATTCTTTACAGTGATTTCCTTGGCTGGGGGTGGGGATGGGATATGGATGTCCAGGGAAATTTGTTTATGGACTGATCTTACCAGTGAGGGGTTTACCTCTGTTGTGGAACATATAGAGTCCAAATGTTGGTGATGACCAGGTCCAATATGTTGTTCCCTCTTGTGGGAGTGGTGACCAGTTGTTCCATTGCGTTAGAGTTTATAAATTCAAGGAACCGTTGGGCGAGGGTAGTTGAAGTCACCCAATAACATAGTGTTTGGAGAGACCTTCATATTCTCCAGTGTTCTCAGGAATGCCAAGTGGGGTTCCTGTAATAGGGAGGATGTTCTGTAGCACCTAATCCTGTGTACCACTTTTACAAAACACTGCAAAGTGAATTCCCTTCCAGTGGCTCCTGGAGTCTTAGTTTATTGGTCCCTCTTTTTTCTCTGAGCTATGGTAGTCTACCCATATAGCTTAGGCTACTACACCAATAATATATGTTTGGATATAGTACAATTGTGTAAATAAACCTACCATAACAGTAGTTATTTTAATTGGTCACTGTTGCAGTAGCTGTCCTTCCCTCTTGTCCCTATTTCTTGCTTGTATTATTTAAGTATTATCAGGGTGTGGATATTTCCACCGTTTTTTTGTATATAAGCACTCTTTGATATGTTTCCTGTCATTGTTTTTCGGAGAACTTGCTTCATTCTTGGACCAAAAAAAATGCAGTAAAAGTTTTCTTGCTGTAACTGCCATTTTATGGAGCTCTGCTTCAGCTCCTGACAGTTGGAGTCTGTGGATGTCTCCCTTATCTTTGTGAAGCTGGATAGGGGTAGCACCTATATAGTTTAGGCTAGTATAGCATTGATCTGTTGAAACGTCTATTAAGGTTAATTTACTTACACAAGTTACTGTACTTTCATGCTCTCAGACCCATATGCCACTTTCTGCACCTTAACACCCTCCCTCCACTTGTTTATTAGTTCCACCCTCTTGCTACCTTTTGCCTTACATTTTTCTCATTAAACATTTTTACTAGTGGAGTCATTCTCAGAAATGGTAATCAGGGTTTGCTTCTTTTTTGAGCCCAGCCACCTAAATTCCATTTCAGGCAGATGAGTCAGCTGTAGTTTGCTTGACCTGTGGATGTTCACTTAATTTGGGTTAGCAATTCTCACTCAGTTCAGAAAGGCTTCTGGGAAGTTTCTCATTTCCCCATTGTTGTGTAGCTGTGGCATTAGTATATGTACGTTGGAGGTATATAGAGACTGCCACCAGATAGGGCTTGTTCTCCCCACTGAAATTGCTTATTAATTCCTTTGATGTTCATCGTGTTTCACTGTTGCAGTCATTACTCTTGGGTTATCCTGCTGGCAGGTTGCCCTCAGTCGGCCAGAATTCCAATGTCTGGGTCTGGCGTCGGTTACTGTCGCCTCTTCCCTGACGTCAGTGTGCCAGGGGTATAAAAGATGCAGCCAACGCCATTTTCTTCAGTCTTTCTTGCCGCGCGGTGCCCAAAGCAAAAGCAGTTCGCAAGTGCCGGTCGACCGACTCCTGAGATTTTCAAATCTGAATTTCAGAACCGAAGTCTTCATTAAAGCTAAGTGCCCTGTTGGGGAAACTTTTTTCTTGCTCCAGACCGATGTCAGAAAAAGTTAACAATTGTATTTCATGTGGGAAGCAAATACCTCATAAGGATTTTCACTCTTTCTGTATTCCTTGCCTAGGCCCTGATCACAACATTGCTAGCTGTTGGTTTTGTGCTAGATTTAACCAACGCACTATTAAGCGTCGGTTCGATTTTGCATTTCATTACTTTGGCCGAAGATTTAATTATATAATGTCGCTGGACCAGCCGACAACCGGAGTTTACAAAAAACGCAAGGACAAGGAAAAGGATAGGCCTCTGAGGTCCAAAACCGACGACGAGGCCTCTGCTAGGCCAGTCGCCGGTTCTCAGTGAGGCGCTTTTGCAGCCCCTGATTCCCGCTACCTCAGAGCCACAGGCCGCTTCCAACTCCCATGTGGAGCCGACTGGGCCTCTGGATACTCAAGGTGGGTCTGGAGCCGCTGAGCAGGCATCGGCTTCTGAGGGTGTCTTCAGACCTACACAACTATATATTAAGCCATCTTCAGCTTCAAAGACTAAAGCAGCTCTAAAGACAAAGAAACAAGTACAGCATTCTCCTACTCAAACTTCCATGCCTAAAAAACAGATGCTCAAAATGGCCGAAGACCTAATTACTTTGATCAGGGGCTCCCATCCCCCTCCTGATAAGAGGCCTAGGCAAGAGACAGAGTATGATTCTTCTGATCAGGTTTCTATTTCCTCTGATTCCTCTTCTGAACAGGATTACTCCATGCTTCCCTATGAGGATTCTGATGCTGAAGAATCCATTCCTTCAGCCTCTCCTCCTGAGGATTATTCTTTTGGGGAAACCCTGCATACCATGAGGAAGCATTTTCACTGGGAGAGCCAAGATTATTCTGAATCTAAGAAAAGGCTCAGAGACTTTCTGCTTCTTCCTCAGCACAGACCCCTTGCTATTCCACCTGTTCTAGACATTGTAGATGATGTATTTTCAGAGTCCGGCCTGTCCCCTGACTCTTTACCTGCTAAGCCAGACAGATACTACAGGGTCCTGGATTCTCATAAATTCCTATATAAAAACCCTGCTGCTGACCCAGAAACTATATCTCAGGGTCCCAAAGGGGTTAAAGCTTCCACTGCAAAAAACCATGTCCCCTCTGATAGGGATTCTAGGGCTATAGAGAGATGGGGGGAAAAAGTCTGCACTTCTGCTACCCTGGCTGTAAGGGCTTTAAATTGTCTGTTTCATATGCTTTAATATCAGCAATATTTAATGTCACTGCTTAAACAGAAATTGTTGACAAATACTGAATGTTCAGAGAACAAGGAATTGCAGGATTTATTGCATGCAGCTCAACAAGTGGGAAAGCATACTTTGCAATGTGATTATGATTCACTGGAGGCCTCTTGCACGGCCGCTGTTACAGGTTCTGTTATTAGAAGGCATGCTTGGTTAAAGGAACAGAATCTGCCTGATCATGTTAAAGCAAAATTATTAGATGCACCATTACAGCATGATACTTTGTTTGGTACTAAAGCAGAAGAAGTGTTGAAAAAAATGGAGGATAAAGCAAATCCATGCAGACAGTCAAGGATTTCTTACAGGGACAGCCACCCAGGTTTAGCAGGAACTGGCCTTCTAAAAATTGGTCCTTTCCAGTGTCAGACAGAACACAAAGAGGCAGATACAGGCATCCCAGAGGCAGATCTCAGCCCCAAGGCTCATACAGGCCTAAACAATGGGGTGCTCCTACCTCCAAAAGTGGAGAAGACAGATCACAGCCTTACAGGAAACAGTCCCAATGACTTTCCTCTTCCAGATCCAAGCAGTTTTCTTTTGGCAACCCCCTTAGGGGGAAAACTAGCACTTTTTCATCAAATTGGTAAATGGGTCCTGAACATAGTGTCCCAAGGCTACAGGTTCCATTTTCACACTCTACCAAGGTCAAAAGGTATGCCTGACCTGCCACACAATCAATGAGCAGAGGCACAAAAACAAATTACAGCCCTCATGGACACGAGGGCCATTCAGCAAGTACCACAACAAGAGCAGGGGCAAGGAGTTTACTCCAGACTTTTCCTAGTACCCAGAAAGGACAAAACCTGGAGACCAATACTGGACCTGTCTATACTAAATATGTTTCTGGAAGTTCCAAAATTCAAGATGTTGACTCTACAGCAGCTACTGCCCATTCTGGGCAAGAAGGCTTGACTCGTAACTTTGGACCTAAAAGAGGCATACCTGCATGTCCCAATCAGACAGTCTTGCAGAAGATACCTCAGATTCATAGCTGGCTCAATGCATTACCAATTCTCTGCACTGCCCTTTGGCTTATCTACTGCGCCCAGGATATTCACAAAATGCATGGCACCAGTAATTGCGTTTTGCAGACAAAAAGGAATACAAATATATCCCTACTTGGACGTCTGCCTAATTCAAGCAGAGAACAAAGACATTCTTCTAAAGCATCTGGCGTTTGTAAAAAGATTACTAATTGGCCTAGGGTACATAGTAAACGAAAAGAAATCAAAAATAGTGCCCTCTCAAGAGATAATATTCCTGGGTGCAAGCTTAAATACAACTGCCCAGATGGCTTATCTCACGCCAGACAAAGAAAAGCCACTGACTACTTACTTCAAGAAATTGGCAACAAAAACCCACTTATCTGCAAGGAAAATTCTGCAGGCCTTGGGTTTCTTGGCATCCTGCATTCTACTAATTCCATATGCCAGACTGCATATGAGGAAACTACAATGGTATCTAAAAAGTGTTTGGACTCAGCAATGCCACAGCCTAGAGACAGTAATTGCACTCATTTCCTGCCTGCAACAGGAGTTTCGATGGTGGGCAGAAGCCTGTCACCACAACAAGGGTCTGCCATTCAGTTTACCCACAGCCAGTCAGACACTGACAACGGATGCATCAGATTACGCCTGGGAGGCCCATATGGCAGGAAAATGTATTCAGGGCTAATGGCCTGCAAACCAGATGCATCTTCACGTCAATCAAAAAGAGATGCTAGCTGTTCAAAATGCCCTGACAGCTTTCAAGGACCTGCTTCATCCAGGACAGTTACTGATAAAGACAGACAACACTACAGTCATGTGGTACATAAACAAGCAGGGAGGTACACATTCCTACCCCCTATGCAGACAAGCAATGACCTTATGGGACACACCATTGGCTTTTCAAGTTCACCTGCAAGCTCAATTCCTGCCAGGAAAAACAAATATAGATGGCAGATGAACTAAGCAGAAACCTCATGGATCCCACGAATGGAAACTGGATCCACAAGTCTTCATCATGATAATAAGGAAATGGGGATGCCCAGACATAGATCTATTTGCCTCCCCTCACAACTGCCAATTGCAGAGATTTTGCACAAGGATTTATCACAAGCAAGCATGGAAAGTGGACGCCCTATCCTTCAGTTGGAAAAATCTAACAGTATATGCTTTTCCCCCACTGCCTCTCCTTCCCAAGGTACTCCTAAAGGTCAGACAAGAGAAGCCAGAAATGATACTGATTGCACCGGACTGGCCACGCCAGCACTGGTACCCAATCCTAAAGAGCTTGTCTCAAGGTCCAGCATGGATATTGCCTCAGACTTCTCAATTGCTGACCCAACAAAACAATCAGATCCTGCACAGCCAACTCATGACCTTAAATCTGGCAGCATGGCAGATAATGTAGCCATTCGGAACACTCCTCTTTCAAAAGCTGTTATGGATGTTATCTTGGAGGCCCAGTACCAGAATATCTTATGCAGAAAAATGGAAGAGATTCTGTGCTTGCAACCAGGAACAAGGCACTGACGTGTGTACCAAATAGCCCTCAGATTTTACAATACCTAACTGAGATGCTGAACAAAGGCCTTTCTTTCTCATCAATTAAGATTCATGCCTTTGCCATTTCAGCCCATTACAATATGGAACCACCTATTTTTTCTCATCCTTTAATAAGGCAGTACCTCAGAGGGGCCAAAAACATTAGGCCTCCAAGGGGAGCACCAATTCCGGCCTGGGACCTCAATTATGTTTTGGAAAAACTTACACTGCCTCCTTTCAAGCCAGCATCAACAGCAGATATAAAAATTCTTATCCTGGAAAACAGCTCTGCTCCTAGCAATAACCTCAGCCAGGCGAGTCTCGGAGTTACAAGCACTCATGGCTGTGGAACCTTTCATCATTTTTCATCCAGACAGGGTTTCTCTGAGGACAAACCCTACATTTATGCCTAAGATGGTGTCCAGTGTGGCCCTCAACCAAACCATTCACTTACCTACCTTTTATCCAAATCCACAGAACAAGGGTGAGAAAATTCTGCATTCTTTGGACATACACAGGCAGTTACGCTTCTACTTGGACAGAACTAAAGCTTTCAGAAAGACTGAGCAACTTTCAGTGTCATATGCTGCAGGATCACAAGGAAAGGCTATCTCAAAGCAGACTATTTCTAAATGGATAGGCCATTGCATCCGTTTCTGCTATTTTCAACATGGCAAACCAGTGCCTAAGGGCATTAGGCCTCATTCCACCAGAGCAGCAGCCACTTCAGCAGCCTTCCTCAGAGGAGTACCAACCAAAGATATCTTAGAGGCTGCAACTTGGAGTTCAGTGCACACCTTCACAAAGCACTACCACTTACCTCTTTAAGTCGAGAGCAGGCTTTGCCACTGCAGTTCTGCAGGGCCTCATAGCCTCTCCTAATCCTATTTAGCCCAGCCACCCATCCTCAGCTTTGGGATTCAACCCAGGAGTAATGACTGCAACAGTGAAACACGATGAACATAGTACAGTTGTGTACCTACCATAAATGTAGATGTTCGAGTGTATTCACTGTTGCAGTCCAGGTTACCCACCCACCATCCCTCTTTTCTTTGCTGGGACTTATCTGCACCTCTCTATCCTATACAACCTTTTTGGTGTATTTGCTTGTAGATGAAGGAAATGTTATTTTTGTGCATGCATTTTTATTGGCATATTTTTCAGCCTACCAATTTAGGGGCACCTGACATCTGGGGCAAGAAAAACTGAAGAAAATGGCGTCGGCTGCATCTTTTATACCCCTGGCGCACTGACATCAGGGAAGAGGCGACAGCAACCGATGCCGGACCCAGACGTTGGAATTCTGGCTGACTGAGGTTAGCCTGCCAGCAGGATAACCCAAGAGTAATGACTGCAACAGTGAATACACTCGAACATCTACATTTACGGTAGGTACACAACTGCACTTTAGTAGATTGTGTCCTTGGTCAGTTGTGATTGAGGACTTTTTTTTTTTTTTTTTTTTGTTTTTGCTTTGTTTTTGCTGTTGATCATGTGTCAGTCTTTCATAGGGTAGTACTCTGCATCTTAGACCACATATAATAAGAACTCTTCTCCTCAGGACCATAACTGTTCTGTTGAATCCCTTTAGTCTCATGCCTTGAAAGCAGTCTAATGGTAGTTATTTCTTTTAGAAGGGTCTCTGAAAGCAAGATTTGTCCTTCAGAGAGTTATTTGTTGTAATCCAGAATGATGGGTTCTCCCTTAGAACTTGGCATAGTTATTTTTGACGTAGGTTTCTAAGTACTTTAGCCAATCTATCCATTTTCCTTTATTCATCTAGGGCCCTTAGAGTAAATGGGATACAATGCTGTATCCCATGATTATTTGTAAGCAGCTGTGGGTCTGTCATGATCAAGTCTATCAGGTAGTATTAGCTACTTTGTTTTCTTTGCAGGGACTGAGAAAGCAAACCATATTTCTTAGATCTCCTCTTAAAATGGCTGTCCTGTTGCATTATTTTATTTCTCCAGGAAAAATAAAAACTGTACAGTGAGTATGTGGAAGACTTCTATGTCAGAAATGTGGCTTTCTTTGTAGTGTGATGTAGAAAGTCCTTGCAGAGGACATTCTTGGCACCAGATGGGCAAAGCTTCATGCTTTTACAAGACACTCCAGTCAGCACATAGTTTCCATTAGCAGAATATCTTTTGATGCATAGTCTGTAGACATGTTTCCTCTTACCTTCCTGTTTTCACTGGGATATTCCTATTTATTATATGGTACTCTGTCCTTGTGGAACTTACTACACTTTCCTTATGAACGATCAAGACACAGTTGCATGGGGGAAAAATCCTCAGTCACAGTTGATGGAGAACATAGTGGAACTGGCATCCACCAGCACAGAGAAAAATAAAGCCCATATACGTCTGACATGTACTAAACTTCATAGCCACATGACAGTGGGAAAAGAGAAGCTGTCTAAAACGGTGCATAGGGGTCTTAATCACTCAATGGGAAGATGTGCTATAAAAGCAGATTCAACTACATGTGATCAGACAGTTAGAAAACCATCATTTGTTGTATGGGATATTTACTGTATCACGTTCTACAAGAGTTTGCAGAAAAATAAGGTAGTTCAGATGTCGTTGATATACCAGTACAGAGAGGACGGTTAAGAGATATCTGAAGTAGTTGTGTTGTTCAGCCTTCATTGATCAGGAAGTTGGGACCTTTTGAAATAAAAGCATTTTTTGCAGGAAGCAAGTCTTTCAAATTTTTATGTGGGGTGGGGAGTTGGTTCTTCCACACCCCCTTACTTACATATTATAACTCTTGGGATTGTACACTGCCTGGGGATTGGTGTGACCTTTTCTTCAGGATCAAATGAAGCACAGTCATATAAGTTGGGACCTGTAGGCCCTCATCTGCTGGAAATTTTTCAGTAACCATTAGTTTTACAGCACCACGAAAGTATGTATGCTCATTTTACTGATTAACTGTTGTGGGCAGTTTTTTTATGAGGATGCAATTCCCTGTTGTCACAAAATAAAATGTGTTTGAATATGTGCCATACAGTCAGATTCTCTATCATGTTTTGTATGACATTTGTTGCTTTCCGATTTGCTTTTATAGGAATATGGTCATAAATATGTATTTTTTTTTCATTTACGCTTCATTTGAAATAACTACATTAAAGGAGCAGTAAATCTGCAGAAATGTTCCATGTAAGCTAAATACCACACACACACACACACACACACGTGAAAAGCTTATAGTCTCTAAATGAGAATGGTTTGTTTAAATTCAATGCGATTTAAAGCCATTTGTAAAGTGTGTGTAGTTCTTCAATTCATGTTTACAAATCTTTTTTGTTAATTTAGGTAGATTTTAACAAATATGGGAGGGGGGGACAGCTTGTTTCGACAGACTGTCCTTTGGCCTCTCAGTTGTTGCTTCCTTGCAACACCTTTGACGTGAAAAAAAGAGTGATCAATTGGTAAGCTATCGGTACCAGCATGTACAGAATGATGAATTAACACACCACTGGGAAATGTTAGGGCCCACCAAGATACTTCACTTCTAATGTGCTAACAAGCTCATTTTTGTACCTCTTGCCTCTTTCGTTATTTTTTTTTCTATCAGGAGAGCTTGGAGTTGAGTGCATCAAGAATAATGAAAGGCACTGTAGGTGGGAGAAGCAGTAACCCAATTTTTTTCCTTTTTGCAGCCAAATAGAAAATTAGTTTCTTGTAATACACAAAGGCCAGCATTTCTTGTGCAAAAGATACTGCTGAGAATCGAAGGACTCCATTAACTGCAGAAAAAATCATCAGCTGTTAAGTTTTTTTTTCCTCCTTTGAAATGATACTTTGACAAGTTGTAAGAATGTAGCATTATCTTGGTTTAAAACATCAGTTCTTACATGTGTCATCTGTGACCTTACATTTTAAAAGTAACATGAGACGAGGGCTAGCAAGAGATATTTAAGGTGCCGTATGTGGATAATACAAAAGTAACTATCTGTTCTATTAAGGACTTCACTTACTACTAGTTTGTAGTTTGTGCATTGCATTTTTATGTTTATGTATTTCAGCAAGTTGACATGTCATTTTTGCAGTTGTAGATAAAACATTTTGTAGACTGATCATCTTTACTGATTCTGTATTGTTTGAATATCAAAACCATGTTTTTCTAGGGAGAGACATTCTTACCTCTTTTTTTTGTTGCTGACCTTCCATTAGTAGTTCTGAACCAGATTTCATGTCAAGGCTCCTTGAGTGCAAAACACCGCAGAGGTTTAATGATGTAGGAAATGTGCTCATGTTCATAGGTAGGTACTAGGCTATCGGTCCAAGGGCCTAAGTAAGCCTAGCCAACAAAATTCCATGGCTTACGCCAACCCAAGAAAGTTAATTTCCTGTGCCCCTGTCGAGCAGAGCCACAGAAGTGATCCCTGGGGTGTATTTCCTGTTTCCCATCCACTCATCAAGATTTTTCTTGAAGAGTGTTAATGAGGAACTTTGCTTGACATAGATGGGTAGCCTGTTCCAGAGTATGGGACGTCTCTGGGACAGGAATCTATTCCTCCGGCAAGTCCTGTTTATTGTGCTGACAAGGTTTGGGTCCCTAGAGCGTGTAGCTCGGAGGGATTGGGATTTCTTTAGGTGTAGCATGTCCAACAGCTTTGGGTTTGACATAGCTTTATATGTTAGTCAGAGATCACCTCGGAGTAGGCGATATGCTACTGAGTAAAACTGGAGTTTTTTGAGGCGATCAGTGTAGGGCATCTGTTTGAGGCCAGTAATTCTCTTTGTGAGGTACTTCTGTGGCCTTTCCAGCTGCTGCATTCCAAAAGGGGCGTTGTACTCTATAATGGGTCTAATGATCCTCTAGAAGAGGGGAACAATGACCTCCTTTTTCCTGGATGAGAACCATTTTGTGATGAGGTGTGCCATGTAGAAGATTTCCTGACTACTGTGGCAATGTGATTATCAAAGGAGAAACTACTGTCCACATGGGTCCCAAGGTCTGTTATCACACATTCAGTGTTAAGAAGATTGCTGCCTATGTGGTATTTCATGGGTACAGAGTTTTTACCAAAGAGGATAACAATGCACTTTTTGGCATTGAGCTTGAGGCCATGGCTCTGACACCAGGCATCTGTCTTAGTGAGGCCCCTCTGTAGGATGTCCACATCATTTGGGGACTCAACTATAGCTCCTAGTTTGCAGTCAACTGCGAACTTCGTTAGCCAGAGGCCTTCTGTGTTAGCCCGTACTTCAGAGAAGTAGATAACAAACAGGAGAGGTCCCAGGACTGAACCCTGTGGTACTCCACTTGTCACTAGTTTGAAGTCAGATTTGGAGTCTGCAACTTTTACGGTGTGAGTTCTGTCAGTGAGCCAGCTGGTAACCCATCTTGTGACATAGGGATTTATACCTAGTTTAGTGAGTTTAGCTATAATTCCAGAATGGGGGATGGTGTTGAAAGCCTTGGCGAGCTCAAGATAGGCTGTGTGAACCACCTTACCCTCGTCTACGGCTTTGGTGACTGCCTCAAAGAAGTCAACCAGGTTCAGGAGGCAAGAACTGCCTTTCACAAACCCGAACTGGATGGGGTCCAGAGTTTAGAGGTTACCAATGTCTTTGTTTATGAATTCCATGATGATACGTTCCATGGCCTTGCAGACCAGGCTCGTCAAGCTAATAGGGTGATAGTTCCCAGGATAAGTGGTGGCTCCCCCTTTGTGGATTGGGATAACTGTTGCTGTGTGCCATTCAGTGGGCACAAAGCCTGACGTGAGGCTATGATTGAACATGGTGCTTAGGTGGGGAGCCAGTTTGTTCTGAAGTTCATGTAAAATGCTGCCTGGGATGTTGTCCATCCCATGGATGCTTTGTGTTTGGCTTTAGAGAGTGCTGCTTTTACCTGTGAAGTTGTGATTACAGGGACTCTGCATTCTTCCTGTATAGATATGGGCCCTTTAGGGGGTGAGAAGGGGGTAAAGTTAGCACTGAACCTATATGCCAGGATGTTGGCAATATCAGTTGGTTCTGTAATTTTTGTGCCACTGCGCTGTAACTCATAGCAGATCTGGGTGTTGCCATAGAGATTCTTGACATAGCTATAGAGTGCTTTGTGGTTGTCCTTAGAATCAGTGGCAATCTTGTTTTCATAGCTAACTTTTAAGGCTCTTATAAGGGATCTCAGCTTCTTGCTGAGGCTGACCAGGAAACTCCTCCACTCATGGGATTTTACTCTCTTTTGCAACAATTTCTTCCTTCTGTTGTAGAGTTTGTTTATGGCAGGGGACCACCAGATTGGCTTCCTTTTTTTGGAGGATAGCGTCTTGGTTCTGTTTGGGATAGCACGATCCATGCACTCGTGTAAGTGCTTATAGAGTGCATTTGTGTAGGATTCAGCAGTCGTAACTGTATTGTCCACCTGCATAGGTGTCATGACGTTCACCACTTCAGTCTTAAGAAGCATGAAGTTGGCTTTGGAGAAATTTTTTACCATGGTTTCATTAATGGGGGGTGGGGGCGCGATGTGGATATCTAGGGTGATTAGCTTATGGTCGGATCTGACCAACGAGGAGTTGACTTCAGGTGTGGAACACCGGTCACAAATGTTGGTAATGACTAGGTCTAGGATATTGCTGCCCCTGATGGGGGTGTGGATAAGTTGATCTAGGGCATTGGAATTTATGAATTCCAGAAAGCACTGAGCGAAGGAGTTGGTACATGAGTTGTTTTCCCAGTTTGGTGGGGTAGTTGAAATCACCCAATATTAGGGTGTTTGTTTGAACCCTAATATTTTCCAGTATATCAAGAAAAGAGGAGTGGGAATCCTGGAGCATGGTGGGGGATGTAGCAAGCTAGAATTTGGATTGCAGTTTTGCTCAGAGTTAGTTGCACTTTGATAACCTCGGCTGCATTATGCTGAGCAACCAGCCTGGAGGTGTGGATATCCTTAATGAATATGGACACACCTCCGCCTTTGGTGTTCCGGTCCAGGTTTGATGGCCGAAAAATGTGGTATAAGTTATAACCTGGTAATGAAGGGGTGCTCTCTGGAGCCTTTAACCAGGTCTCAGTCACTGCACAGACATCAATGTTCTCCATTTTAAGGAGTGCCTCGAGTGAGTGCATTTTGAGATTTAGACTTCTAGCATTGAGTAGCATTACCCTCAGTTTTTGATTGCCTGTTCCTATTATGGTGGTGAATTTGTCATATGAACCTTGCCTAAAAAAGGCACTATTGGGGC
The DNA here is from genome assembly GCF_019279795.1 of Protopterus annectens. Taxonomy (NCBI): domain Eukaryota; kingdom Metazoa; phylum Chordata; order Ceratodontiformes; family Protopteridae; genus Protopterus; species Protopterus annectens. The sequence goes on along the minus strand of NC_056737.1, from coordinate 386,497,163 downwards.
AGCAAGAGCCTTTGCCAGTATCCGGAATCCCAAGGGTGACAGGTGCAGGCCATCTCTGGCAAAGCATTGTGGTCTGTCGACCATGTCATCCCAAGCAGACAGATACTGGATCCTCTTAGAATGACACCAGTAGCTTAGTCAGTTGTTGAAGTCAATCATTTTGTCCTTGTACTGCGGTATCATTCTGGGCGATGGCAGGATGCTACTCAGGGCTAGGGTCATACCTGCCTGGGCTACAAGATTGGAGAGTTCTTCCATGTCTCTCTTCATGTAGTCCAGGGAGTATGTCTCAGGTCGTTCACACCAACATGGCCAATCACAGAGTCATATTTGTAATTGTTGTGGAGTGACATGAGTGCTTGGGTTATGTGGCGGATCCTGCAGTAACATCAGCTGACAGGTGGTCGCACTTGCTATATCTGTCCTTATGCACATCAGTAATAATGGTTCTCAGACATATAGAGTTGTAGATTTACATTTTGTGCAGCAGTTAAATTTATTTTTTTAGTTTGTGTTTGAGGATTACATTATGCTTTCATATTTGTTATTGACTGTGGATGATGTGAAATTCAAGACGTATTTTGTCCTAGAGGCTACTCATTATATAGTATGTGGCACCCAGTAGAACAGAATTATGATAGAAGATGTTTCCATGCATACATTATGAAACACTAAAAACTATAGCTGTTTATTGCATCAGTGAGCAGACTGATCAGCTTCTTTTTTATACTTTTCGGTTCAGAATAGAAAGGACATTTGCTGTCTCTGTTTTTGTGAATACATCTGTGAGGTGGAAGTTTCCACTTCTACTCACCAGAGTCACCATCCTTAATAGTAGAGTGTTTTGCAGAGCTTCAAGGATTTGCTCTCAGATCCATGCCTTCCCTGTAGTGTTTCTTTCTTTGTTTTTCTTTACAGCAATACAGAACTCAGAGCAGGAGATATTGCATAAAGGCCAGCTGGTGCCACTTAAATTTATTTTAAGAATAATAATCTTCAAATCAGGCCATAGTTTCACATATGGTGTTTTACTGAACTTTTGCTAAGTTTCCTGGGAGCCACCTTAAAGAAAGCAATTATGCTTTTCTGTGCCATTTTCATTACCAGATACCAGTGCAGTAAAGTACTTTGCAGATAAATTACATCATCTTTGGGCTGTAGCAGTCAACATCTATAATCATAAGTAAAACGTGTGAGCCAAGTACTAAATTCCCATGGAAATATGGGTGATCTGACTTAAGAAGCCTTCAGCTGTTAGCAAATTATACATTTCATTGTCTTTTTTCCCCAGTATGACACACTTCAAAATTTTCACTAACTCATTCACATGGAGGCATGCAGGACCCCAGATGGTGCTATATATGATGCTAAGGTGACACACACTGCCCTTGTGCTTTCCTTTCGTGTGTGTGTGTGTGTGTGTGTGTGTGTGTGTGTGTGTGTGTCTGTGTGTGTGTATATATATTTATATTTATGCATGCATGCGCGTGTCTCCCTTGAAATGTTCAGATGTCAGTTGTAGTGTTCATCATAGGAAAGCAACCACATCAGGACCCACATCTCCACTTTCTCTGTTACCTGGAAAAAGAGTACATTTTGAAGCACTGCTAAGAACATTTAAACTTTTCCACCCACAGATTTTGATGGATTCTTTGATTGTGTGTAGCAGAGGCCCTTTGCTTGTTCTTGTGCAGTCCTTGGGATGACTGCTATTGGTGGGAAGTCAGCTGTGCTCCACATGTGGAGAAATATCTTCATCAGAGCTGAACGTATTTGTGGTCTTGTACTATGCCTTCCATCCTACATAGATGGACCAAGAATTTGATGGGTCTTGCTTACTGGGTGAGGATGTAGAAAATGTACTATCTATACTGTACTGAAGCTTCTAGGCCTTGTTGTAACTATGATGTCATTGTCCTCTTTGGATGTCTTTACATACTTAACTGGATGGTGTATTTTGAATAACTGAATAGTCTTCATTCCCTTTTGAATCTATGGCTTGTGTCAAACATTTTCATTTTCTTATTTTTTTTTATCTTTGGGGAAGATCAAATATGGGGATTTTGAAAAGAGAACTTGTAGCTGGGATACTTGTCTTGTAGATGTAAAAGCTACTAGAAAAGCAGTTTTCCAAGATAAAAATTTTAGCTCAGATCTAGTCGATGACTGAAATGGACTCAAAGTCAAAAATCGCAATAAAACCATTAACTCATAGGATCCTTCATTGTGGGCCTAAGAAAAAAGGTACCTTTAAGGAAAGCCTTGCACAATTTTGATGAAGTTAAAGAGGAAGCATTTTCACCTGAATGAAAATTAGATATTTGTGCCAGTTACACTTTGGTAGTAGAGAAACTAGCCCCTTCTTGAAAAATAGATGTTAAAAACTCCAGACCTGCAGGAATAGGGGTGGTGAAAGGTCTGATTCCCTCTGGAGGGCCCAAATGGAGAATCTGTTCCAGTTACTCCTGTAGATTTTCCTGGTATAGGCCTTCTAGGATGATAGTAATATCTGTCGGACTGGGGAGGAAAGCCTGGGTTGTCTAACCATCAATAGAATTGGAGAAACCATATGGTCAACTTGAGGCTTGCAATGTCCAAGTGAGCTATCCCCATGGAATGAGAGAGAAGGTCTGGACTGGGTTCCGGTATCCAAGGTGGATATCGAAGGTGAGACCAAAGGAAAGGGAACCACACTTTGAGGCCAAAAAGAAGCAATGAGGATAACTGTGTTCTTCAACTGAAGTACCTTCTTACAGAAGGTACTTCAACTGAAGTACCTTCTGTAAGAATTTGGAAATTACAGGTATTGGGAATATGAGTGAAGGAGACTGGAAGGCCACACGTGGTCTAGAGCACCATTCTGTAAAAGTAACTTCCTTGGAACAATAACCCATTTCGCTTGTTGTGGGGAGAAACAGACAAAACAGATAAGAAGTATGACCCATCGATGGAAAATCCTCTCTGCCATTAACTGAGAGACCACTTGTGAGGCATCAGAATGGGCCTGCTGAGTTTGTCTGCTAGCAAGTTGGATTTCCCCCAGGATGTGTGTTGCCATAAGAAAGTGGTTGGAGGAGATTGCCCACTGCCACACTTTCACTGCATCTTGACAAAGAGGAGAAAATAGGGTTCCCCCGTTTGTTGATGTAGCAGACCACTGAGATGTTGTCTGTCTAAATTGCAATCATCTGGAGAGGGAGGACTTCCTGAAAACTTAGGACAACTCTCATCTCCAGGACATTGATGTGCGAATTGTTCTCTTCTGGGGAGCACGTGCCTTGGACCATCATTCACAAGAAATGTGCCCCCACCCCAGTTGGGAGGCATCCATCGTTACTGTGGCTACTGGGGGTGGAAAAACAAGAGGGCAGCCTTGAGAAACTTTGTCCGACTGAATCCACCAATGCAGGTGGTCTTTGCATACTTGTGCGACTTTGACTGGTGAAGACAAGGGATGGTGAAGAATTGACCACTGAACAGTAGAGTCTATTTAAGGATGCATATAAAAGCAAGCCATAGAAACCAAGGTCATGGCAGTTGCCATCGACCCTAAAGTCTAAAAAATCAACCCAACTGGCGGAGAAGGGTGTGAGCTAACTTGTTTTACTTGACACATGATGGTCTGTACTGTAATCTGTGGAACGGATGCTATCTCACCAACTGTGTCCAAATTATATCAGTGAAGTCTAGGCTTTAAATGGCTTGAAGATGCGATTTGCAAAAGTTGACTGTGATGCCTAGGGATTGACATAACTGGAGCAAGTAGTCCCTGTATTTTTTGAGATGATACCTGGATGGAAACACTCAGAATCCTAGCAGTCTCAAGTGATCCACTGCCATGCATTTGGTAAACACTCTGGGGGCTGTGGTGAGACCAAAGGGCAGGGCTCTGAACTGATAGTGACTGGCTCCCAGCCAAAAGCACAGATATCTTTGGGGAGTGTTTGTTCAACTTGATATGGTAGTACATGCTCTGAAGATCATTAGAGCACATCCAAGCATCCTTTTGCAGAAATGGCAAAATGGACTGAACCATCACAATTCAGAACTTTTGAGTTCTTTGCAAATTGATTCAGTTTGCCAGAACTGGTCTCAGGACCTCTGTTTTCTTTGACACTGAAAAAAATATTGAGTAGGTTCTGAATCCTTCCTGATCTAGTTTGACTTCCTGGATGACTCTGTCTAGCAGTTTTCGAATTCTAGAGCTGCTGCCTCCCTCTGACTCGGTGGAACATCAGGGAGCCTTTTCCTTTTGTTTGGGGGAGTTTATGAAAATGGTATGAAGTAAACTCTGGATGATGTTCTGCACTCCAATATCTTTTGTGATTGATGCCCAGGCATCTGGGGGCAGAGACATGTGCTCCCCAACCGCCTTCAGAGATGAGTAGTCAGGTAACTATTCAGGATCACTGAAAGGGTTTATCTGAGAAGGTGTTTCAGAAACCCTGGTTTTGCAGGCCTCCTCTGCTGCGAGGGTGGTGTCTTCCATTAGAACTCCCCTTCTACCTCTGGGGGAGGTATCCCCTCTTGTGTCTTGGAAAGGACCCTGGGACGTATGGAGCTAGATTTTTCTCCCTCCCTGCTGTTTCCTGGTAAAGGGTCTGTGAGGGTTAGAAAAATGGATCACCATGGCAGACAAGGTCTTTCCATCCTGCTCACTCTGGGAATGCATCCCCTTAACAGTGGGGCCAAACAAGGATGATCTGTCAATAGAAGCATTGATGAATAAAGACTTGAAGGGCTTTGCAAAATCACACAATCACATTCAGTCATGTCTCCTTATGGTTATGCCTGAAACCACTGCCTGTGAAGTTCCTCAACAGCATGGGATATTAACCTCCAGGACCATTACAGATGCTTTGAAGGGTGGCCAGCTCTGAAGAAAACTTTTTATGGTCCTCCAATTACATGTGCTTAGAAAAGAATTTGGAAAGCTCTTTAGTCAAATCACTTTGTATCCTGGTGAAATGTGCCAAGTAGTTCAGCAACCATAAGACGATGGTCACTGAGGCATACATGTGCTTCCCAAATCTGTCCAATGCCCTGGATTCCCTGTCAGGGGAATGGACAGAGGAGCTCTGCTTTGCCAGCTCTTTTTTGGTGGCTGCTGCCACAACTATTACATCAATGGCAACCCTTTGCTCCAGTGAAGCCTGTCCTTAGGAAGGGCAAGAAATTTATCAGGACAGTGAGGAATGGGTTATACAGTAACCAGTTCCTTGCACACATGGCGATAGACTAGATCTACAAGCTTATCAGCTGGGAGAGTCACCAAGATGGACTAGACCCAAAAGCTTCCAGAAACACTGACACCTCCTGGGAAGGGTGATAGGAGGACCTTCCACCTTTCTGCCTGAGGATTTCTAAGATGTCTCCAAAGGAGACATCATCTTATGGAGACCTTGGAGACCTCTCCCCTTCATCAAAGTCGGTGTATTCAATGAGCAGTTCCTGAGGGGAAACTATGGGCTTCCTCTTGCACATTCTCTTTCAGGGGACTCACACAGTAGAATGGCCCGGAGAAGTGTCTGAAGCGAAACTCCTTGAGAGGGGATGTCTCTGCAGGATAGGTCTGTGAGGTTCAGAGCTCGGAGCCAATGGTGTTAGGGCTGTAGGATCCAAGGAAGAAAGAATAGTTATGCGTCTCAGATGAGAGAAGGCATTCTCCACCACTTTAAAGGCAGATGGTGTGGGAGAGGCCATAGCTGTCCGCATCAGAGCTGAAGCCCCTGACGTCCTCATGTCCTGACCTTGCATGGATCCCTGTCTTGAGGGGGGTTTGGACCCAAACTGTTAAATGCCAAAGCCTTGAGGGGTATGGATGGCTTAGAAAATCTTGGAGTCAAACCAAGCCCTCCACAGCTGGTGCCGACTCTTCAACTCTTGAGACTCGTCCTTTTCCAAGGAGTTTGATGCTGGATGAGTCAGGGATGCAGTCAGAGTCTAAGACTTAGCTGTCTTCAGATCCGATGCAGGCACACTCAGGGTTCTTGGATACAAAGTCTCCAAAATTGCTGGTCAGATTGGGACAGGAGAAATTACAGTGTGGATACAGAAAGGAGGCTCACAGATCTGTTGGGACTGAGTTGGAATAACCCCCATCTGAATCTGAGCTATGAGGAACTTCCTCATCATTCTATCTACATCGGCTGTGGAAAGGCTGCTGGAGGACCTGATGGAGGAAGTAGTAGACTAGGGCCAGGACTTTCATCTCAGGGTCTCTTGGAGGAAGAGAGAGTGGAGGTAAGGAGATGTAGGCTCCAGAGAGAACCTGGGGAATTGGGTCCTTGGAGACTTTGACCTGGTAAGCATCAGATCCGAGGATGTCAAATCCCACTTTTTGCATAATTTGGCAGGATGCTCTAAAATTGGACCAGATTTTGTAGAGCGGATGAGAGACTATTTCCTGGATTCTTTTGCTTCAGAAGAAGGATTAAGTTTTTTTTGCAGAAGTTTGAGCCACAGAAGCAGGAGCTGAGAGAGAGGCAGAAGAGGGAAGGAGGTAACAGTCCTTGTAAGACCAGTGTATTACACTGGTTGCTAAGGGCCCTGGTGTTGAAGCCCCCACAAACTGTGCACTCTTTGAGTGGGTAGCACCCAGACAATAAACAATACTCCCTGTGGGCATCAGAATTGGAGAACTTATGCCCACACTGGAAGTGTATTTTTTAAACCCAGTGGGTTTGTCAGCCATAATAGCAAAAAAAAAAAAAAAAAAAAGAAAATACATGCTGACAGTATTTCAATTAGATAAGTTAGACAGCCGAGCCGGATCCAAGGACTGATCTGAGACCCATCAATTGAGAAACGAATGAAAATGACTGCTCTGATGTCCTCATTTCTTCACGTGCCCCACAGTGTGCATCCTACCACCTGTTTCAGGCACTTCATCACCTCTGACTTCATTAACTGCTCCACTTTCACTGCCTAGGTTTCTGTGTCATTCAGTAGTACTGATTGCACCACTGTTTTGTATACCTTATTATGTGAAGTTGTTCAATCTCGCCGTTCATTCTTACAGATGGGTTCGGAGCCAATCCTCGGCTCCCAGTCAGCTTACTACAAAGCTCGTGGTCTTCAGACAGCTCGAGGCCAAGTCCCTATCCCATGATGCACCTAGAGTTACCCCAGATCTAATTTGCCGCTGCAATAGATCGGAGGTTACTTGCACAGCTCGGGCGTGTATAATTCCTTTCTAAAATTATATAGGAAACTTGTTATTTCTAAAAATGTTTCTAAAGATACTTAGAGTTAGTATTTGATAGTCTTTAATAGTGATAGCCTTTATAGCTTGTTAGTAGAGATATTTCTTCTCTTTTTGGCCTCATTTTTTCTATTGGCCTTTAATATTCTCTTTCCTTTGGTTTGCCTTAAAATCATTATATAGCTTGTAGTTAAATAAGTAGTTAGTGAGTGTGTGTGTGTTTTTGAATAGTTTAGTCAGCACATTGTAATTCAGCCCGTTTGTTATTTAGAGCTTATATTGATAACTTAGCTTTACTAGTTTAACTTTGATAATTGTTTGGGTGTGTCTCTTTAAACTACAGTAGATTGTTGTTTGTATACTGTATACTTCATTATGGCTGATAAGGATAAGAGCATCCTAAGTCAGGATTTAGAAAGTATCCAAAATGTAGACAGAAGATGTCTGTGACAGATAGTCATGTTAATTGCATGTATTGCCTTGGAGCCTTGCACTTACAGGAAAGCTGCTCCATTTGTCATTCTTTTTCATCCAGAGTTCTTCAGGAGCGAAAAAGAAAACTCATAGAGGACTTCTTAAACCATCGTTTCAGGAAGCTTTGAGTGACCAGGGTACATCTAGTAAGTCTCCAAAGTCTTCTAAGGCTTCTTTTTCTTTGGAAGTAAAAAAAATCTAAGAAAGAGTCAACGTCAGCTCTACAGCCCTCGGAGCCGCACGTCTTGTCTTTTCAGAGCCGGTCCCCAGTCCTGGAACCGGTGCCTGAAGTACTAAAGTCACCTATTCTGCAGTGAGTGCCTCCATCCATCCATTCTTCTTGGTCCTCGATCAGTCTTGTCTGATTTGGATATGGATTGTGTGGTGCAGAAGTTGCTACAGGCACTGGCGTTTGCTAAATTTTTGTCGGCTCCAACCCAGGTGGTTTCAGAGCCTAAAACTGTAATGCCCATCGACTTCTTTTCCTCCTCCGAGTCATACTGGTCCTTCGGACCCGGAGAAGTCAGACCCGATGATTGTTGACCTTCGGAGCCGACGTCTGTTCCAGTGCCATCGGTTCCATTTACTCGGACTTACTCGGTGCAGATCGAGGAGTCTAGGAGCCGATACTCTCCTGTCTGGTCCGGGGAGGATAGGCGGACCAACATGTTGGCTTCAACTTTGCCTCTTGGGGTCTGATGAGTTCGGCTCCTACTTCTGCTTCAGAGCCCACTGTGTCGGTGCCGAGGGGATTGGTGGTTTCTTTGGATCCAGCAGTCCCTTCTCATCGCAGGTGCCTTCTAGCCATGAGGAGAGTGATGTCTCCTAAGACATTTACAACTTCAGGTCCAACTACCTCTTCCCCAAAAAGCGCCTGTGTCTACTTCTGCTTCACAGATCCTTTCTAAGCGTAGAGACCCTGAGCCTCAGGAAGCCCCATTGGGTGGCCCCTGCTCTTCTGAGACCTCACCAGAAATTCCCACTGATGAGGTTCCCAGGAAGAGAATCTGTAAGAGGAAGCACCTAGACTCCCCACAGGAGTCTTTCACATCCAATACCGACTTGGATGAATCAGAAGGGTCCCCACGGTCCCCCTCTGAGGATATCTCATTTGCTGAGATATTAGAAATCCTTAGGCAGAGGGGTGGTTGGAAGTCCACCAACCCTACTGAAACCAAAAAGGAGATGTCAGAAACTTCTTCCTCTATCCATCCTCCTAACAGAGATTCTGGGATCATGGATAGATATGGGAAGCGCACATACAGTTCAGCGACTTTTGCCATGTGTTCACTGAACTATCTCACTCATTTTACGAGACTGCAAAGAGATCTCCTAAAAGAGCTTGGAGATGCTCTTCAGGGTACAGTAGTTGCAGGAGCTTCAGACAAAGTTGCCTCCCAGCTTGCTACCCTCAATTCCATAGTGAACTCGTCCATGCGTCTCATTTCATATGCAGCTGATGGAACGAGTAGGGCAGCGGATACAGGAATTGCTCTCAGGAGACATTCCTGGATGCGCTTGTGTTCCTTCGAGGAGCCCTTTAAGTCATCCTTTGTCAACACACCTTTTGATGGCTTGTCCCTTTTCGGGCCTAAAGATAAGGAAACTTTGACCAGGTGTGAGGAGGAAGGAAAGACTCTGTCTGCCGTCGGAGTCCATTTTTCCATCCCTACCAGACCGTACCCCAAGGGTCAAAAGGGAGGAAAGATGTGGTTCCGAAAAGCCCAAGGAGCCTTTCTGGAAACACGTGGTGAATCCCCCTCCAGGGGCAGAGGAGGGGGCAATAATGCAAGACGCCGCCTTTGTGGCAGAGGAGCTCTGCAAAACCAGGGTGACAGAGACTAGTTCTTTGGGAAGCCTTACCAGCACTCCTGAAAGGAGACCCAACTGTCCTACTCTGGAGGCAGTCGGTGGTCACTTATCTTTGTATCCAGATGCTTGACTCAAAATAACAAACGACAACTGGGTTCATAGTATAATTTTCAGAGGATATTTAATTTCTTTCACCACTCCCCCTCCATTGACAACAAATATCCTGGACATTCCACCCAGTTACCAGGAACAAGCAACAGTAGAGGTCCAAACATTGCTAAGAAAAAGACTCATCCAACCAGTCCCAGCAGACCAGACAGGATCCGGAACTTACTCAAGATTCTTTTTAGTTCCAAAAAAGATGGGAGTGGAGACCTATTTTGGACCTCAGCAGACTAAACAGATCTGTTAAGAAAGAGAAGTTCCAGATGGTCACACTTCAGTCAAAACTTCCCTTTTTAGGGAAAGACAATTGGATGTGCTCAGTAGATCTACAGGATGCGTACTACCGTATAAAAATGGCCAGACCATTCAGGGATCATCTGCACTTCCGGCTGGGAGCCAATCATTACCAGTTTCGAGCCCTGCCCTTTGGTCTCACTACAGCCCCCAGAGTGTTCACTAAATCTATGGTAGTGGTCACGGCTCACCTGAGGCGTTTAGGATTCCAGGTGTTTCCGTATTTAGATGATTGGCTACTCACCGCCACCACCAGGCATCAGCTAATACAAGCCATGGACACCACTCTTACTCTTTGCAATCATCTGGGCATTATAATAAATTCAGAAAAATCTGCCATGTCACCATAGCAACATATTTTTATCAGAGCAGAGTTGGACACCACCACCACCACCACTTTGAGACTTCCAGCAGAAAGAGTCTTACTACTTCGTCAGCAGGTCCACAATGCCATATCCGAAGACAAGGCTCCAGCATCAGAAGTTCTAAAATCGTTAGGCATGATGGCAGCTGCAGTATTAGCGATGCCATTGGGTCGCATGCACATGCGGATTCTGCAATGGCTGTTTGTTATTCAGTCAGTGGTCTTACAAAGAGCTCCCAGTGTCTCATCTCATAATGATCACAAACACGTGCAAAAGGGATCTTCAGTGGTGGTTGACCACTCTTCATGTAACGATAGGTCGTCCTTTTGTCCTACCCTCACCAGCGGCCACAGTGACCACAGATGCTTCCCTGATTGGGGGGGGGGGCATTTTCAGGGAAGAACAGCCCAAGGCACATGGACCGAGCACGAGACCCATCTGCATATCAATGTCCTGGAGATGAGAGCGGTACTTTTAGCATTGCAGTACTTCCAGGACTATCTTCCTGTAGGAACAATTGCGATTCAGACGGACAACATGTCGGTGGTCTGGTACTTGTACAAACTAGGAGGAACCAGGTCCTATTCCCTTTGTCGCAAGGCCCTAAGAGTATGGCAATGGGCTACATCCACCCGGCACTTTCTGATAGCAACGCACATCCTGGGGGAATCCAGCGTGATAGCAGACAAGCTGAGCAGAGCAATTTTGTTGCCTCACGAGTGGTCCCTCAAGAAAGAGATAGCAGAAAGAATTTTCCGCAGGTGGGGCCAACCATATGAACACAAAATGCAGAAGCTACTTTGCCCTGATTCCCCCTCTGGGAGAAGCCCCAAGGGACGCACTCGTACACGATTGGCCTCCGGGTCTCCTGTATGCATTCCCACCAAGTCCCATGATACTCAAAGTATTGCAGAAAGCAAAAGCCCTGGAATGGACCATCATTCTAATAGCTCCTCATTGGCCATTTCAGATTTGGTCTCCCTTCCTTCGACTTCATCTGTTGGAAGAGCCTTGGATTCTGGACCCAGTTCCATATCTTTTGACAAATTCGTCTGGGGCTCTTCATCCCTCTGTTTAGTCCCTGAAACTGACAGCTTGGCTGCTTCAATTTCCAACATAGCCAGGTTCCGTAACCTCTCAAATGAAATGCAGCATATATTGATATCTTCTCATAAGTCCTCTACTAGGAAGCTATACCTTAGCAAATGGAGAAGATTTTCTATATGGGCTTCTCAAAAATGACATTGATCCCTACCAAGCCCCTATTTCTTCCATATTAGAGTTTTTAACTATGCTTTTCAATAAAGGAGCTGCAACAGTTCGGTTACAACTTGCCACTATCTCTAATTTTCACCTTGGCTTTGAAGGATTAAACATAATGTCTCACAAGCTATCCAAAGCCTTTCTCAATGGGACCTTTCATCTCAAACCATCTGTGAAATCCCCTTATACCCCATGGAATCTAAATTTTATTCTTTCATGCATTATTCTCCCACCTTTCGAACCAGCTTCTTCATGTAATTTGAAATATTTGTCATGGAAGACCATCTTTTTAGTAACCATCACTTCTGCCCATAGAGTGTCAGAGCTACAGGCCTTGTCCATAAAGCCTCCTTATTTGATTTTTCATGCTGACAGAGTGTCCCTGCGAACAAATCCTTCATTTTTACCCAAAATTTGTACTGAAGCTTACCTTAACCAGATCATAGATTTACCAGTGTTCTTTCCCAAACACACCAACAACTTAGAGTATGTGCTGCACAAGCTTGATGTTCATAGACGGCTCAGATTTTACCTGGATAGAACAAAAGAGTTCAGAAAATCAGAACAGCTTTTCATTTCCTTTTCAGATTCCAGAAAAGGTATGCCAGTGGCAAAAACAACACTGTCTAGATGGTTATAGGTTCATAGGTTCATAGATTTGTACTAAGCTAACTGCTCTTGCGAGCCATTTTAAGCCTAGCCAATTATCCCTTGTGAGACTTGAACCCTGGACCTTGTGTTTGTAAGGCAAACACCTTAACCATTAGGCCACCCTCCCAACCCCCATATCTGTATCACATTTACTTATTCAGCTGCTAATTTACCTTTAAAACATAAAATTAAGGCTCATTCTACCAGAGCAGTGTCTACATCTTCTGCCTTTTCTGCTAGGCTTCCTATAGACAATATTTGTGCAGCACCCACTTGGTCAAAGCTTCATACTTTTATTACTCATTACAAAGTTGGCAAGGCCTCCAGGGACAGGGCCTTCTTTGGTTCTACTGTCCTGAGAAACATACTCGCGTGAGCCACCCGAGAAAGATGGTGCTTGGGACGCTACCCATCTATAAGAATGAACGGTGAGATTGAACAACTTCATATAAAGAAGTTATGTACTCTCCATAACGTTCCATGTGAGTTGTTCATTTTGCCTTCATTCTTACTTCCCACCCTCCTACCCCCTCCAGGGTTTTTCGAGGACCGAGATACTAGTTTTATCCTGGTTGCTCAATCTTTCTATGGGTTTTCTCCTAAAGAGTAATAGAATGGCACATGGTGGTATTATACGCAGCAAACAAGATCTGAAGTAACTCTAGGTGCATCATGGGATAGGGACTTGACCTCGAGCTGTCTGAAGACCTTGAGCTTTGTAGTAGGCCGACTCGGAGCTCCGAACCCATCTGTTAGAATGAAGGCAAGATGAACAACTCACATGGAACGTTATGGTGAGTACATTACTTCTTTTTTCAGCTTGTCATTCTTCTGTCATAGACTAACCCTGACAATCTGTGCCAGTTGGCTGCAACCCCTATGAATCTAGCTTTGGCCTCCTCATTCAGACTTTTTTCCTCATCCACCCCTTCCAGATGCTTGAAGTTGTTAACTTTCCACCATTTTTCTTTCTATTTTAATTCTTAGCTTCTTCTGAGTTCTTTTATTTGTTGTCATAACAGCTGTTTTCTTGTTTTCAGCCTAAGTTCCAGTCCTTGTGGCTTGTGATATTCTGGAAATTTCAGTCTGTTTTCGAGGATCACAGCTGTCTTATGTGTACTCCATTTCACCCCATGTGCTTTCAATTTTGCATTCCATTTCCCTATGCTTTTTTGAAGTTCTTGCCTAGAGTCTGCCTGTAATGCTATATCATTTGTAAACAGCATTTGTTGATCTTTCCCCACTGACTTGTTTGCTAATGTAGTCTGTCCCCAGTATGATCAGCAGTGGGCTCAGAGTGGAACCCCGATGCGCACCCATTCCCACTGGGAATGCCTCTGTGAGTTGGAACGCTGTTCATACTTGAGTCATTGGGCCCTTGTACATAGTCTGCACCAAGTCTACCAATGTTTCTGGGACTTCGCATCACCACAGGACTGCCCAAATCAGCTTTCTTGTGACCTTGTCATATATTTTATTTCAAGTCTAGAAATGCCCAGTTGGAGACTCTCCTCATCTCTAGCTTCTTCTTAACTGCCTGCAAACATCGGATTGGTTGTGGTGTATCTTTATCTGAATCTAAACTGCTCATCTCCCGTCTTACATTCTACTATTCTGCATATTTGTGTATGTCACCTCAGAACTTTCATGCAGTGTTACTGGAGGTTGATCACAACTGTGGGCAGTATAGATGTGTGAAGTCCTCTTTGTTATTATACACTGGAACTAGTATACTACTTCTCCAGTCATTTGGGATACACCTTTCTCTTCATACTGATATGAATACCCTCAGGAGCCTTTTCTCCCCTATCTTACCCAACATTTTGATTGCATATGCTGTGACGACTTCTGAGCCTGCTACTTTCTCTGACTTCATTTTCCTTAGTGCTGTTCTTATTTTTTCTAGGTTGAGCTCCTTCTCTTCATTCATTGTAGGCTGTGTCTGGGGATAGTACAGCTTCTGTGGGGTATTCATCATTCAGTACCTGCTGGAAGTACTCCGTCCACCTGCCTTTAATGTCTTGTAGGCTGGTGAGCGGGTTGTTGCTAGTTTTTGTTATGAAGAGTAACTGACAGTCTTCTTTATCTTTCTGTGTTTGCCATGAAACCTGATACTTTCTTTGTGCCATCTGCTAAGTCACTTTCCGGAAGCTGTGCCTTGTTCTTTCATATTGCAACTCCTCTCTCAGCCTTTTTGTTAGCCAACCAGTATTGTTTTATTCCCGTCCATCTTTTTTTGTATCTCCCAGTTTTTCCTGCACTCCTTCCTTCCTTTTTTTGATGACCTCCTGGACTTGTGCATTCAACCACCAGCTTTCCTCATGTACCTTGCTTCCATACCTGACAAAGATGGAAACCATTTGAAATGTCACGACCTGTTAGAACAATTCTGAAAAAACGGAGACTGAATGGCTGAAAGATTGGACTTGAATATACTAAGTCTGAGATGCCATTTAAGAAGTTTAAAGGAGAAGAGCGATTTTCAAGATTCACTCTTCTGTGTCTTTTTTTTTTTTTTTTGACTTGACAGCACTCTGCATTTCAAGTGATGACATTTCAATAGAGAGCCAGCTTAGCTGTATGTCTGTTTGCATTTCTTACACATGCTGCTTTGAGGTGCTCCCACCTTCTTCGACTCCACCTATTTCCTCTTCTTCCTGAGGTACTAGAGCCCTGAGTAATTCCTTGAACTCATGTGCTCTCTCTTCAGTCAACTTCCAGGTCTTCAGCCTAGTGTCTGTTGACTTCAGATCTTTATCTGACTACTGCTTGCAGCTGATTGTGGCAACTAGTGGTTTATGCTGTGGGCTGACTGTTTCGCTGGGCATGACTTTGCAATCACTGATTCTACCCCAGTGCCCTTTCCTTACTGGGAAGAAGTCTACCTGAGATGCATGTTAGCCACTCTTGTATGTGATCATGTGACTGTCTGTCTTGCTGTACCATATGATGATGCACTGCCTTTCCTTCTTGTCTTCTGAATACATATTATGTCCAGCCTCCTCCTTACCATCAAGTCATCCACTTCCAAGCTTCATCCTGTCAGTGACCCTGCATTGAGTGTAGCAGTCCTTAATTCATATTTGGCAGATGGATTGGTTTTATGTCCAGCTTTTGCTCACCAAAGCTATCCCACATAACCCAAGCTGGGCATCTGGACATCGGCTGGCCAGTAGCTTATTGACTTAGGCTGATGGCTTTTATGGCGGGCACACACTGGCCAGTAGGAACACATACACCCCTCCCGTCATTAGCATGAGTCCTTGGTGTAGGTCAGAGTAGGCCAGGTCCTCAACCCACTTATCTCCTAGAAATACCCATGCCCAATTTTGATAACATTGGTCAACATGACCAAATCACCTAGAGACAGTTTTACACTGTTGAGTGGCTAGCCATGATACAGCTGTTTTTGTCCTGATTTACTACAATTTCAGACTTTCTTGGTGCTGGAATGCTTAAAAATTCCTCCTCATTGTCAAATCACTTATTATGTTCAAATGTATCAAAAGTGTCCAGATGTTTATTAATAGATTTTGAATAACATTTATGTTTCTGACCCTGCTTGTTGTACTCATTGCCCAGACCGCATTTTGCTGTCCAGATGAAACTTTGCCCTAGGTTAGGGGGGTAGGCTTCATTCCTCTCTAGTTTCTTTAACTTACTGTTAATAAGTTTAAAGATATGCAATTCTTTAAAGACTCTGCATGTTTTTGCAACATTCCATACAATACATGTTGTGCAACTGTAAGGACTTGTATTTCAGCAACAGCTTCTTTAACTCTCCAGTGTATTTAGGCACAGCTGGACTTTAAAGCAACACCTGATGATGCCATGTTAAAAGAGAAAATGACTGATTTTAACAGTTGCCTTAGCTTCTGGTGTCAATCCAAATTGGTACAATATTTGACAGCTTGGAAGTACTTGGCTTGACAGACCATGCTGCTTTGCCAGGGATGGTCTGCACTTGTCCCCTCTAGGCCTTCATATATTGGTAAAGACCTTTTCCAGGCCCCAGAGTGCCTTTTTTAGGGAATGCCAAACTGATAAACCTCCTGTCTTAACTGAACCTACGAAGGAATATTTGAAGGTGGTACTGTTCAGTGCTAGTCTTAACAAGAAACTCCATCTCCTGCAAGCCTTCCTTTCCTTGTAGAGTGTAGACATCTGTGTAGCAACTGAGACATGGGTTTGACGTCGTGGAGAGTACCCCAGCAATGCAAGGTTATAATGCCTTTTACACCTTTAAACCAGCTTCTGAGCAGGAGGGAACTAAAGGTGGAGGAGTCTCAGTCTATCTTAAAACCAACCTCACATCCAGACTAGTTAAAGTGTTATGACCCACTGGAACTCATACATGTGCAACTCACCATAAACAGAGTCTCGTACCATGTCTTTGCAACTTACAGGTCCCCCTCCATGTCCTAGGAAATCCATACTACTTATTTCATTGTACTAGAGTCCCTTACCATTCAACCCAATATGATATTCATGGGGGATCTCAGCTACTCCTTTATAGATATGAAATCCTGCACCACTTCTAAAACACAAGCCCAGTGATTCCTAAACTTTAATACAAACATCTTGAAAAAGTTGATCCATTCTCCTACCAGGGGTACAAGCATCCTTGACCTTGTACTCACAAACATGAGGGGCCAATGTTCCTCACAATGTCTTTGCTCATCAGATCTGACCGTAAGGCAGCATTGCTTGAAATTAAAAAATTAAATCCGGGATCCAGCAAAACCAAAAACCTTTAGGAACTATTCCAAGGCTAACCTCTGTCTACTAAACAACACGTAGGCTAAATTTTAAAGCACATGGGTAAAAAAAAACATGCAGAGAAATCCAAGAGCATGGCTTAAAAAACAGATAAAACTTTAATTGCACAAGTAGATAAACGCTTTCATCAGACCGTAAAAAATAACACAAACATACTGCTTATATTTAAGCAGTGTGTTTGTGTTACTTTTTATGGTCTGATAAAGTTTTCCTCTGAAACGTGCAAACATTTACCTACTTGTACAATTAAAGTTTTATTTGTTTTTTAAGCTGTGCTCTTGGATTTCTCTGGATGTTTTTTTACCTTTGATTGTTTTTGCTGCCTTGGAGGAATCTATATTTCTCCACCTGGTGAATTTTTATAGTTCACTCCCAAGCCCCCCTGAACCCAGTAAATGCCATAAGATATGCTGAGCTATTTACAATATCTCTGTACAGCTGTATTGATAGCTTTATAGAGCAAGCAGTGCTCACTCATATTAAGAATAAGACAAACTCAAAAGACAAGCCACCCTAGAGGAATCATAATATCAAACATGCAACAAAAGAAAAAAAAAATTGGCCAAGCATAAGAGGAACAAAGCCATGCAAATTAAAAGTCCCCGACCAATCTAAACAGGGCAGCTAAGAGGGTTAATTGATACATCACAGGCTAAATTTGAAGAAGAAAGAGCATCTCAGGTACAGGACAACCCCAAAGCTTTCTACAGCAGTGTCCATAATCTTGGAAGAAATATGCAATAATGTGCAGAACTTAATGTAAATGGCATCACCCACACTGAACCACAGGCCCTTTTGGCTGACGCGTTCACCCCCCCCCCCCCCCAATAATCAGAGGAGATACTGCATACCACAATCCCCTCAACCATTACTGGTGAACAGGTCATCAGTGCACTTTCCAAGGCCAAAAACAGTACATCGGGCCCTGACAACATCCTGGGATGCTTAATAAATAGCATGAAACATGACCTCTCTAGTCCACTTGAATTACTTTTCAGCTGGAGCCTGCAGTCAGGTTTTGTGCCCAAGGAATGGAAGATGGCTACAGTCATTCCCCTGCACAAAGGAGGTTCAGCCAGATCCGTGCATACCTCTCAACTATACAGATTTTCGCATCATATTTCTGGTCTATTTTTCATGAAATTGTGGTTTTCTGGCAAACTAGGGACAAATCATTCAAGATTGAAGTTAGAAAATATTGACAGACATTTCAGTTCAGGCTTCACTCCCTTCACAAAATACATGCCAATGCAAAACATGTTATTCTGTCAACTTTCTAAGTTTGTAAGAGCAATATTTAAAATTGTTCCTATTTTGGGGCCTTTGTCCCCACCCTTTTGTATGGCTTTGTCCAGATTTTTTGCTCTAACAGGTTTTGAGGCATGGATCCATGTAACTACAGACCCATGAGTTTGATCAGCCTCATAAGTAAGGCCATGGAAAGAGTCATCATGGACATGATAAATAAGGGCATAGGTAACCTGCAAACACTGGATCCATGACAGTTTGGCTTTTGTGAAAGGAAGGTCATGCCTATTAAATCTGGCGGACTGTTTTGAGGGGGGGTCACCAAAACATGGAATGAAGGAGGCCAATCACTAGCAGAGTTCCCCAGGGCTTGGTACTGGGCCCTCTCTGTTTTGCCATCTATTTCTCTGAAATGTAAGCAAATGCTGAAGGCTTATGGCTGACTGAATTTGTAGATGATTGCAAGCTGGGGGTTATCATTGTCTCTACTGCAGACACTAGCATTCTTCAAGAAGGCCTCTCTGACTAACAAATGGTGCCAAAACCATGGTCTTAAACTCAGTGGTAAGAAATACATAATTGTACCCTTTAGAAAGTTAACCATCCTGGCTAATTACCATATTGATAATATGCCCCTAAGAGTCGACCCAGGGATCAGGTATCTGGCTATGTACGTAGACAGTAGCCTTACCTTCGACCACCACATGGCCACAGTGGTGAGGAAATCCTTTTATGTTCCACAGCTTATAAGTAAGGGCATGGCATCTAGGTCCAAAGAGGTCATTATCCCACTGTACTCCACCCTTATCAGACCAATCACAGAGTACAGTTCTCCCTTTGGTATTTATCTGACCAGGCATATGCAGCAACTAGAGTGATCTCAGAGGTTCTTTACAAAAAGAATACAAGTCATAACAAACTTGCCTTAAGCAGCGTGCCTTAAAGCCCTTTCTGTCTACTCAGACTCCTATAGATTGTTGAGGGGTGATTTATGCCTGGCTTACAAGGCATCTGCAAACCCACATTTCTGAATCACTTGCATATTCGTAAGTCAAACAGTGCCAGAAATACAAGGTCTAAGGACCTGAATTTTGTCTGTGACTTAAGTAAAATATGCTGGAGAGACAGCTGTGTCTCAAAGACTGCCTCTCTTATGGAACACACTTCCCATCCATGTGAAGCTGAGTTTGTCTGTTACCCAATTAAAGTGCAACCTAGACCATTTGATGGGGAATAGGAAATTTACACTAGGCTTGGAAAGGTCCTCTGAGTCATTAGGCTAGTAACAATCTATTAATCCATAAAGGGTGGGACTTTCTTAAAACTGTTTATAAATCAGGCAAGGTATATTTATCAGCCTCCGATCTTTCACTGGTATCTTTACTTTTACTAATCTTCATGACTTCAACATAGATCTTCTCCAAACTACCTGGGTTGTATTCACAAACTTTGGAGCCAATAACATTCCCAGTTGATCCATCATTTGATGGAGTCACATATTTTGATAATTGCATAAGAACATTTGAAGTCCAGAGGTTAATCCATCCACCTTTTCACTATTCTACTGGGTGGGACTATCATTACCATTAGAATAAAGTTCCTGCAAATATGTTCAGCCAAGTGATCAACCACAAAGACTCCCCCAAAAAGGAAAGTGGTAAATGAAGCCCAAGACGGGGATAATACTAAACCAATAAATAAAAGACACTGCTTAACCTGATGTTTAATTTGTCAGGCTCCCATGTTAACATTTTTACTGGCTTTTTAGAGAACATGAGAAAGTTAACTGTTAACCTTCCTTCTTAAGTTAAAACAACTTTGAATTCCTTCATTGTGTCAGCATCTCAGCTAACCTAGCATTTCTTAAAGTGTTGTTATGACTGTGCTGATGGTGTAATGAGAGCAGCTGCTAACTGGTTCAGTTATAAGAAAATTTGCTTGGTTGTATTTACAAAACTTTCCAAGAGATTTTAAAACTTAAGTGTGAAATTCTTCCCTGGACAAAGATGTGTTATCAGGGCACTCAGGTGCTGAGGTCTTTAAAAGATTTAATTAAATAGGAAAACTGATTCAAGGCGTCAATAAGATTTTTCAGTCCTCCTTTATAAAAGATTAAGAAAATCTTTCCTTCCTTTTCCACAAAGCAGAGTAAACAGTCTCTGCAAAGTTCTACAATCAGAATTTCAAAAAGCAGTGGTAGGGAGGCTCAGAGATGAAAGGCGCATCTCCCAGAACAGAGTACAGTCCAAAAAGTCTGAATGACTATTTTCCTCTTCAAGTCCAGACCCCCATCTTCCCAAGTAGCATCTGATTACCTCAGGTGTTGAGATTTATCCAACAGGGATGCAGATGGCAGTCACAATTTCTTCCACCTTTTCTGAGGATTCTTCTTCATTCCTCAAACCAGACACCCATATTTCTTATTATTTTTGTGCAGATGTTGAGTCAGAGTGATGGAATGTGTGCCTTCAGCTCAGATGGGCACTGTTTTTTCTCAAAAATTCTTCCGGTGCCAAAAAAGAGGGCACCTGTAAACCAGTTGTACACCTCATTTCTGAACCTTATCAGGATTCCAGAATTCAAAATGTTATCACTTCAAACTTTACCTGTCCTACCTTCCTTGTACCATCCTTGTAACATTGCACCTAAAAGCTGCTTATCATGTTCCACTTTACAAGGAATTCAGACATTTAAATTTTCTTTGTCTGACTCACATTATCAATTCCCTGTCTTCTCGTTTGGTATATCCATTGTGTCAAGAGTATTTACAAAGTTCCTAGGTCCAGTGATTGCTTACTGCAGGCTTTAAGGCTTTTGCATCTTTACATATTTGGAAAATTGTATTATATTTGCATATATATTTTCCAGTTATCAGGATTTCATGACATGTCGTAAAACTCCCACCTATTCTTGGGTTTCAACTGAACATGCAGAAATCCTCTCTCATCCCTTCCCACTCACTATTTTTTTTGAGATGTCTTGAGGACAAGGAAATCTTCCAAAACTTCTCAAGGTGATCTCATTTTTCTGCCAGAGAATTTCTCAGGATTCTGGACATCATTGTTTCAGTGATTACCATGGTTCTCCTAGCCAGACTTTTAATTCCATTAAAGAAATGACCAGCAAATAACACAGAAGTTTAAGATTTTGTTGTATCCTACAAATTCCTTTGTAAACATGTACATAAACGTCATAGCTACTAAAATACCTTTGGTTAAACAGCTTGTGCAGATAAACTTTAATACAGTTCCAACACAACTAACTTGTAGCAACTATGCTCCAAATAGCAGTCATATAATGACTTTTATCTAACCTTTCACACATCCAGGCAACACAAAAAAAATGACAAAAGTAAAGCAGGCTCCAAAATATCCAGAATTCATCCAGCATTTCTAAAAAGAACAGCCCATCCATTATTTCTAACCGCTAGTCTATATTTTAAATCTTTCTCTTAAAGTGGGAATAGTTCCATCATAATTTTAAGCATGCATATGTAATACCTCTTCCTAAACTACCATCTCCTACCAACTACACAATTTCAAACGTGTTGCTAATCTCTGTCCATTGCTAAATGTACCCTCTTCAGACCTCATTTGCTGTCATTAGCATCAGACATGGTGTCAAGCTGCAGAGAGGTAAGTAGCATTTTACACAAATTTTTTGCCAAGTTGTTGGGACTTTTTGGTTATCTCCTCTGCCTGACTTCTTGTGGCCTTAGATAGTCTAGCTTTGATCTTTACACTGAACCCAACTAGGTCAGTGCCAGGCACTGGTTTCTCTGACTTTTTTGTGATTCAAAGGATACTGTGTCCAGCCATCCTGCCTTGGTGTTTGATGTTGTAGAGTGACGGGGGTTTCTGTGGCCAAGTCAGATCTATCCCAGTCCTGTTGCCCATCTATTTTTTTTCTGGCTCGCATCAACTTACTCTGGAACAGCCTGCCTCATTACTCCATGAACTTTCCCTTGATAGAGGGTCTCCCGCTTCTTTCATGTCTCCTAGCACTTTCCCTCCATGGGAGTTCACTTGAAGAGCAGATGTAAGTGGAAGCATGTGGACCTCCCCGAGGAGTTATTCAATGAGGGATACCAACCTCAGTTGAGGGGAAAGGTCCCCAGAATCCCCCCTCAAAGACACCTCCTTTGGTTACTTATTGAAATTGATGAGACAACATAGGGGTGGACCACTGAAGCCCCTACCCCTAATGAGTAACTATATCATGAGGCTTTGGGAGTGTGTCCATCCATGTCTTTGGTGGTACCTCCAGCAGATGCTGTCTTTGACCTGGCATCCCAGAGTGCTTGGAGAGAACCCAACATGGTAGAGCCAATCCCCATAAGCGAGACAGGGGACTCATCACCCGAGGGTAGACCTTCTTGGAGCAGTAGTGCAGTAGCGGATGCCATTGTGGTTGTAGCCACAACCAAGAAGGAGATCTCAAAAAGATCTGCAGTCTGCTCTTTGAATAAGGAGTCTGAGGTGTTGGACTGTCTTGGTCAGCCTTCTTTTACATTGTGGGTGCTGACCTATTTAGCTCATCTGACAAGGCTCCATAATTACTTGATTACAAGCATGTCAAAATAGAGTTGTACACTATGCATTCCATCCCCAATGTGTATTTTCTTTTTGAATACTGCAGGTGGTATTGGCCACACAGCAGGCACTGGCATTACAATATGTCATTTTGCCTGGATGCCCTTTTGTAATTTTGTGGACTGCTTTAAGTTGGTGTTTCTAAATGGCCTCTGTTATGATTCCACACTGTTTGGTCCAAAAGTCAAAGGAAACTTTTACCAGGGGTGAACAGGAAGGGAAGACAATGCCATTGGGGTGTATTTCTCAACCCCTCAAAGGTCCTTTTCCAGGAATCAAAAGGGGAAAACATCTTTTTTTTTTGAAAGTCACAGCAGTTCATCCAGGGCAGTTCTGGTGATGGTAACCTTCAGATGACACTGCCTCAGGGCAAGGGTGGTCCACAAAACCAGGGCATCTGGGACCCCTTTTCTGAAAGACCATTTTAGTGCCACTGAAGTGTTGTTTTCCTTTTGTGATGATCTGTAGGTTCGACTTTAGTGCTTTTCTGTAATATGAATAGCTAATGTGCTTTGTACTGGTGTTTTCTTTTTTTTTTTTTTTTGACATTTAAAATTTCGATCACTCATATTATACTCGCTATATGTACATATGTGGTAGCATAATGTCCTTACAAAACAGTGATTAGTAGACACAAGCATTCCCACTTCCCCTGCCCCCCCCCCCACAATTGAACAAGTTATTCTAGCGATGTAGAGCAACCTCATTTCCATTGTTGTAATTGTGTGTGCACCATTGGAACATGACTGGTGCCTGAAAAGGTGAAACAGGTAGTTGAAGGGGTTTTGGCCTTCCCAGGTTGTAAGGGTAAAGGAGAAACTGGTTAAGACTGTTAGTATAGCTTATACAGTTGACTGTCATATGGCTTGCAGAAATGTTGACTGTGCTAATGCTATGGCTAGTGAAGCTTAAATGAGTGCCTCACAGGATGGCATGGATGACGTTCTGCTTCATCTGAAAGGAACTTAGGCCATGCTGGATGCCACTTTTTGTGCACGTCTCCTAGACTGAGGACCTTTACAAGAGGAAGCAATCCCTGACTTCACTAGAGGGTCTGTTTGATTCCCCCTTTTAACCCCCATAAAATCCCATAACTCTCATCCCCAGTGTCATCTTCTAGGCCTGACCTCCTCCCAAAAGAGATGTGTCTGTACAGACACTTTCCCCAAGTGAACTGGTGACATCTCAAAGATTGGTCAGATTTACTGCCCAACACCACAGTCCCAGGTAGAGTACAAAGTGTCTGTTGGATAGTGGATCCATAGCCGGCCTTAGGCATAGGCCAACTAGGCGACCGCCTAGGGCGCCACTGTAGCAGGGGTACTTTTTCAGTGTTTATTTGGTGTAAGCAGACCCGGATGGGGGCACCAGGTGGTGTGGTGGGGGGCGCCATGGAATCCTTTTGCCTAGGGCACCAGTCAACCTAAGGCCGCTCCTGAGTGGATCTGCATTGATCTGGTCCTGTGCACTGTAATAATGTGTACTAGTTGCTGCAGGCATCCTTTTTTGTCAGGTCTTGAAATATTTGGCAAATTAAAGCTACTTCCATGTCCCCGTAATGCTGTGATTCTCTTATTGCTTCCAGATCTCAGTGCCCCTTCTTCAGCTCACACAGCTCTTGGAGAGCTCAAGCAACTAGACAGTTAAAAACATCTTTTTTATCTTCTGTAAGCATAGACATTTCCTTTCCTCATAAAAATGATTTTTCTAATATTTATGTGTACTTTTTATAGCTTATTACAGTTTTTTTTGTCATTTTACTTCCTAAGATTCAATGTTCTCACATAGACCCCTTTCTTAAAAAAAGTTCCTGTCCATTTTTTCATATTCAGCTGTACCTGTTGAAACAGATTTAACTCTTTTTTTTTTTTTTTTTTTTGTGTGTTGAGTTTGTTGTACTTCGGGGCATAGTATATCTCTTCCGACCACTTATGTGTTATTCATTTGTACTGATAGTGAGTGTTTACCTGTAGTGTGTTTGCTTTTCTTTAGAGTGATGTTATATTAATAGTAACAGGTGGTCAGTGTCCTTTTGCTGTCTTGCTACTATATCTGGACTATTTTGTATACTGTTTCTTGTTAGTCCTCTCACTGTCTGGGTCACAGGTGTGATATTAAACCGACTCAAGCTTTCTAGATTAGCTCTATATTGCTATTGTTTTGGTGTTATGTTTTATATTCATAAGGAGAAGGCCTTCAGCTTCTCAAAATGAAATAAATGTAACCATAAGTTGCTTCCTGTGCACACACATGATCTGTATAATGTGCACATGAGACTAAAACACTTAAATGCTGTGACTGCACTATTTGTAAAAAAAAGAAGAGAGACAACAAAAGACTTTAAGAGAATGTCATTTCTGATTTAGATTCTCCTGCTAAAATGCCACGGTATGTTTTTACTTTCTCCCCGTCGTAAGCAGGATCTTTTACTGCCACATTCATGCACTGAACAGCACAGCATTTGGAGCCATCTGAACCTGTTAAATCGGGTTCTTCAGACTCTGCTCTGAGGGGAGGACTAAGAATATTCTCCTCAAAGCATGAGTTGTTGAGATATTTGCTTTCTTGACCAGCATCTGTTTTATCCATAAGTTCCTCCAGCTCTATACACGGTTGAATGGGATAATATGATGACAGCATTTCTTAAGGCCGAGTTGGAGCTTGGTGTTATCTCAGCCCCTTCTGTTTCGATGGTAGCTAGAGATGATCCATGGCCCTCCACTTTTTTGTCTATTTCCACGGGAGCTGTTTAGACACCAGAGGTTTCGGAGCCATTTATAGATCCTGTGCAGTTTCCATTACCACCTGTGGTGACCTTTTCTTTGGTGCCAAGTCCCTTGTTGCCATTGACTTCAGCGCAAACTGTTTTGATGCTGACAGTTGCTAGGGTTGTCAGGATCAGTGCAGTGGCATTGATGCTGATACTGACACAGACCCATATGGGGCCATTTTTATTGTTGACACATTTGGTGTTTTCATCAGTTCCAAAGACCTGTGTGTTGCTGGCAGCCTTAACTCTGATACCAGTGACTGTTGGTGACATTGCCTCAGCGTCTACCTTGGCTTCGACTCAAGCTATGATGCCAACTCCTTCACTGGTTGTGCTGTTGGCATCAACTGAGAAGTTGCTCTGAGGAAACTCTTGAGGATTATAGAACTGGAAAAGACACCTGCTATAATGGCTACACCCACTCACACCAACGCATTTGGTGCTTTGCGCTGATCTCCTCCTCTCTTTTCCAGCAGGACCAGGTACAGGAGGGGCATTGGAGATGCAGGCAGCCTGGGAAGATCTCTTCGTATGACTTCTTGGAGCTATTCCCCTCCATGTGTACCCCATAAGAGGGCTTGTGAAAGGAAACACCTTGACTCACCACCTGAGTCCCCTACTTCAGACATATAGCTCAACAAAGGGCAGACTCCCCCCGCCCCCTTCAGAAGATCCCATGTTTGTGGAAATCATTGAAATGATGCACCAAAGGGAATACTGACCTACAAACCCACAATCTCATTAGAGAAAGAGATCTTTTAGGAGAGCATGTTAACCCCACAAAAGCTTGGGTGGTCCGTCTCCCTGAGAGTATGTTAGATTTAGTTTGTCATAGAGTATGTGTGGATGCACCTGACATAGTGGATGCAATCACCAAAAAGCCCAAAAGAGTCTTTCAACCCCCAAAGTACAGGCAGCACTAGAGCAAGTATCCCTTCTAGATTCTGTTGTCATGTAAGCTGCCATCAAAAAAGAGACACCAGAAGATGCCCCTGTGATTATTCTGCCTGATAAAGAGTCTCAGACCATTGTTTACCTTGGAAAGTGGGCATATGTATCTTGTACTTTTTCAATAAGAACAATCAATCAGTTACTTAATGCTTATGATAAGATTTCAGAGAAATCTAGTTGGTAAGACAGTAGAAATCATGTTTACCTCTTGGAAATGTATATATAAACAAGTAGAATCACAAATGGCTACTATGAATATCATAACTGCCCTGTCCATGCGACTACTACATAATGCCACATAAGGAGTAGTGAGAACAACTAGGTCAGGTATCAGCATGAGGCAAAAGGTCTAGTTCAGGCTTACAGTTTTCACAGAACAGTTTATGGTGGCATTTGGAAATACACCATATACTAAAGCCACCTTATGTGGACAAAAAGACAAGGAAAGATGG
Organism: Protopterus annectens; assembly: GCF_019279795.1. Taxonomy (NCBI): domain Eukaryota; kingdom Metazoa; phylum Chordata; order Ceratodontiformes; family Protopteridae; genus Protopterus; species Protopterus annectens. The sequence goes on along the minus strand of NC_056737.1, from coordinate 386,470,143 downwards.
CAACAAAATGATAAGGAAGGTAAGACATTCACTGCTGTTTTGGTTAAGTTCTCAGCCCCTTAAATGTTCTTCTCAAAGAATCAAAGGAGAGCAAAGAACATTTACTTCATAATATCTTAGCAGACGCAGTGCCATTAGTGCAAACACTTTTTTGGATGAGGTGATTCCTTCAGTGTCCAACATCCTAGTGGCAGGGGTTTCTTGGACCTTCCCCAGAAACAGACTGCAGAACCCTGAAGTAGTGCCCAACTCTTTGTCTTTCTCTCTTTCTCTCTTTGGAGGCAGTTGGGGGGTGGGGGGGTTCACATCTCGCTGCACACCTGACATGTGGATGGCCATATGAGTAACATCTAGTTGATCCTTGTGCACATGCACTGTACTGTACCTGCCTAAGTCCTCCATCCAAATGATCACCTTAGTATAAACCTGGAGGACAGCTGCTGTCTCCGTAGCTATCTGTGTTACTACCTACTTATTTCTATAACACGATTAGTCTATTGATTTTACTTCCTACTGTATTTTTTCTTCTGTTACTAGAGAATTGTGTGATTCAACGTATTTGTGTTTACACCTTAGGAGGATAGTATTCTTTCAATACTCATGATGAGTTCTGGAAGCAGTAAGAGCACCAGAGCTGTATATGAGTAGGGGAGGAGTTCAAGCTTGCCAGAGATTTCAAGAGCTGCTGGGGGAGGAGATGTACAATGAACAGTCCACTTTATTACAGTGTATGGATGAGAATCAGCCAGATCTGTCTTTATGGTAAGTACATAACTTTCATTGTTATAATTTGCCATAGTTTGGAGGGCATTCATAGAAGACTGATGTGTTCTTGATAAGATTGTTTTTAGCCTTGTATTAGAGCTTTTAAGTCCTCCCTCAAAAGTAGACCTTTGCTTTAGAGACCAAGCAATCTCTGCAGAGGTGTTGAGACAGGTCAGGCAGTACTTCTCATTGGGACCATAGATGCTCTCATTCCTTTGAAATGATGTCTGGGATTTTACTGCCAGCTCTTCTAAGATTCTAAAGTAGTGGTAGCTTTTTATTTTGTCTTGAACCTTAGTGACATCAGCAAGTATATCTAGTATGTCAGGTTACAAATGATGACTTAAATGGAGGTCATGCCCCTGCTGCTGTTGGGTACCTGCATGGTGCATTGCACTATGTTTACTGTGCTGTTTTTCACTATGTGGTAGAATTGTGCTTTATTCTGAATACTCCCTGTATATATTCTGCCTCATCAGCAAGCCTACTCAGTGAGGTATACACCTTAAAACATTGAATCCAAGACTTGCAGCAGTCTGAATTGCTTCCATGAAGCATTAAAGCCATTGGTGGTTGTACTGCAGTCTGTTTGAGACAGAACTGAAGAAATGGTGTTGGATGGGGCTTAAAAATTAAATAAATTAATGCAAGAGGAGATTTGATGCTGTACGACGATACTTTTTTTCTAGAAAAAATATTAAAGTGAAACTTTTTCTTGACTTTGTTTGAGTTGGACCTTGGCTGCCTGCAGATGTGACCATTTAGAATCCTGTCTTAAAAAACATGCAGGCCAGCGGAACCACTTGACAAGTTTAAATGCAGGACAGAATAAAAATGCAATCAATGGTCGTGTAAAGTGGGACGAAATCCCTTTTTGTTCTAATACCATAAACTGACTGTGAAAACGTACAGTCTAATGTATCTTAGTGAATCCTAGTAAAGAGTATCAATCACTGAACTTGACACCATGATACTTTACTAAAGACTGTGTGGAAGGGATCACATGACATGGGCACACATGAGCTCACACAGATACACACGCGCACACACATACACACACACATATTCCATTGGTACATATACAAACAGAGTAACTGTCATCTCTGTATCACTGCTGGACAGAGGCACAGCAAACTAATGGGTATAGTATTCTCATCCTAAGGGGTGGTGAAAGCCACACACACTCTGGCTAGGCTTATAAATGCCCTAGGGCAGATAGCCTAGTATGAACCTATGAACCTTAATGGCATACTAACTACAAATCACATATCACTAAGTGTGTCAAGCCTAGCTCAGAAAAGTTAGGTTAGCTTTTTCTGATATGTAAAAGTCTGAAGTTTTGAAAAAGAGTTTTACGCAGATTTGCAACTGGTATAATAAACACACACATAGGATTAATAATAAATCATTGACTCTATTTTAAGTGCACCAAAATGCTTTGCAGAAATAGCAACAGAAAAGGTTTGCTTTATTGAAAAATACAAGATAGTTTTTTGCTTGGATGCAAGGTCTCTTGCACCGCAAGTGGGGAACTGCCTCCCTCACCCTGCATCTCTTAGTATAGTAACTCTGAGTCTATGCATCGTTACAGTAAGAGAAAAGATGCTTACCTCCAGAGGTCTAATCTCAAGTGACTAGTACTGGTATGTACAACTAAAATGGATTTGACTATTAACAGTCAACTGTTCTCATTCCAGATAAAGCTGCATCAATAATATTCATGTATTACACATGCAATTATGAGCATTTTGTTACATTGATTTTGCTTAGTAGTTCAGGACTCACTCATGTTTTTGTAATAGATTTGTGTCTGTAATATATATGGATAAGGATTGTCAGTTTGTGTACACTGTACCATTTATAATCTCATTTTATAAGAGTAGTAACAGTGGAGATTACTTTTGCTTAAGTACCTACTCCTAACCTGTAAAGTAGTGCTGCATTAAAGAATGTTCAGAACATCTGTAAATGCAGTAGGCTGTTGACACTGCATCTGCTGCAGAACAAAATGTGGTCGATACTTAATTTTTAAGCACTACAGGTTGAGAGGGTTTAGAGTACTTCTCAAAAAGGGCATATACAATGTTATTTGCTTTACATCTGTTCAGTTTTTCCTTTGCAAACTCCACTGTGCTAGATGCTTAGGGCCCTACTGAGTTATTGCAAAAGTCCTGGGAAGCTGGATTTCTCAGTTCAGAAGCTGCAAGATTTGTTGACAGCAGGTTCGTTCTTCATGATAATTGTATGATGCTGCCTGCTGCTCAGCATTTTGATAGCCATTTTCTAGATGCTGCGATGAACTGAAATGCTCTCCTCGTCCCCTCCCTCTTTGTAATGACATATTCAGATAAAGTACGGTATGTTTGAATGAAGAATTAGACATGATCTTGCATACTTTAGGAGCGCTGAGCTGTTGTAGCAAAGCAAGAATAATGGTATGTGTGTTCTGCTATGCAAATTTTATCTTGCTTCAGAATTCACAATTGATGTACCTGCATTTTTTAATATACCCTGCCTATTTCTGCCCCCATCCACTAAATGGATGAATGTTGACAATGAGCATGCATGCATGACTGTTTATTTCTGAATGTTACCCATGTCATCTGTCCACATACCAGTCATGGTTATAGCCACTCTTTCTATAAATCATTGTAGCTAATCTTTCAGTTTCCTTTCATGACCCATTATAGTAGCGAATGAATAAATGACTGTGTAGTACGGCTAAACTTAAATTCCTTTCTGTTCTTTCATTGAATGCATGTTCTGTGTTCATAGATGCTATCTAGATCTGAATCCCCACCATTATCCCACATTATGCCCCTCCTAGACCATTTTATGTCTTTTGTCATGTTAAAACTTGAAAGTAATGCAACAGTATCTCTACAGCCTAATCAGTGCAATCTACAGACAACAGCTTCCACCCTTGGCTGTCACTGTAGCTGTCCTTTTAACCTTACTCATTTCCATTTTTGTAAATGAGTGGTCACAGAAGAGCATTGAATTTGCTTATAGCTCCTGCATGGCACAGGGCACTGCATCCCAGGCAGTGGAGATTCGATCAGTGGCCCCAGCCCATAGAGGAGCAGGCAGAAAAGAGAATAAGTGAAGGGGTATGGCTCACTCGCCTCTTATAGGGTTGGGAAGGGTTTGCCTGCACTTGGGCACACTGGATGGTATGCTTTCCCCTGGGGGAAACGAGGTAAACCGCTGCTTTTGGTGTGAGGGGAGAGGCAAGACTTCTTGGAGGGAATGGCCCTTTTAAAAGTGAGGGGGGGGTGTCCCAATGACAGCCCATTTCACAACTTTCTTAGACATGGTATCAAGCATATGCAGTTATAACTGGGGAGAAAATACAGTAAAATATTTGAACCACCCCTGATAACTGTCAGAATTGTCTTCTTCTGATTGACCCTTGCCTGGTGATGTAGAAAGAATGGGCCAGTTGACCTGAAGAGAGCAGATGTTCGATAAGCAGTGATGGCAATGACTGAAAAAAAAGTGAAGTTGCTGTCAGAGCAGAAGATTTCAGAATGTCGGGAAGTTAAGTACACATCTGACAGGCCTCAAACATGCAGCCCTTCAAAATGTCTTCAGCCTTCTACATTATGTCATCCACTTGCTTTTTTAGCATATGTGTATCTCTTTTTCAGCTACAAAGCTGATGATCATGTAGCTCTGTAATGCATTTAGTGAAAACTCCATGTCCAGCAACTCTTTAATCTCCTGAGACATCACATCACATAATCTGACTTTACGATATGCCAAATCAGTAGCTATGTCTTGTAGTCGTTGAAGCACAATGTACAGTTATGTGTTGTATTGCCAAGGGATCCATTTTTGGCCTTCACCAGACACCTAAGCAGTTCTTGTACACCTTCCTGGTGGTTAACCTTATCCCCTTATGATGTAATCTCATATAATCAGCTGGTTACATATTTTGGAAAACAGAGCTCCATTGTTAAGCTGCCATCTTAGTTGCCAGCCTCATAGTGTCCCCAAGTATACAGCATGTTCATAATTGCTTATACTTCACCAGAAGCAGGTCTACATCTCACAGAGGAGGATAGCCTCTCCATTTGAGAAACATGGCTTAATTTAAACAGTAATTTGTCTTGAAAAGATGTCGGAGTGGTGATCTGTGAGCCCTACCTGCTTGTCAGTAAGAAAACAAAGTACCCATTGCACTCTTGCAGATGAACATTGCATTAAAAAGTGCACATATTTTTTTTTCTGGATTACTTACATGGTAGAAGGCATTGCTTTAGGTCTGCTACCATTTTTGTTGTGTGTAAATCATGGTCACCACATTATTATAGCTGTGTGTGAACGTATACATTACATGTATGCTTAAATTCCATGTTGTGATGCGGCAGATGTCTAATTCAACCAAGCCTTGTTGCTAGTTGGCTGTGAAGACTGAGTTTCACAAAGCACTGCTGCTTACTGTTGGGAATAATCTAAAAAAATGTCCTTGTTTATTTCACTTCCCAGTGTCCTAATGCTGTCCTGTAGTTCTATATTTTCAACAGTACTACTTATGGTCGTATATGCATGATTTAGGTATATAGAACTTTTCATTTGGTAGAAAGCTGTTTATTGTTTGCGCATTACAGAAGCAATTGATTACTGTTTGAATGTTAACGCGGTAAGCTTACTCCGTCTTTCTCTTTTAATCTTCAGCACTCAGCATAGAAAAGTACAGTCAAATCTTTGATCTTAACCAAGTTGTTACATTTTCAACAAATAGGCATCGAGAAATTCAGCTTTCTAATGAAGCAAACCTTGAGAGGTGAGTCATATCCTAGGATCATAGAATATACAAGCCAAATGAGACATATAGTCATGTACACATTGCCTGTACCCACCCTTAGTCCTTTCCTGATTTTTCCAAGGAACAAAAGGTCAGTCATACCAGAGGTGAATTTAGGAATAACCATCCAATTGTATATTTTTTTAAATAAAGGAAGATAGTGTGTCATATCGCTTGATTTGAAGAGGAAGTTTCTTCCAGAGAAAAGGTAATTGCCGAGTGACTAATGTAGTCTCCCCACCTTGATTTATTTACTGAAGCAAGTTCAGATCTCTGGTATTAGTTTTTGCAGGAATGTTTGATTTACAGAGAAATAAGTCTTGGACTACCAGATCCCTTATAGCCCATCATTTTCATCCATTTCAGAAACATGCAATAGCTTCATTATGATCAGAGAATTATCATCATAACTACTTGTAATGCATGGAAATTCAGCCTGGTCTATGTGTTACCAGTTAGAAAGTATAAGATATCTATGTGCTCCACAGTTTTGAAAGCTATAACAGACGTATTCCTTCCAGGTATGTTTCTTTGGTAAATGGACCTTTAGCTGCTTCAGTGCTCTAAAAGACAGAGGAAAAAAGAACTGTAGAAGCACAAAGTGTTTCACATCTTTGAAAGGTGTAACACACTTAGCACTAACAGACAATGGGTAGAAGTTGTGTATCTTTAATCTTGCTTAGTCTTCAAATGCTGTAATACAGTTTGAACTGACATGCACAAAAAGACATGAGGCAGTCCACTCTGTTTCTAAGTGTTTAAAGCTATTTTAGCTTTTCACTGTTGTGTGGTATATAGTGTGTATGTCCTAGTGCATGACTAGAGCTTATGACAGAATGTGCTTAAGAAATTTGTCTTTTCCCTGAATTTTGAGTCTAACTGCATTACTCCATCCTGTACATCTGCTTTTCTGATAAAACTGAGTATCTGTAATAGGCAGATACATACTTAGTAGCTTGAATCCCTGTTAAACTACACCCCTAACAACATTGCTCAATCTCAACCTACATGCAAGTTTTGTACCAAGTGAATGGAGAACAGCTGTAAGCATTCCCCTGCATAACGGAGGACCTTCCATAGACCCAGGCAGCTACAGACTCGTAAGTTTGACCAGCCTCATTTGCAAAGCCATGGAAAGACTTGTCATGGAACTAATTAAAACATGATGAACGGAACCTCAAAAAACTGGACCCATGTCAGTTTGAATTCATCAAGGGCAGGTCATGCTTATTCAGCCTAGTGAATTTTTTTTGAAAAGGTCACCAAAATGATGGAAGAAGTCAAAATGTAACACACCACATATCTCTACCCGGCCAAAGCTTTTGACACAGTTCCCCACTCAGGCATAGTAGAAAAGCTAAATAAACTAGGAATAAACCCATATGTCACCCTCTGTATTACCAACTGGCTCACAAGTAGGACACAGGTAATCAGATAGGGGAATTTGCCTCCGCAAAGAGATCAGTCACCAGTGAAGTCCCTCAGGGTTCATTGCTTTTTGCCATCTATTTTTCTGAAGTAAAAGTCAATGCCAAAAGGCTCTAGCTGACTAAGTTAGCAGATGGCTGCAAGCAAGTTATTGAATCCCCAAATGACTTGGCCACCCTGCAGGAATGTTTGTCCCAACTAAGGAACTGGTACTGAAGTCATGGACTGAAACAAAATTCCCTCAAAATCCATTATTGTACCCTTTGGGAAGTCATCCGCCCCAGGGAACTACTACATTGACAATATGCCCCTGAGAATTGACCCAGTTGTTTGGAATTTGAGAACATGTGTAGGCACTGACCTAACTTTTGACGAGTATATGTTCATTGTGTAAGAAAGTACTTCTATAGTACATAACTTATAAACAGCGGGATTATGCCTAGATTTAGGGATGTCATTGTCTCCATTTACTGAGCCCTAATTTGGTCAGTCATTGAATGTAATGCCTCCTTTGGCATGTATCTGTCCAGACATATGCAACAATAATGTCTGTACTTGGATGTCAGCTCCAAGTTGGTGATGAAGTAATAACTGATGCTGAGTCAGTATCTAACACTTATATTGATTATTTTGTTGGACATGGAGTTGAAATAAGTAATCAGAATTTAACTTTGAATATGTTTGGTGACTGCCTGGACATATTTACACTTAGGTCTGATGCATTGCATGACATGGCTAGAAGCACATCTGCAGCAGGGCATGAAGGTATTAGTGGATTATTCTTATGTTCTATTATCAGAGATATTTTGCCTTGTTTGTGGTATTTGTTTCAAAAAATATGACAGTCAGGATATGTCCCACCAGTCTGGAAATTGGCCTATATTGTTCCTTTCCAAAAAAAGGTGGAAATGCTCATGTTGTTGAAACCTATAGACCAATTAGTCTTATGAGGCTTATTACTAAATGTTTTGAGTGAGTGTTATCTCAATATGCTATTAGTTATTTAGGTGGTAAATATGATTTAACGCAGCATGAATTTGTTGAGTGTATATACTGTGGAGCTAATTTCTTAGTTTTCTATGAGCACTTGTGGAGGGCCTTGGATGATGGGAATACAGTAGATGGTAATATGTTTAGATATTTCTTAAGCTTTTAATACTGTGCCCCATTGTAGCATGCTAGGTCTATTAAATTAAGTATTAGCAGATATGTTAAGTGGATTGCAAATTGGTTGGATGGTAGGAGTAGTGGGGTGAAAATTGGTCATTATTTTTCAGATGAGAGCTTGGTCATTAACGATGTCGCACAGGGCTCAGTATTAGGTCTTTTACCATTTGGAATTTTTATGACTAGTTTTTTTTTTTATTATAAATTTTGGCTGACAAAATATTCTGATGATGATAAATTTGGCTTAGTTATCTCAGACTTATTCAGTCAGTGTTACAGGAAATGTAATGAAGTTTAATATTACGAAGACTTGCATTATGCATTTTGGTGCGAAGAACCCCAATAATCCGTATGTACTAGATAATATTGATATCCAAAAGGTTAATGTTATTCGGGATTTGGGTGTAAAGGTAGATAAGTTAAGTCTTAATAATCACTTGTTGGATATCATTGGAAAATGTTATTATGAAATAGGTAATGTTTTCAGAAGCATTGCTAGTAAAGATAGGACTATTATGCTTTCCATTTATAAGACTATGGTGCGACCGGTTATTGAATATTGTGGGTCTTTCTGCATATATAATAAGATGCAGTTAGATAAACTAGCAAGGATTCAAAGACATTTTACCGGGAGAATTCAAGGGATGGCAGGGGTAAACTATCGTAGGACACTTGAGGTATTGTCCTTGTACACAGTAAAATATAGATTGGTCAGGGGCGACTTCATTGCTATGTATATAAGTGCTTTAAAGATTGTAAATCTGAGAATTGTGTGAAAATATAAAAGAGTGCACTCACTCCATGAATACCTGAAATAGTAAATGCTAGGGGAACAGTATAATACATAAAATATCTATATGGAATAACTCTCTTTATTGGGAGGGCATATGTATGGTGGAATAAAATTCCTTTAGGAGTGAGGAAATCAAAGACTACTGGATCTTTTAAACCCAGTTTGAGTTTATTGGTGGGTTTGAGGGTTTTTAACACAGTTTTTTATGGTGGCAAGCTTATTGAAGGGTCTGCATTAGGCTTTGTGCTTGATATCTCTGAACATCTGGAACACACCCACAGAGATACCTTACTAGAAGGATAGAAATCCTAAACAACATGTCCTACATAGATTGACTCAAAGCCCTGTCACTATACTATGTATCCTACAGACTGATAAGAGATGACCTGCGTCTGGCATACAAGATATCTTCCGATCCATTACTGATGGATTTAATACACATCTGCTAGTCAGATGGCATCAGAAATATTTGTCCCAACAATCTAGACCTTTTCTTCAACATCAACAGTAGAGTTTGGAAGGACAGGTATGTCTTGCAGAGGCTTTGGAGCAGACTCCCCATTCACATAAAACAAAGTTCATACCTGTCCATATTCAAGCACAACTTAATCTATAGATGGGAAACAGAAAATTTACCTGACTGCCTCCATTAAAATAATGAACAGAGGTAGCTCCTAAATGCTTTATCTCATGCATGGGTCCCCTTAAATTATATCTGAGGTATGCTCCCTTTTATTCTCATTAGGGGTAGTATTATAATTATCATCCTATTTGGGATGGGTTAATCAAATAGGATAGGTTATTTTGAGTACAAAAAGAGAAATTGACAAGGCTTAAAGTAACCTGCAAAGGCAGCTAGCCTGGTGACTCATGCAGAACGTCTGTTTCTTAACTACTACCTGCTGAACTTAGAACCTTCTCGGTGTCCTGCATGGAATGAGGGTTGAATCATACAGCCGTTCTCTCTCAGGTGGAACGTGTCAGGTTATGTAACTTGTACACGTTGCAAGCCAGGTCATTTTGTTGGTGGTTGTATTATAAAGTAATGCTGACTATTTTGTCTGAGAAAGCCACTTACAGTAGGTTTATATTACTCCTTAGAGTCAAATGAAAGTTTACACAGGACAAAACTAATGACTATAATGTAATTTATCCTGTAATAATTTGTGTTTGTGACTAAAAAAATACATTATTGTGCTGTAAACACAGTATGTTTTTAAAAAGCAGTAATAAATAAAGTCATAGTTTCTTCTAGGTTTATCCTTAATTCTTGTTGTTAGCTATGAAGAAAGGGCACGTTACCTAGAAACAATTATTCAGCATCATCTAGAACCTACAACATTTGAAGATTTTGCTGCTCAGGTGTTCTGTCCAGCTCCTTCACAGTATTTACCAACTGAAGCAGGTAAGAAGAGTTGTTATTAATCTGTTTGTTGTTGCATTTTATTGAGGTATCACTTTGAAGATGGTACCACAGTATGTATTGTTAGCATAAACGACACCAGTTGCATTGTGCAGTAATGTGTAGGTTTATTAAGTAGAGATACATTTGTTGCTGCATTGCAGTTTTACTGAAGTTATGGTTTAGCTAAGTAAGTGTGCATGTGTGAGGTGCAGACATATGATTTTCAGTGGTAAGCTTGTCATGTAAATGGTCATGTTCTTGGAGCCTTTTGGTGGCTTCACCTACTAATCCTTGCTGCCATTGACTTTACTTCAGTTTAGGAGTAGATGCCTCAAGTGCTTGCTTGAGCTGCCCTTGACAGACAGAGTTGTTGAAGCACATTGTGATTGCCAGGATGCCTTCTGAAGTACTGCAGCCCTGTCTGTAATTTGGCTTCCACAGATTTCAGCCTTCATTGCGCCCCCCCCCCCCCCACCAAAGGGATCCTGTTCACTGGCTCCATTACTTGCATGCTCTCATCCTATTCACTCTGTGTTGATAACAGCTGGGCTTCCCTGGGCTAGGCAAGTAACCTCTGGTCCATTTATTCATGTCCAGGAAGTCATATTGGCTCCTCTATTACCCCATTGGTGGGAGTGTGGAGGTAGGGAAGCTGGTCAACTTGATGGTCCCCCAGAGCAGCCTTCTCTTCCCTAAACTGCTGCAGTCTCACCATAGCTGTCTGGTCAAGAGACGAAGCCTGCAGGTTTCCATGCACACTTCCTCTTTTCTTGCACAGCAGAGGAGTCCATGCCCAATGAGGCATGAGCCCCATGTGGCTACTCCACCTGGAATAAACACCTAGTCACTGCTAGATATCACCAGTCCCGCAAGCCTAGCAGACCCCCCCCCCCCCGAGGATGAGCAAGCTGGTGTCATCCACTTAAGCTTGTCCTCCCCAACCTCATTCTTCAGACACCTGTACTGCTGATTGAACATGGGTCATCCAGGCTGAAATCAGGTCCTCATCCCCATCATTGTTGATCTTGGTGTAGTTCTCTAGTTCCTTCTTTCCCTGTTAGTGTTTTATTGGTTTGGTTCACTCCAGCCGTAAGACTCAACAGAGATGGTCCTTCTTGTAGATATATAAGAAATGAAGTTTTACTATGGCAATTCACCTACTCAAGTGGACCTTCCTTGGTGTTCAGAGATTCTAATGTCCCTTTGTGGGTAGGCAGTCCACTTGACTTGCATTTGAGTGGGTTTCCTCTTTAAGTATATACTGTATATTACATAACAATGAGCGTGTCAACATTCCATTGCTTCTTGATGTGTAGGAAGGGTCTCACTAGTTAACTAAGTGTAGGATGAACACTGTTATTGTAGCTGACACATGATGCCTGTTTGAGTGTCATCATGGACACAGATTTGTAGTCAGTTGCAGGAATTTAGAAGGAAAGATGCTACTTGTTGATTGGGAGAGAGGAATCATAGATCAAATGATAGTGTATAAACATGTATGTTAATTTTTGGATATAGAATGGTGCAGAATGGCAAATATATTTTTTCTCAAAGAGTAGCTAGGTATGTCATTCTTAAAGCAGTTTATTTAAATTTTGCTTCACTAGATATGGATATGTTGGGACTGTAACATGGCATTATATTACCCTCCATACCCAAAGAATGCTCATAAAGTGAGGCAGATCAAGATTCAGAGCATTTTTTGTAACTGGGGCAACTGCTTACTTTTTGCATGTACTTTGTTTTCTGGTTTCTTTCAATTTGAATGTTTTTTTTAAATAATTGGTAGAATGCACACTCTGCTGTCATGAATATGCTGCAAAGCTCCTGGAATGTTTGTCCATATGTCAGCTGTACTGCAAGAACATAGTTTTATGAGGACCTTTTGCATGCTTGTAGGGTACACTACTACCAGTACTCAGACCACCAAAAACTGTAAAAAAGTACTGGTCCAAATGGCACAGAGGTCTTGAAAAATAAAATAATGAAACACGTACTTAGCGTACACCTTTTATTTAATGCTTTCATCCTAAGACTTCCTCAGAACGTATTACAACCTATTGCTTTTACTAACAAATATATGTACCCCCCTTAATACTTTTACTTAGTACTTTTTTGCAATGCTTGTAAGATGTTGCTCTTTCCCCATTATTATACAGCTGTGGAGTTACTGTAATTAAATAGTAGTGGCTTGATACTAGGGTAACTTGCCCGTTGCAAAAAACACAGTAGCACTGTATTACAAATGTCATCTGCAGCTTCATGCATTAACAAATATCGCACACTTCACAGACTAAAAACACTGTATAATTGGTGAGTTGATTTTTTTTTTCTAACAATGCACGGCAAGTTAAACTTTATAGTGTTTTCCTGCATTATACCACTGTAGTTGACAAGTGGTTGAGAGTAACTGTAAAATAAAATATGCCTAAGTACTACTGATTTGCTATCTTACCAAGCAGAATTCAACAAATACAAAATTCACAAAAGCACTCCTAATGTACAAATTATGTGCAACTAACAGTCAAACACAAAGACAAATGCCTAATGCCACAACAGTGAGGCATCCTTTCTGCCTGTTCTGTATGTAACAGTCTAAGTAACTGTTTCAGCAGTGAATGCAGGTGTAGTAATAGGTTATATCTTGGATTAGGGCAACCTAGCTGTTTTTCCATCTAATTTACCAATAAAAAATGCAAGGGATACACTATCTCAGACCTTGACTGCCCTTGGCAACCAGCTCTTTTCCAAATGTAGTGCTGAAACGTCTCTTTCCTTATTTTAAAACCCATGTAAAACTGAAAAAATATTTTATAATGTTTTTGTGATAATGGCTAGTGCCACTCCCTGACGTTCTCAGCATACAATATACATGTGTATGTTATCCTCAGAATAGATAGCCAGTAGCAGGGGAGTCCAGCATTTGTATAATTTTATACCTGTTAAATGAAAAAGGACAAAACAGTCACCTACATACTGAGCCTACATCTTGCAGTATCTATGGACTTTGTTGTTTTCTATGTTAGTGCATGGTTTTAATTTTTGCAGTTGTATAAAGTGCTGTTTGTGTGGGACAGTCTTCCTGCATCCCTGCAGGTGCATCTTATTGGGGGGGGGGCAACACTTGCTGCTGCACATTCCAGTGTGTCCTAATCTAAACAGTCACCTTTAGATCCGACCACAAAATAATCACCTTGGAAATCCACATCCCCCCTCCCCTGCAAAGGTAACCACAAGGAAAAACTTCTCCAAAGCTAACTTTAGGCTCATAAAAACAGAGGTGGCTAACTTCACGGCACCCATGCAAATGGAGAATAGTTGCGTGACCCCAGAATCATACACCGATGCACTGTACGAACACGTACACAAATGCATGGATCTCGCCATACCCAATAGAACCAAGATGCTCTCCTCCAAAAAAGAAAGCCAGTCTGGTGGTCCCCTGCCATAAACAAACTCTACAACAGAAGGAGGAAACTGATGCAGAATAATGTGAAGTCCCAAGACTGGAAAAACTCCCTTATCAGCCTCAACAAAAAGTTGAGATCCCTCATCAAATCCCCTAAGACTAGCTATGAAGACAGAATTGCAGCAGATAGTAAAGGCAACCACAAGACCTTCTATAGTTACGTAAAGAATCCCCACGGCAATACCTAGATTTTCTCTGAGCTACTGCACAATCGTACCTCCTATACCAAGCCAACAGATGTTGCCAGTATACTCACTTGACAGATTCAGTGCCAACTTTACTCCCCCCTGCAAAGGACCAATCACAATACCAGTAGATTGCCATCACCCAGTATTACAGCTGCACAGGTTAAAACAGCACTGTCCAAGGCCAAGAATACAGCTTCTATGGGACCTGACAATATCCCTGGTTGTGTTCGACATGAACTACAGAGTGAACTGGCACCTCACCTGTGTGCCCTGTTCAATCACAGCCTCACCTCAGGTTTTGCCCCTACCGAATGGCGCACTGCTACAGTCATCCCCCTCCACAAAGGAGGAGCGACTACAGACACTGGGAACTATCGCCCCATTAGCCTGACGAGTCTGATATGCAAAGCTATGGAATGCATTATCATGGACCAAATAAGGATATTGGGAATCTCCGCACTCTGGATCCCACACAGTTTGGTTTTGTGAAGGGTAGATCATGCCTGCTCAACTTGGCCGACTTCTTTGAGTCAGTCACCAGAGCTGTGGATGAAGGCAAAGTGGTTTATACAGCCTACCTTGAAATGGCCAAGGCTTTTGATATCATTCCCCACTCAGGAATCATAGAAAAACTCACTAAGCTTGGCATCAACCCCTATATCACTAGGTTGGTTGCAAATTTGCTCACAGATAGAACCCCCAGTGTGAAAGTAGCAGACACCAAGTCAAACTGCTGAGTAAGTCACAAGTGGAGTCCCACAGGGTTCGGTCCTAGGTCCTCTCCTATTTGGTATCTACTTCTCTGACGTCCAGGCCAACATGAAGGGACTCTGGCTGACAAAGTTCACAGACAATTGCAAGTTGGGAGTTATTATTAACTCCGTAAGTGATGTTGACATCCTACAGAATGGTCTCACTGAGACCAGTGACTGGTGTCAGAACCATGGCCTTCATCTCAATGCCAAAAAATGTGTCGTCATCCCCTTTGGGATAAACCCAGTTCCCATGAATTACCACATTGATGGTAGTCCACTGAATACAGAAGGCGTCATAAGAGATCTGGGAACACAGGTTGCCAGCAGCCTCTGTTTTGATCACCATATTGCCACTGTGGTCAGAAAGTCCTTCTGTGTGGCACATCTCATTACTAAGGGTGTTGCATCCATGAAGAAAGAGGTCATTGTCTCCCTCTAATCTTCCCGAATTAGGCCAATCGAGTACAATGCCCCATTTGGCATGTACCTCACTAGACACCTGCAACAACTGGAGAGTCCACAAAAGTACCTCACAAAGAGGATCCTAGGCCTTAAACACTTGTCCTATATGGGCAGACTCAAAAAACTCCTAACTATTCTCTGTATCATATCGCCTACTTAGAGGCGATCTCTGCTTGTCTTACAAAGCCATGTCTGACACAGCTGTGTTAGAAATGCTACATCTAAAGAAATCCCAATCCTTCTGCACCACACGTTCCAGAGACCTCAACCTCATTACCACAATTAACTGAACATGCTGGAGGGACAAGTTCATAACCCAGAGACTGCCCATGCTATGAAACAGACTTCCCAGACATATGAAGCATAGCACCTCGGTGGCTCTCTTCAAGAGAAATCTTGATGAGTGGATGGGAAACAGAAAATTCACCCCGGGGATAACTCCAGTGGCTCTACTCGACAGAGGGACTGGGAAGTATGGTCGGGTGGCACTATGCCAGGGTAATCCTTTGGCTAGGCTTGTAAAGGCTCCAGGGCCATTACCCTAGTACACACCTGTGAACCTACGTAAAGCAGATTACGGATATGATAGCAGCGTAGGATGGGAAATTTGGACATTAATTACATAAGGGAGTGATCTTGATTTGTTAATCTGTAAAAAAAGGAAATATATTGTCATGATCATTTTAAAAGTGAATTTATTTTTTATTAGAAGTTGCCGAAATATGAAACTAAGAAAGGTTGACTCTGTGGCACAGTGAGTCAAACCCTGAGTGACCCAAATGCCTTAGATTTGAATGTAGGCCTTCTGGACTGATAAAACCAATAAGGGTGAGGTGGTGTGAACAAGCAGGCAAGTCGCTTCAATTCCAGCATCTAGTAGAGAACAGATACGTTGTGTGCAACACTGATTGGTGTTGTGTGTTTGTTAACCTCTGCTGTGCATATGGTCATAAGCTCATATGCACAGGAGGAGTGCAAGTCCCTATGGTTATAATGAGGGTACATGCATCAGCCATCAGGGAGAGGATATTGCTGATAAAAAACATCCCTTAGCTCTGCATTATTAATAATGTAGCTTGGATGTGGCAGGGCCTTTGGGTAGCTCTGTGGCCTGTGGATCAATTGCATTTGACAATTGCATTCTTTGAGGCCACAGTGGAGGGTAAAAGCAAAGTACAGCACAAGACATCTTTGTGACACTGTAGATTATTCTTCCTGTAGTTGATCTTTTCTTGATGAGGAATAAATGGGCTCAAGACCTGTAGAAGGGTGTGGGATGTCCAGCTGGCCAGGAAGCAAACAGCACCTAGAAAACAAAATTAAGGGAAGCTCTACAAAAGGTGTAATTTCACTTTGTAGATGGCAAATATTGGGGAGGGGTTATAACACTTACAAATGTATTTTCAAGTGCCGGCTTGTTACATAAATTTTGATGCAAAATAGAAATCACTAAAAGAAGTATGAAAATAGGACATTGAGGGGAAAAAAAGCATGTTAAGGCAGTTTCAAAAATGCATGTAACGGTTTACCAGAAGGGAACAGCCACTACTGGGGAAGCACTATTGTTGTAAGATCCCTAATGTAGTTCATCATTTTCTCAAGGAAAACTTAAGTTTGTGTTGGAAGGACAGGGCCTGTGGGTTGATCAGGTTACCCTGAGACTTGCACCTTAAGGGATGCACAGTAGTTCATTTCTTCCTATTGGTGTTGGGGGAAAAACATTCTAGGCGTCCAAACTGTTAGCTCAAGCTGAGCTGACTAAACATATAGGTTTGGGTTCCAAGCTGTTCAGAGCTTTCCTGCTGTTGAAGAAAGTACTCCTCTGCAGGCTTTCAAGGATTGACCAGCAGCGGCCTTAGGTCAGCTGGTGCCCTAGGCAAAAGGGCTCCACAGCCCCTCCCACACCACCCAGGTGCCCCCAACCTGGTCTACCTACACCAAATAAATACTGGAAAAGCGCCCCTTCTACAGCGGCACCCTAGGCGGCCGCCTAGTTGGCCTATGCCAAAGGACAGCCATGGGATTGACCATTAGCTTGTCCTGTTTCTTTGATGGGTGGATAACTTCCCTTTGGGGAAAAAAAACTTTCATAGTAAAATATGTTATTTTGCTATGTTTCCTGTTTAGGAAAGTCAGTTTAAAGCTAGGAGTGTGTGTTTTAACAGACTGTCATGAGGCTTAACTGTGCTTTTAAATGGGAGGGCATTTTTCCTGTCAGTTTAAAAGTTGTTTAAAGTAATTGAAAATAATTTTTTTTCTGTGGAGACATTGTGTTTATTGTACTTTTTGGACCTGGCAAAATGTTTTGAAATGATTTTGCTGTGTTTTTGTATGAAAAAAGTGACTTAAAGAATTTTAATTTTTACTAGTTTTTGCTGCTTGTTTTCAGTGCACCATTTTTGTCTTAACCATTGAACAAACTACTAGTTTTGCAGTCAGTCCTTTTAGCCACAAAAGGAAAAAGTTAAGCAAACACCCCTGGCCACCACAGCAGGCTAGCACTTTGCCTCATCCTCAGCTGGGTAACTGCTGTAGACATAGCTTGTTCCATAGACCACTCATCTTTTTCCTCAGATCACTTTGGTGTAGCACCTA
This sequence comes from Protopterus annectens, assembly GCF_019279795.1. NCBI lineage: Eukaryota > Metazoa > Chordata > Ceratodontiformes > Protopteridae > Protopterus > Protopterus annectens. The sequence goes on along the minus strand of NC_056737.1, from coordinate 386,452,306 downwards.
CAGCCACTTTGGACCACAGATTAGCCATGTCCTCTGCTGCTATTGGGGCCCCCTCTGGGCAAAGGAGACCCTCTGTTGTTGGTCCTGGGAGAGGGAATAGAAAAGGGATCCCAGTTTAGTCAGAATGTTGTGCTCATTCCAAAGGGAGTTGCTGCTACAATTAATAACATTGTTGACCCTATTTTCCTGTTAAAAAAATAAATAAATAAAAATAAAAAAACGGAAACTGAATCTGTATCTACTCTTCCTCAGATTTCCTTAGACAGGAGTAATTTACTGGCTGTCGATAAGGGTTTACTTCAGGCTGTTGATCTTTACAAGGTGGCTTCTGGTAAAAGAAAGAGGAATACCTCTTTTCCTGAGGAGATTCAAGATTCTGAATCTGGACAGGAAGATGAATGGACAAGTGCAGGGTTTTCTCTTCAATTTTCTGATTCAGACTCTGAAAAGAGCTCAGTTTCTGATTCTCTGTCTTGGGGGGGGGGGTCTTTTTCTATGAAACTGTTTCCAGGATGTGCTAGTGTTTTCAGTGGGAGAACATTGAAGTTTCTCAGTTCCTCAGAAAATACTATGAGCTGTTACAGAAGGAATTTCCAGAACCTTTCCCCATTCCCCCCAGTTCTGTTAGCTGTGGAGGATGTGTGTATCACTGCCTATAATTTTTCTGACAGCCTGCTACCCTTAAAGAGGCAGATAGAATATATGAAGTTGTTCAGTCTTTTAAGCTTTAATACACTTATCCCAAACTTGGCCCAACAGCTTTAGTTTAAGTAAATCATACTGCTACTAAACATTTAGTTAATTACAAGCCGCCTCTCTCTGTCAAGGATGGGAAGATTATTGATTGGCAAGTATGCAAAAAAAAGTGTGTGTGTCTGCAACTTTGATTTTCAGAATTGTGTATTGCCTGGCTCTTATGTTAAAGTTTATTCTAATTGTAAAAGGAATGTTTTGTCTCCAGTTTTTTCGTGTGAGGAACAAATCTACTTTAATCAATTTAGTTTTTTTTTCATTGTTTACAGTGTGTGTGTGTATGACTCAGTTGATAACTTCTTCCAGGGGCTATGGCCCCTGGTACTGTTATGAGGAGGTTTGCTTGGCTGAGTTCTCAGAACCTCCCTGATAATGTGAAAAATTAGATTTTATATTCTTCTTTGAATAGACATTTAGTGTTTGGTTCCTCTTCTGCAGAGGTTATACAAAGTATAATGAATGAAAGGGGTAAGTTGATACAGGGAAACTCTAAGATTTTTCAGCCCTCCTTTTTCAAAAGTTATAAGGTATTCTGTTACCCTTCATCCAGTTTTGGAAAAAAATAAATAGTTTTAAAATGCAGGTAAACAGATGTTGAAGAAAAAATGGCAAGGGGTTCCAAAAAAAATTCAGGACCCCCCCCCCCCAAAACCAAGGACATCCCACCAAATTAGAATGACTATTTAAGGAAGCTTGAGTCCACCCTGGCAGTCCCATTTTCCTTCTAGAAAGCATGAATTTCTACTTTTCTCTTTGGCAACAGTTAGTTTCCGACAAATGGATTCTGAAGGTCATTCATCAAGGTTAGAGATGGCAGTGGAAGGAAATCCCTCCTTTTAATGGGGAATTCCTCATCCAGCAGACCTTCCCCCTCTCCATCACATGCTGCCCCAGAGAGTGATAGAGCTAGTTCCTCCATCTCAAGTTGGGAAATGTTTTATTCAAGGATGTTTTTAGTGTCAAAGAAAGAAAATGCTTGAAGACCAGTTCTGGCTCGCTCTTTTCAAAACCTTTTTGTAATACCGCCTAAGGTCAAAATGTCACATCATAACCTGTTAAAACTAGATTTCAAAAATGTTTGTCATCACATGCCTATTCATCCAGTCAGGCATTTCTTAATGTTTTGTGTATCTTGATTACATTATCAGTTCCGTGCCTTAGCCTTTGGACTGTCCATTGTACCAATAGTATTCAAAAAGTATTTAGCTCCAGTTATAGCTCATTGCAGGCTACAGGGTATCCACAATTTTCCAAATCTAGATGACATGCTTGTCTTTGCAGAGGCTTTTTCAAACTGTCAGGTATTTCTCACTTGAGTGACAGATCTCTTATACAAGCTTGGATTCTAAGAGAACATTCAAAAATCTTTTTTGAGCCATTCACACAGGATTGTTTCCCTGGCGTGTCAGCTAGACACCTCAGTTCAAAGAGCTTTTCTTCCACAAGAAGAAATAGATCTGTATCTGGATCTGTTTCTAAGGTTTTCCACTCAGACTTCAGATACTGTGAGGGAATACCTCAGGACATGGGGGGGTCTTATGGCATCTGTGATTCTCACAATACCCTTGGCAAGACTCCTATCTGAAGTCTCTTTGATCCCAACACCAATATCCTTTGTCTTTTCAAATTCTGGTGCTGGGGTTTGTCAAAAGAGAAATCACTTGCTGAAGACAAATATCCCTAATCCAGATCTCTCCTTCTCCCTTCCTTTTCCAAAGCAGTCAGTCATCACTTACTCATTGGACTTTGCTTGGGGAGCATTTTAGGAGGAATAAATTTGCAAGGTGTGCAGGATGAGAAGAACAGATTCAAATAAGTATAAAATAGATGCTTGCCCTGATCAAGGCAGTCAATTCTCTGAATCATCTATGGCTCGTGGGACCTCTTCTAGTTGTTACTGACAATACCATCATCATGTGGTGTATCAAGAAGCAAGGGGGAACCAGATCATACTCCCTTTGCAGCCTAACCATGTCAGCTTGGGATATAGCTTCATAGCACAGTTTTACTGTAGAGACATCCTACAATTCCATCAGAGCAAAACTGTGGCATTCAAAGCTGAACAGAACAAGGGCAGATCCACAGAAATGGAAACTAACTCAAGGGTGTCTTTCAAGATTTGATCCATATGTGAGAGTTCCGCAAGTAGAACTCTGTCTTCTCTCTGAAAGATCAGTTGGTAAGATTCTGCTGTAGGACTAAATGAAAAAAGGCCTGGAAGGCAGACATCATTTCTTTTCCTTGGACAGGAATGTTGCTTTATGCTTTTTCACCCTTTCCACTGATATCCAAGACACTTCTGAAGATTCAAAAGGAGTCCCCCATAATCGCTGTGGTGACTAACTTCTGGCCCAGGCAACAGTGCTTCTTTCTTCTTTTGGAAATGGCCAGGGGCAGTTATCACAAGCTTCCTCATAGAAACAGTCTACTCACACAGTATTGGGGTTGTTTGATTCACCCTGACCCCAGTCAGCTTCACCTGACTGCACTGATGATAGAGTCTTATTTCCCTTTAAGCATGCGTTTATTGAAGATGTGCAGTAGTTACTAATGTGACAAGAAAGCCTGCTACAAGAAAATCATATATTAGCAAATGAAAAAGTTTTCTAGTTGGTACTAACAACATAACTAAAACCCATTCAGGGCTATTTGTTCTGTCGTTTTACAGTATTTGTGTGAGTTGCTGTCATGTGGTCTTTCTGTTCCATCAAGGTTCATTTATCAGTCATTATAGCTGAAGCTACTGCAAAGTGGTCATTCAAACATTTGTTATGGTAAGTTTACATACTCAACTGTACTTTTGCCTCTTCTACTCTGTGCAGCAGGACAAGGGGCAAAGGGGTGCTCATTTTGAGCATCTCCTTATCCATTGGCAGGGGAAATTCAAGTATGCCTCTCCTCCATTCCTATTGATTGCACGTCGTATTGCAAATTCCCACATAAAAGACCTGTACTAATTCTCATTAAACAGAGTTGGTGGAGAATGGGTGTAAGTTCAGGCTCTCAGGTCTCTGTCCCTCTCCCTATTGATAAAAGAGACTCTTGCAGCTTTGGTCAAGGGGGGGGGGGGTCTGCCATGTTTGAGAAGACAGCCAGGTATTCTTTGGGCTTGGCTACTGTTATAAGTCCTCTGATCCCACCTTTTGTTGTAAACTTGCTGGAAATGACTGAGGTTGATAGAAAATGTTCTGCTAATCATACTTTGTCAAGTAGAAGAGATTATGCAGTGGGGGAGCAGTACCCAATGCTGCTCTGCTCAGGCAGCTTTCAGGTTATCTTAACCTATCTCTCATACCTACATTGTGTCAGCCTGTTATACTGTAATTGTTATGCATGTATTCTTTATTTCTATTTATTGTATCATTGTGGGAATACAAGATTGTGTCCCAGTACCAGCTGGTCAGACATTTCTTTTAAGTAAAGCAGGATCTTCATTTACTTCTGAAGATCCCCCTCCTATCCAAAGGATTTTAACTTTATGATCATCAAGCTTTGCATATCACCCATTCAGATCCATGGATTTGGCAACATTGAATTTCATGTCTTGAAATTTTTTTTTCCTGGTGATTATCACCTCTGTTTATAGGATCTTGGTGCTGCAGGCCGTCATGTATAGCCAAGCATTGACTGATGCAGTCTGTTAAACAGTGACTGTGGACTACACCTATATTTGGCTACCAGGACAAAACAAAATCCCTTTCTTTTATCTAAGCATAAGAAACCTGCAGTTCTGCAGAGTCTAATATTAAGATATTTGTCCAGTTGAAGAAATTATAGACTGTGGAAAATAATTGTCTCAATTCAGCTATGTAAACAAAATGGTTAATGTATTTTCCAAGGACAGTTGCTTAGTTGATAAAGTATACAGTGATGATTGGACACTAAATTTAGTGGGATAACCTTAGAGTGAAATGTTAAACACCAGTTTGAAGTAATATTTTTTTGTTATCAACACTTTTATTAGAAACATAAGTCCATATAGGGACACAATACATATATTATGACAACCATCCGTACAGTTCAAAACAAATCATCAAAATCATCAAGCATACTTTCCTGTCCCTCTTCAAATGCAGTTTGGATCAATGGATGAGGAATTGTAAATTCACGCCTGGGTAGTGCCTTTGTCCATTATGGACAGGGGCAATCTGCATGACACACAATGCACAGGCAAAAATCCATGCCATCCTCTTGACACTAGGGGCCATCTGTTGGGTAAAATTGGGCTGTATTGGCTAGGCTTGTAAGGGCCCTTAAGTAGTTAGCCTAGTAATCTCCTATGAATCTATGAACATGATGAAATAACTTTATACATTTATAATGCTAATTATCAATACCTGCAGTAATGTTATGACCAGCACTTTGGCATAGTGGGATAGAGCTTGAGCTGTGTCACAGGAGGCTCTGGTTCCAGTAGTGGCTCAGACGTCTGAGGTACTGGCAGGGAGGGATAGTTGTGCCCATTTGGGCATTTGTCTAAACATTCCCTGTGGGGAGGCATGTTCCTCTGAGTGACTAGCCCTTGGATGTAACAGGCAAATGCAGAGCAGGGTGGGATACCAATAAAAAAATCTTGCAGTGGAAGCAGTCAACAGCACGAACTCCAGGATGCCCTTAGGTTCCGCTCCAGCCCCAGGGATTATCCAGAGACAGTAAAAGAGGCTGGTTGACCTGGTGATGGATGGACACCACTGGGGTAGCCAGAGAAAAGGAAGCAGAAGGGGAACAAAAAAATTACATGTAGCAACCTTGTTCACCAGTTACTCAATAACTGCTTGGGGCATATAGCAACATGCCTAACCTTGCTAACCACTAACCACTTTAAGCATTTTGCCCCTCTCTCAAATGGCTCACTGTAAGTGTTGTAGACTGTTTTTGATATGGTTTTACTCCTGTCTCACACCACCAGAGCACAGACCACCCTCACCCCACTTTGGAGGTTATATACCCTTCCCTGCTTAACCCAAATTTAGTTTTCCATGCTTAATCTTCCATGTGTTTCCTCTCTGTTAATTTATGTCTGGGCATCCATTTAGTTATGAATTTCTGCATCATCTGCTTTGTCACTTTTTTCTGTTCTGCATGCTGTTTGTGACTTAACAACCATATCAAAACCTTAAATTCTGTGATTTTATTCTTCTCCCATAGCCTGGTTATTATTGTAGCTAGTGTCATTATCAGCCTTATCAGGATTACTTTTAGCTAGTTTCATGATCAGTTCAATTGGCTTCCTTACATACCGTGATAGGCACACACCTCTAATAACTCCCATTAGCATCAAAGCTGTGGTAACTGGCAGTTCAGTGCCTGTAATGCCCCACAGTAAGGCCTCCAATTCCTTCATAAACCTTGCCTCTTTTACGGAACCGAAAGCTGTGCACCTAGTCATGCCTTTGCTTACTCTTGCACATCTGACACAACTGTAAATTTACAGTGCAATCTTGCTGGTGTATATAAACATCTGTGGAGACCTCTCCAAGCAAGAAAATGTGAAAGTTTATCAGTTTTCTGGGATATCTGGGAGCCTTGGACACCAGCTGCCACTCCAGTAGTATCAAATGCTGGTTAAGCAGCCTATTTTGCCCCTCTTTTTATCTTAGTACCCAAATCTTCATAAAGTTTCCCAAGGGCCTTGCATAATCTGATCCCCAACCTTTTCCATTTTCCTTCATCCCTCCTCAGCTGCACTAAAATATTAATTATTTCGGTCTGTCCTCTTGATTAATCCCAATCCATTTCATACTTTTTCCCTTTTGTTGTAGACCTTGATAACAAATGCAGTCAAGTGGTCCCAGTATTTTACCTCAGTATGAGCTGCTTTCCAGCACCAAAATGCATTCACTGCCTCCCTGTCATTTGGCAGTTTTGTAGTGGGAATTCATTCTTTGAACCGTCTGCTGTATGCTTTATCTTGACAACTTCCTCACTCCCCCCTTTATATATTTATAGAGAATTGCTCTCCCTTGCATCTTGGTACCAGGACAATCACTGGTCCAAACCTTAAGTCTCATTCAAGTCTCCCACTCTTTCAACATCATCTTTTTCCACTTTGCCTTTCAAATTTCCCAGTTGACATAGGTACTATGCTTTCATCTTACAGGCCTTTGTGTAAGCATAATAATCAGGCACCCTCTTTGCTTACTGTATACTTTGGCAAAATTAATTTGAACTACATTGCTCTCGCACCCCCCCCCCCCACACACACACTTTAAAATCTTTTTTTTTTTTTTTAACTTCAAGAGGAACCCAACTGGCAGGACCCTTAAAAATGTGCTGCATACAGCACTTGCAGCAAAATAAACATTTGTAGCATAGACCATGTCTAATACTTAGGTCTTTCATTTCCTAAACATTGCCAATGTTCTAGTTTCTACCATGTCATGTGTCATCCTCACTAATTCCTAAACCAGTTTTGGTATCATTACCCAAAAATATCTAAACTTCATCATATTCCATAAATATGGAAAATCCATTTCCATCTCTGGGTTTGGCTTTAATTTAATAGCCATCATCATAGTTTTTAATGACATTTATTTTGTATCTTGGATAGGTCCGGAAGTACATAGCATCTGGAATACTTTCCCCAAATCTGGTGCAGGTTCTCCCTCACACCAACAGTCTATCATCAGCAAACAAGAATACTTTAAATTGATGCCCACTGCATCCATATACTGCCACATCAAACGTCTAATCTGTTTCAAGGGTTCAAAGTACATGGCAGACAGTAATGGGGACAATGTCAAGTCTTGCCTTATATGCCTTTTCAGTACCTCATCTTTTGACAAACCACAAATATTTTTTACTATTACCATAGATCCTGTATATACGTCTTTGATCAGTCTTATGAGTTCTCTAGGGAACCCTAATCACCTAGTGATTTGCTTTAAAACTTCAGTTTACCCTGTAAAAAGCCTTCTCATCATGCAAACTAACATATCAAAGGCCTCCCAGTGATCTTCACATTGCTTACCATTAAAACTGTTCTCGTTATGTTATCAAATGTTTGCCACTCTCCCGCAAAGAGACACTGATCTGTATTTGCTAAGCCTGGTAATATTGCTGCTAGTTTAGGTGCTTAAATTGCTACAAAGACCTTATCATATGATTAAATACTGAAATTGGCCAGTAGGAGGATGGCGACATGGAATCCTTTGTCTCCTCCTGAATTACGGGTATGACTGCTTTATACCATGATTCTGGAGTGGCCCCACCCTTTAATACAAAGTTCTTCAGCTCAAACTATTTCTCCAGCATTGCTTGATCTCCCACTTTCCAGCATTTAATTGGTATCCCACCAGTTCCTGGCAATTTCCCAACATTCTTACTTTCACCAGCCCGCTTTAGCTCCGCTAACCTTTTGAACTCTGTCTGCTGGCATGCTTAATCATTAAGTGAGAAAGCAGTATTGATTCAAGGAAATCCTCTATTTGTCCTTCAGTTGCCTGGTTTCTGTGGAATATAGAATAGTGAAAAATTCTTAGACCACCCCCAGTATTTCCCTGGGGTCCTTCATCACTTGCCCACTTGCTTCGACCTTTAACTGCCACACTGCCATCTCAGCTGTCTGCTGCCACAAGTGCATTGCTTATGTCCTCACTGACTTGGAGTTATTGCCAAAGTAGATATCTTGGATTGCTGCATTCATGAATGCTATCTTACTAATCTCTTAAAGAACTCCATCTCCTCCCATCCTCACACTGTTGCCCCTATTTTTATGTCCAGGTGCTCCTACTCTTTTGAAGTTGAAATATTTCCTCTTTCAACCCCCACAACCTGGCCTTATTTCTTACCATTAATTCTTGAGAATTGTGGCATATCCTATCCCTTAACCACTTTGTAGTTCCACACTGCCCTTGTCCTTTCCTTTAATTTTCCCAAAAACCTGTGAAGCTCCAGTGCTTAGTCTTCATGTGTGACCCCTCCATTAACTTCTGTTAAATTTAAAGGGCCATGATCTGTTAAGACCAGCAGCCTTACATGGTTACCTTTCACTCTATAATTGTGCTCCTGTGTGACATAAATCCTATCTTTTCTGGACCAAGGGTTTAACCTTGCGAAATAATAAGTATAAGCTGCCTTTGTAAAAGAGGCTAAAGTGGCATTAAACAATACAAAGACTCTACAGATATAAAACTTATCCTCCTACGGTGTGATGCTACATCTTTCAACCCTGAAACGGTGTTCCAGTCCCCATCTTTATTAACAGATCAAGAGTGAAGGCTTTAAGTTTTAACAGGACACCATGCCGGCAGTCTTTTTCAAGTACTATTTTGAGATATAGCATAATAAATAAATAAATTAAAGTCTGACAGGCTAAAGCATATAGTATTAATTAACCGGGCTAGTCTAGCTGGATATAAGTCCATTTTCAGTAGAGGCCTGGGGAGAAAAGCTCCAAGCAAAAGCAATTACAATGTTAAAAAAAATGTATAAGAAAGCCATATAAACTAATTGTACAGTGGTAACATTGGTAAAAGGAAAAAAGGAAATATAGTTATAAAAATGTTGACTATAGACATTATGCTAAAATTTAAACTAAATATAAATAAGCAAGTATATTGGTAACAAAAAGGGTATGGGCAGAAAGAGTAAAGTCCTTAAATTTTATCCTATTACTAAGAGGAAAGCAAAAGAGAAGTAACTAGATTTGGAGGCAAAAGATGGGGGAGAGGGGAAGGGTATGAGCTGGAGGGAAATAAAAGTTTCAGTCAGGGTTAGCACAAGGACAGAGCCACCAAGTTTTCAGATGTTCTTAATGTGTTTTTTGAATTGAGAGGTAGATGCTATGGTAGATAGTTCAGGAGGGAGCTGATTCCACTTTTTCCTTATAGTGTTTGAGAAAAGTGAATTACCAGCTTTGTTGTTGGATTTAATTGAGGAGACAAGGAGTTTATTTGCTGAACGTAGTGTAGCCAGATTTTTATATGGAGAAATCAGATTAGTGAGGATGGGGGTGTCATTGGGGTGGTATAGGATCTTTTGGGTGATAAGTAACTGTTGATAGAGTATATGGTTCTGTATTTCTAGCCATCCTAGTTGTTTAAGGTTAAGGCAGTGGTGAGTTTTAAAGGGAGAGGATGTGACGAATCTAGCTATGCTATTATATCAGGTAGAAAGTTTGGAGATGTTATTTTTAGATAGGTTAGTAAATATAGCAGAGGCATAGAAAAGGGTAGAAATCAGGTGGGTTTGGGCAATAGTTTTCCTGGCTGAGGGGGTAAGGAAGGGTTTAATTCTATAGAGAGTACCAATTTTTTTGTTGACGGACTTTATGGTGGAGTTAATATGGTTGTCATAGTTCAGATGATTATCAATTGTGACACCTAGTAGGCGGGTGGTAGTTTCTGGTGCATTGTTAGTAGCATTGTTAGAGGTTATAGTGAAGATTGGAGTGGGTGACTTATGAGTTGGAGTAAAAAGCAGTACTTTTGTTTTTTTAGGATTGAGGAGAAGGTGGTGTTGCATGTACCATTTTTCAACATTTTGGAAAGCAGTTTGGGTGAGGGACTGGAGGGGAGGATATGTTATTAGCAGTACAGATTAAGGTAGAGTCATCTGCATATTGAATGCAGGTGGCTTGGGGTATGTTCATGTGGAGGTCATTAATAAATAAGGAAAAAAGAAGGGGACCTAAGATAGAGCCTTGAGGGACTCCACTATTTACAGGAAGTAATGAAGACAGATTGTTTTCCCAGAGTACAGCTTGCTGTCTGTTTTGAAGATAACATTTGAACCATTGTAATGCTTGTGGATCAAGAGAATGGTACTTTAGTTTATCTAGAAGAAGAGTATGATTAACCATATCAAAGGCTTTTGACAGGTCTATGAATAGTGCAGAGGAAAAGGAGTTATTGTTAAGATTTTTGTTTATAGAGTCAGTAAAGGAGAGAAGAGCAGTAGTAGTGCTATGGAATGGTCTAAAGCCATGTTGGCAGTTGGCTAGTAGACTATTTTGTAGTAGATGGTTGAGTAGTTGTTTGTGAATACATTTTTCCATTATCTTAGCTAATAGGGAGAGTAAGGCAATAGGTCGGTAGTTAGTGAGCTCAATTGAGGTTCCACCTTTATGTAGAGGGATGATGTGGGATACTTTCCATATGGTAGGAATTTTGCCTTCAGAGATGGTTCTGTTAATGAGGATGGATATGGGGTAGGCTATGGCTTTAGCAGCAATTTGAAGGTATTCAGATGGGAGACGGTCAGCAGATGGGGTGCAAGGTTTTAGTTTAAGTAGTGTTTGTATAAGAGATGTAGGAACAGGGTGTATATGAAAGGTTGGGGATAGAGTCTTGGAGGAATTAGATGGAGAAACAGTTAAAGGTGGTAATGAGTTGGCTAGGGATTGAATGGCTTCCGTAAAGTAGTTATTAAAGGCATCAGGGATTTGGTTGAAATTATTTTGGTTGAAACCTAATGGGGTGGGAGTACTAGTGTTTCCTGGCTGAAGAAGTGTGTTAATACCTGACCAAAATTTTTGTGGAGTTTGTTGTGAAGTTTGTTGGAGGTTTAGGTAGAAGTCTTTTTTTTATCCCTAAGAGTATCTCTTTTGGTGGTGTTTCTCAATTGTTTAAAGAGGAGGTGGTCAGATGGGCATTTGGTAGCTCTCCATTTAGCCCATATTTTATTTCGAAGGAGCATTTTTTGCCTAGTTTGTTTAGTTAGCCATGGGGCAGATTTGGATCTTATTCTAGTAGAGCGGTAAGGTGAGTGGTGATCTAATATTTGAAGAAAGTTAGTGTTAAAGTAGGTTACAGCCTCATTAAGTTCAAGATAGGTTAGCGGTGACCAATCTTTATCCATTTTATAATGTTTAATACTACAAATACAGTTGGTTTAGACTTTGATTTGCATTTTCTAATAATTGTGTTTTCTGCAGCCAGCAGAATTAAAACTTAAGAAGTCCTTACTGCATATAGGCAATTCAGATCCTGTGTTCCCAGTTCAAAAAAAAAAAATCTTTAGTTACAGCCATTTTTTCTTCTTCTTCTTTCGGCTTTTCCCAGTTAGGGGTCACCACAGCGGATCATCTGTCCGCTCATGATTGGCAGTGGAGTTTTACGGTGTCGAGTTGCCAGCCCGGCGCCCAACCTTCCACAGTAGGCGCACACATGCATACAGCCATTTACTCACCCAATATTTTTGACAGAGTACTGTATAGGGAATTTTCAAAATGTATCAATTTACTACACTCCCAAAACACATGTTCCCAGTTACTTCTTTCTTCCCCATCATACCATCAACATTTGCTGTCTACATGAGGAAATTACTTGGTCTGCTTGAGGTATAAAAATGCCTATGTAAACACTTCCTAGCAAAGATCCTAAATCTACAGGACTTTGTGGCATACTTGGGAGTCATACTTATGTCCTCCCATTGTTCCCCTGTAAATTGCTTTTCCAGTCTCTCTTCCCAATCTTTTTTAACCTCATCTGGTTGATCCTTATAGTTAGCCTGGAATATTTTATATGCCTTACTAATTATCCATTTTAAACAGCAACTTCTGTCCTAGATTTGGCTAAAACCTCCACCAGAGCAGGTCTTTCACTTAAGATTTCTGTATCCCTTTCTCTTTGACTATACTCTGACATCAGTTCCTGCCTGGTAGGGGAGGCAGTCTGTAGGATGCACTCCAAACATCATCTTGGCCTCATTCCACACTCTTATCTTTCCCTTTTACCAAATTTTTTGCTCCCAATAGCTTTGTTCCTTTGTAGGTTACTCCAGTAAATTCCAGCCCTTTCTTGCCTATTTTCCCGTACCTCTACTTGTAGTCATCCCTGTTTGGAAAATCTCCTTTCACCATTGCCGTGTTGACTTAGGTCTTAGAAGACTGTCTGTTACTTTATGAATATAATATTCTATATGGTTGTTGTTATTCTCTTTACAAATCTGTATCCAAAATCCCACTCTCTCTTTATTTCTTAAACTTCCCCCCTACTTCATCATCTTTTCCATTTTGAATTATAACCTCTTGCTCGTGTTATGTACACGAGCCTCAACTGTGTAGCTCTAAAATGTCACTTCAAATCAGGTGTAATCCTAAACCATCTTGTTGTATTGGAAGGATCAACTTTTCCCACCTAATTATTTCCCTCCCAGATAAATTCCTTCAACTCTTTATTAATTATTGTCCACAACTTCTCTGGTTGATAAGAATATGCCTGACCCTTATATAAAATTAAAGAGAATAAAAACATTTTCACTGCTTGTATCTTACTATCCATATCAATAAACAGGAGCTTCCAGTTTCTCAGTTTTTCTATTGTCTTTTTTGAATCTCTTCCTACATATCCTTAGCTGGCATAACAGAAGCCTTTGTAATCCATATTCCTAAATGTTCCATCTTATTATGTCCCCATAAATGTGGATGCCACCAAACCAATTCATGTGTGGGTACGTAATTTCTGGGTATGGCCTTTGTTTTATTTTTATTAATTTTATATTGCAAAAAGAGTTGAAATACTCTTGTGTTCCACAACATGTAGACATCCTTTTCTGGATTTATCAGGTAGAAAATAATATCTGCAAATAAAGCCAACTTTTCTTGATTACCATGTCAATTATATTCTTGCATTTCTGAGTCCCTTATTTTCTTTGCCAATGGCTCTAAGTACAACACAAATAACAAAGGGAAAACAGGACACACCCCTTCCTGGTTCTTCTGTATGAAAACAATTTATCAGAGAGAACCATTAATCTTTATTTTTTGCCACTGATCCTTCATATAGCATCCTAATTAACCTTATTATTGTGTCAGGGAATGCAAATACCTCCATTGCTGAACTTATAAAATCCCAGCTTACTCTGTTGAATCCTTTCTGCATACCTAATCCATACAGCGTAGAAGCAATTAGAAAATTCCTGTGTTCGGATGGTAAATTTTCTGCAAGGAAATTTGAAAATATATGTTTCTTAATAGATTTAGTACTGAATAATACATTTTTTCTTGTTTGTAGATAATATCAGGAGTTGCAGTGGGTACCCTGGTGGCCAATATTTACACTAACATTGGGATTGACCACTGGGAAAATACTCATGTCTTTAATTCATCATACAACTTTAATATTTTATTCTAGAAGCATTTTGTAGATATATTTTGAATTTGGCAGGGAGACGTTAGTACATTACTAGATTTTGTTAAATACCTTGATTGTACAATAGAATTTCTGAAATTTAAATTGACATACTTCGATAAGAAAATAAACTTTATAGATATAAAAATCTTTAAAGAAGGTACTAAATTAGAAACAACTATTTATAAAAAAAAGATGTACATGCCAATTTTTTTTACATAGACATAGCATGCACCCTAAACATATTTTCAAAGGAGTAGTTAAAATTCATCTCCTAAGGGCAAGCCGTCTTAATACTGATCTACAAAACTGTGAATCCCAAGAGTTAGAAATGATTGGCGATTTTTAGAATAGGCAATATGATCTCATACTTTTGAATGACATCTCACAGGAAGTAATTTCTGAATGGTATTCTAAAGCAAGACCTTATTTTATGTCTCCAGCAAATCAATCTTCTATTTCTGATAAATCTGTGTTTGCCAATAATCGTATAGTCAGATACCTAACCCATTATAGTACTCAACCCAAATGAGACTTGAATATCATTAAAAATAATTTGGGTATCCTTTGGACGCAACAAGGCATGGAAAAAAAATTATAGGTGAAATGCCGCAGTTTGCCTTTAAGAACTGTACTAATTTGAAACAAAGACCATGTTACCAGGAGATGAAGCTGAGTAAGAAACTGGTTAAAACACATTGGAAAGGTACATTTCCTTGTTACAGTTGTGCTTGTTGTAATCATATTTTAATCAAAATTAATTTTGTGCACCCGGTGACCAATAGGGCTTTTAGGTTTACCCATTATGTGAACTGTAATACAGAAAATATAGTCTGTTTGGCTACATGTACCTTGTGCACTAGCTTCTACATAGGAAAATGTAACCAGAAACTAAAATAATTATAGAATATTTATCAGATATTAGGAGTATCCCCACAAATGTGTTGGCAAAACATATCAAAGAATGTGGTTCGAAACATAGTTTTAAGTTTTGTGTGATGCAAATTGCAATAAAAGGTAAAAGGGGTGGTGACATAAAGAATTTAACTGAGATTTGCAAGCAAAACTGGATTATACTGCTAAATGCTGATATTGCACCTGGCTTAAATTCTGCTGTCAGTCTGAAACCTTTGATTGCAAAACAGAGTAAATCTAATGATGTCATTTTCATTCTTCCTCATCCTGTGGGTTTCTAATCCAACTCTGCTGCTTTCAAAAGCTTAAGTTCTGAAGCTTGATCTCCTCCCCAACCCATAATCCCCCCCCCCCCATTTACCTTCTTTGCCACTCTTAGGAGAAGCATTGCAGTCCATTGTCTCGAGCTCCAGTGAGAGAGAGAAGTTTTTCTTTTAAGTGGGTTTTCCTCTTTTAGTGTAGCCTTCCTTACTATATATATATATATATATATATATGTGTGTGTGTGTGTGTGTGTGTATGTAAAAAGCGCTAGTTTAAAGATTCGCTTATCTGATGCCTACAGGGAGTGCGTATATTGACTCTGCCCTGCTCACCTTGAAGCCTCCTGTGCCATATGCGAAGGTTTCCATCAGAGAGCACTGGCCGACAGGAGGAACAAGCTTATTTTGAAGGGTCTCTTACCTCCTTCGGGCTCGTTGGCAGATTGTTCTTCTTCAGGGGCTCAACCCCTCTTCCAAAAAGCACAGAGAAGACAGGGAATGCAGAAAACATTCCCTGGGAAAACCTGCTTCCTTGTCTTCCAATGAGCTTCCAGCCAAGGCTCCTAAGGCATCGTATCCCAGAACATTGGATCCAAGTAAGTCCGCCCAATCCTGTCCTTGGCCTCGAGCTCCTTTGCCTTCAGAGCTCTCTCCTCCTACTACAGGTTCATCTTGTAAAGAGAGATCTCAGAGGATCTTTTCCAGGCCACCTTCCACAGTATCTTCTGTCAGATCTACCTACAGCCTTTCGGAATCAGAGGTGGACAGATTGATGAGGCAGTTCCTTCAGACACAGATCCAGATGGGGGTCTTACCAGTCCCGTCCTCTACCAGGACCGGGGGCAGACAGTTACCCTTTCAACCTTTAGCTCCTTCTCTGATCCGTTCTGCTGCATCAGAGCCCTCAGATATGAATGCCCCAAGAGCCAAGGTGTCGAAGCCCGATAGTGGATCTCATTTCGACCCTGGCACCTTCCCCTGACTGACTCGGTCTTGACTGTGTCAGGATAGAGCGGCTCTCTGAGCCGAAGCCTCAACATTGGCTCCAAGGGGTTGACCTTTACTCCGAAGTTTTTGGAGCCATCGGTTCCCCTCAGAGCATCAGTGTTTGACAGCTGGGACCAGGCTTCCCTGTCAGAGCAGAGGGCTGGGGGAGTTCAGGGATCCTCTCTCCCTGTCGTTTCGGCTCCAGGAGGATGGCCTTCAGCTTCTCCAGCCCATTCTGTTTTTGAGGTGGTGGAGAGGGTCATCTCCATGCCCATGACATCTCCAGCTCCCACCCTTTTGGATCCAATTTTCACTCTCTTGGAGGCTTTTTCTGAGTCCTCACCACTGTCCCCCTCGGAACAGCTGGTCCAGCAAAGCCTATAATTGCTTCCCACCTTTGGAATATCGAATCTCTTCTGACAATCTTCCCGAAACACCCCACTGAGAAGATCCCTCAGAAGAGAAGGTGCAAAAGGAGACACCTGGATTCTCCAGAGGAATCTGTCACAGAAGACACCAATTTTGAGGAAGGGTCAGGGTCCCCCAGATCTCCAGCTGAGGATATCTCCTTTGGAGACATCTTGGAAATGGTGCACCAAAAAGGTGGGTGGTCTTTCCAAAACCCTAAACCGGAGCACTCATCAATCTGGTATCAAGCAGGGCATGAAAGGATCCAGACGTGGTAGAACCTATACCCAAGCATGCAGACAAAATCATGTGTTCTCCCCCTGACTGACCCCAGTAGATGCTATGTTTGTTGTGGCAGCCACCAAGAAGGAGCTGGCCCAGGAAAGCTCTTCTGTCCATCCCCCCTAACATGGAGTCTAGGGCTATGGACAGATTCAGTAAGAGAGTTTACGCTTCATCTGCCTTCACATTTTGAGCCTTAAACTACCTTTCCCGTCTTACTAGGCTACAGAGTGATTTAATCAAAGAACTCTCTAGCTCGGTCCAAGAGTCCATGTCTGATGAGGAAAGGAAATCCTTCTCTTCCAGATTGGACATTCATCAGTCAATTTCAGATGTGTCCATGAGTTTAATCTCCCATGCAGAAGAGGGTATCCCAAGAGCCGCCGGTTCCAGCATGGCCATTAGGCGCCATACCTGGATGTGGCTGTGTGACTTTGTGGAGCCTTTCAAGGCATCTTTTATCATTGTCCCTTTTGACGGATCATCTTTGTTTGGGCACACTGTCAGAGACACACTCTTCCATAGAGAGAAAGATGGAAAGACCCTGTCTGCAATCGGAATCCATTTTTCTACCCCCTAAAGATGCTTTTCCGGAAATTTGGGGGGGGGGGTGCTGTGGTTCAAGAAATCTCAGGGTCTTTTTCAGGAGTCGCACGGAGAATATTCCCCCAGAGGCAGAGGGAAAAATGATTACAATGGTATATGCCATCCACGCAGCAGAGGGGGGGTCCACACAATCAAGGGTCTCTGCATTGTTTCTCAGACAGGCTTTTTCAGTATTCCTGAGGGGTTATCCGGCTATCCTTCTGTGGAGGCAGTCAGGGGGCACTTATCCTTGTACCCAGAAGCCTGTCTGGCCATCACAAACGATCAGTGGGTGCAAAGAATTGTATCAAGAGGATACTTCATTTCCTTTTCAAAACTTCCCTAACCTAATACTTCCGTCCTGGATGTTCTACCCAGTCAGAGAGAGGCAGCGGAGTTGGAGATCTCAAAGTTGCTACAAAAAACAGTCATCCAGAAGGTCCCGCCAGATCAGATCAGTTCTGGGATTTACTCAAGATTATTTTTAGTGCCTAGAAAGACAGGGGACCATAGGCCCATCTTGGATATGACATCCCTGAACAAGTCGATAAAAACAGAAAGTTCAGGATGGTCACAATCCAGTCCATTCTACCTCTTTTTAAAATGGACGACTGGATGTGCTCAGTGGACCCGAAGGATGCATAGTACCACATCAAGATGGACAGGTACTCCGGAGGGTACCCATGCTTCAGGCAGGAAGCCAGTCATTATCAGTTCAGAGCACTTCCCTTTGGTCTTGCCACAGCCTCCATGGTGTTCACCAAATGCATGCCGGTAGTCTCAGCTCAGCTCAGACTGCAAGGATTTCATGTTTTCTTGTACCTAGGCAACTTGCTCCTAACCATTGCAACCAGGCATCTACTCACCCAAACCAGGGACTGTTACAGCTAGCTCCTACCTTGGGCATAACAGTCAACATATAAAGTCCCATCTTGAGGCACTTCAGAGCATAAATTTCATAGGGGCTCGTTTTGATGCTACCAAGACCTTGGCCTTCCTTACTCCGGGTAGGATTTCAAACC
This sequence comes from Protopterus annectens, assembly GCF_019279795.1. NCBI lineage: Eukaryota > Metazoa > Chordata > Ceratodontiformes > Protopteridae > Protopterus > Protopterus annectens. The sequence continues at coordinate 386,434,018 of NC_056737.1, read as the reverse complement.
TATGACTACATGTCAGGCAAATCTTGGCAATCCCAGTTCCTCTAGTCAAACTAGTACTCAGGACCCTGGGTTCCATGGCCCCCCACCATAACTCTGTTACCTACAGCATGCCTACACATGAGAACTTTGCAGTGGACCTTAGCAGTCCAGTGGTCCTCATTCAACACCCTCTCAACTATCCAATCTATCACAACTGTGCAAGGATTCCGTTCTCTAGTGGCTTCACTGTCTGTCAATTCTGAAGCCTATTTGTTCTTCCTCCCCTAATCACCACATTGACCATGGAAGCCTCCCATTTGGGGTGGGGTATTTCCCGGTTCGGACCATCCAAGGCACATGGACGTCACTGGAGACCAAGTTGTATGTCAGTGTCCTGCAGATGAAAGCGGTCCTTTTAGTGTTGCAGGCATTTCACAGCTTCCTTTCTCCAGGGACTATTGCTATACAGACAGACAAATATGTCAGTGGTCTGGTACATCAACAAACAAGGGGGATCCAGATCCTATCCCATATGCAAAGAAGCAATGATTGTCTGACAGTGAGCTATCTCTACCAACCACTTTCTGATTGCAAAGCTCCTTCCAGGGGAGAACAGCATTCTAGCAGCCAGGCTCAGCAGAGTCTTTCTGATGCCTTACAAGTGATCCCTGAATCTGTCAGTGGCAATCATGATCTTCCACAAATGGGATCCACCTTGCTGCGATCTCTTCACATCCCCCTACAACAACAAGTGCATTAGTTCTTTGCCTAGATCGCCCCTCAGGGACAGTCACCCAGGGATGCTATGGTCCATGCTTGGCCTCTGGGATTACTTTATGCCTTTCCTTCTCTGCCCTTGATCCTCAAGTTTCTTCAGAAAGCATTCAGGTTGAAGAACAAAGTGATCCTCATTATACATTTTTGGTCCATGCAAATCTGGTTCACCTTCCTTTGGTTTCATCTGATTTGCCCTCTGTGGACATTTGAACCATATCCAGATCTACTGTCCCATCCATCAGGACACATTTGTCCTGATCTTACAGGTCTAAAACTAACCACATGGTTTATCCAATTCCAATGATGGCTAGATCTGCCAGTCTTTCATCCCCAGTCCGAAACATTCTGATCTCCTCCCACAAATCTTCAACTATAAGAATTTACAGGAGCAAATGGAAATGATTTTCTGATTGGGCTAAACAGCAGAAATTATATCCTTTTACTGCTCCTGTCCCAGCAGTCCTAGATTTTCTTGCTCATATTTTCTATGAGGGGGCTAGTCATTCCATTGTATAAGATTGATTGTCAGCCATTTCAAATTTTCTTATCAGAGAAAATGCATCATCTTTGGCTTCATCAAAGTTGTGCAAGGCTTTTCTTAGAGGGACTTTCCTTCTTCGCCATCCTGCCAGAGATCCAACACCTGCTTGGGATCTAATTATGATTTTACAGGCTCTGATTCTTCCTTCCTTTGAACCTGCCAAAGTAGATTTGAAATTCTTGTCATGGAAGATGTTTTTTCTGGTGGCTATAACTTCTGCAAAAACAGTATCTGAATTGCAAGCTCTGTCTTCTAAATACCCTTACTTAATTTTTCACATGGACGGAGTGACATTGCGTACTAATCCATCCTTTCTTCCCAAAGTTGTGACTGAGAACAGTATAAAGGAATCTGTTAACTTACTGGTCTTTTTTCCTCATTTCCAAAACAAGAGAGAATGCACACACCTTCTGCTGGATCTTCACAGACAGTTGCTTTTTTATCTAGACAGAACTAAATCTTTCAGGAAATCTGACTACATTTTCATATCCTTTTCAGATGTAAAAAGGGGTAAACCAGTTACCAAGACCACCTTAGCTAAATAGTTAGACTGCATTTCATTTGTTTATGAATCCAAAGGTGTTTCTTTACCTCACCAAATCAAAGCTCACTCTTCTAGATCAGTGGCAATTTTCCCCAGCCTTTTGGGCTAAAGTTTCAATTGATGGTATTTGTTCAGCTGCTTTGTGGTCTAATTCTCACACCTTCATTTCCCACTACAAAATGGACATTGTGTCCAGAAATAGAGCAGCTTTTGGTTCTGCAGTGCTCCGGAATATCCGTCCATGAAGGCCACCCAAGGTTGTTGTAGCTGGCTACTCTGTCCCACAGGTCAAGAAAGAATGAAAATGACAGCATCAGGTAAAGAAGTTAGGCACTTACCATAACTTTCCATCTGTGTTGTCTTTTTCATTCTTCCTCGACCTTTCATCCCTCCTTCCTCCCTATCCTTTTCGTACTGACCTGACAGATATGTTTATAGGAACTTCTGTTCATTGTTGAGCTCCTGTTCTTTCTCTATTTCTTTGTTGGTAGCTGTCAGTAATGATGTACATTGCATTTATGATATTATTGGTAAACATGGTGGCACCAAACCTGATCTGAGGTAACCGGGGATGGGGGATTATGGGTAGGGAAGGAGCTTGAGTTTCAGAGCCTAAGCTTTTGAAAGCAGCCAAGTCAGATCCGAGGTCAGATCCGAAACCCACAGGTTGAGAAAGAGTGAAAAAGACAACACGGATGGAACATTATGGTAAGTACATAACTTCTTTTATTTATTTATTTTTACATTCTGTGATTATGTTAGGCTGTGTTTTTAAAAATGTTATTATGTAACTATCTGTTTAAGATGGAAAGCATTGCTGTTAATTGAAATTACATTTTCATTGGTTTATGAATCATATGATGCATTTTTGAAAGGCTGCATTTTAATTAATTCTATTTTTGTATGCATTTATAAAGTGTGATAACTTGAAACGTTTTATGTGTTTCATGTTGTTTTGGAAGTAAAGATTTTATTGGTGTTTGAGCTCTGGCATTTTGTGTTGTATACCTGAAACATCCGTCTCCCTTTCAACTCACACCTATGCTGTCCTGCCCGTCATTGTTGCCATTTTGCTAAACTCCTTGCATTGTGCATCCTTAACATCCTCAGTCTGTCCTTCTTGCAGGACTTATTTTTGCTGATTGGTAACCTCATGTCTCTGTGTAATTAGATTGACATTCTACTTTTTTGCATCTTCCACAAACCGTGGTCTGTAGACTGATTACTGCCTCATACATCATATTTGAACCTCTCCCCTAGCTTACCATAGTCTAGGTTTTAAAACTCCACACCATTGTCTTTGCAGTCTTACCCTTCCCCAAATCTGAACCATATAATGGCATGGTCACTTTTGGGTAATGGTGCCTTAACCTGGACATCAGTGACGTCCATTTACTTTCATTAGGATCACATCCAGAATTCTCTCCTTCCTGGTGTAGTTCTCCAGTTGACTGGACCCATCAATGCCTCAGTTAAGTCAAGTGTCTCACTTACCTTCATCTCAGAATTTTCCAATGTGCTTGTGACATATTCAGATTTTCCATAATTATTACCCTCTTCCTCATACCAGATTCATTTAATCTGATCTCCAGTCTCTCAACTTTCTCCCTTGATGTGGCTAGGGACACTGCACTGTGCATGTGTCTATCAACTCTGCTTCTTTTGTCTGCATTAACTGTCAAGCATTATTCTAATTATTATTCTTTATTCTGTTGTCCCTTTATGTGCTATTTCTGCTCTTCTCTCTTCACAGTTGATGCCTGCCTTTATGTGGACTGCTACTCCATCTTCATCTCAGTCCTGTCTGCCATTCCTGAACAGTCTATAGTTAGGCATTTCCGTGTCCCACCCTTCTTATTACTGGCCCATATTTCTGTGTAGCTAGCAATATCCTTTCTCCTCATGCTGTATCAATGGATGTCCTTCGTGCTTCACTGTTGCAGTCATCACACTTGGGTTATCTGCCTGCAGGTAGCCCTCAGTTGGCCCGAATACCAGAGACTTAGTATTTCTGCGTCAGATGCTGTCGCTCCAGGACTGACGTCAGGTCGTCAGGGGTATAAAAACAGGCAGCCAACGCCATTACATCAGTTTTCCTTGCCATGGAGCCAGAAGCAGTCCAAAAAGTGCCGGTCGGCCACTACCTGAGCTTTCGTTTACTAACTGAATCATCTTGAAGTCTTCTAAAGCTAAGTACCCTGTTGGATATCCTTTTTTCTTGCTCTAACCGATGTCAGAAAAAGTTTATAAATTGTCTTGCCTGTGGAAAGCAAATACCACGCTGTGATTTTCTTTCTTACTGCGTCACCTGTCTAGGCCCAGACCACGACTTACCTTGCTGTCGGTTTTGTGCCTTGTTCAACGCCCAAACCATTCGTCATCGGGCTCTTATTGTCACTAAATACTTTCGTTCTCAATCTCTGTATTCTGAAATTGCTTTGATAAGCCATCTGACTACCGATATTCTGAAAAAACGTAAGGATAAAGACAGAGACAAACAACACAGGTTCAAAGCTGCTGACAACACTTCCATTAAGCTAGTTGCCAGTTCACCGGTACTCAGTGAAGAGCTTTCACAGCCCCTGATGCCCGCTTCAGTGGATTCACAGGCCTCTACTGAGACCCGTTCAGAGTCCGGTATGCCAAGAGACTCTTCTTCGACTATGGAACCGGCGGAGGTCTCTGCTTGGTCCGGAGCCGCTGAGCAGGCACCGGCTTCTGAGGAAGAAGTTCGTACTACCGATGTTCGACACAAACCGACTACTTCAGTTCTGTCTAAAACTACCGAATTTCTAGCGCTACGCCTAGAAAACCGCCTGCTCCCTTGCCACAAAATGAAATGCTTAGAATGGCAGAAGACCTTATTATGCTAATTAGGGGAAGTCAGCCTTCCCCTGCTAAGAGAAAAAGGGACCAGTCTCCAGCAGCTTCAACAGACCAAGAGTCCCATGACTCTGAGGTTTCTGATTATGAAGACATGCCCTTATCTGCTTATGTGGATTCTGATGCAGAGGAATCCATTTCCCCTGCCTCTCCTCCAGAGGATTTCTCTTTTGGTGAAACCTTAATATTTTAAGAGATCATTTCCTCTGGGAATGCCAAGACTGTCCTCAGTCCAAAAAGAGACTCAGAGAATTTCTAGACTTGCCACAACACAGACCTTTAGCAATACCACCAGTCCTGGAAGTTGTTGATGATTTCTTTATGGAATCCAGTCTTACTCCTGATACTTTACCCCCTGCCCTTAAGAAACCAGACAGGTACTACAGAGTACCTGACTCTCTCATATTTCTTTTCAAAAATCCTACTGCTGACCCAGAGATCATTTCCCAGGGGCCTAAAGGTATCAAGGCAACTACAGCTAAGAATCCTACCCCTTTGGACAGGGATTCCAGAACTTTGGACAGATGGGGTAAGAAGGTATATACCTCTGCAACTCTTGCCATTATGGCTTTGAATTGTCAGTTTCACATGCTGAAGTACCAACAACATGGTATGGAACTTGTTATGCAAAAAATAGCTACCTTTAAAGACTGTGCAGAAAATAAAGAATTGCAAGAGCTTATGCATTCTGCAAGCCAAGTCAGCAAGCATACATTGCAGTGTGACTTTGATGCCCTAGAAGCATCTTCCAGGGCAGCAGTCACTAGTTCTGTACTGAGAAGGCATGCTTGACTTAAGGAGCAGACCTTGCCAGATCATGTCAAATCTAAGTTACTAGATGCTCCTTTGAACAAGGGCAATCTGTTTGACACCAAAGCAGAAGAGGTTCTTAAAAAAGATGGAAGACAAAGCTAAATCTATGCAGACCGTCAAAGAATTTTCATAAGTGCAGTCTCCTAGATTCAGTAGGCATTGCCCCTCGAAACATTGGTCCTTTCCAGCCCCCTTAAGGCCATCTCAAACTAGACCCAGGGGAAACAGACCCCCAGACTTCAGTCTCTGGGTATGCAGAGATCTAAGCAATGGAGTGCCTGCACCTCTAAAGCATGGAGTGCTAAACCACCCCCTTAAAGAATTCCCAATGACTTCTCAACTCCACCCCCCTCCTCTGCCCAACTGCTTGTGCCCCTAGGAGGAAAACTTGCCCTTCGTGCAAAAAAATGGATTCCCATCACCAAAGACTGATGGGTCCTCAACATTGTATAACAGGGGTACAAATTGTACTTCCACTCACGGCTAACCCCAAAAGGGTTCCCAGACCTCCCTCTAAACCAGTGGGCAGAGGCACAAAACCAAGTCCAATCCCGGCTCTCTCTAAGGGCAGTTCAACCAGTTCTTGTGGAACAGTTAGGTCAAGAATTCTATTCCAGACTTTTCCTGGTACCCAGAAAAGAGGGCACTTGGTGCCCAAGCCTAGATCTTTCAGTTCTCAACACCTTCCTAATGGTACCAAAATTGGTGGGCAGCAGCACGCAACCACAAGGGACTGCCCTTTACCCAACCCCACGCCACCCAGACCCTAACCACAGATGCATCAGACTATGCCTGGGGGCACACATGGAAGGCAAGTGCATTCGGGGCCACTGGAGCCCAAGTCAAATGCATCTGCACATCAACCAGAAAGAGATGCTAGCTGTGCAGCATGCTCTGACAGCTTTCATATCCCTACTCTCACCAGGACACCTGCTAATAAAAACAGACAACACCACAGTTATGTGGTATATCAACAAGCAGGGGGGAACCCACTCTGCAGGCTATCCATGGCCCTGTGGAACATGGCCTTGGACATGCAGGTACATCTGCAAGCTCAATTCCTGCCAGGCAAACAAAACTCACTGTCAGACGATTTAAGCAGAAATCTCCTAGACCCACATGAGTGGCAACTAGAGCCATGCACCTTCAACCTTCTGATTCAGAAATGGGGGACACCAGGGGTGGATCTCTTTGTCTCCCCCTGCAATCACCAGCTCAGCAAATGCTGCACCAGGACACCTCACAGCAGGGCCTGGAAAGTGGATGCCTTATCCTTCCTGTGGGTAAATCTCTCAATGTATGCCATTCCCCCTGTGCCCTTCCTCTCGAGTAGTGCTCAAGATAAGACAGGACAGACCAAGGACAATTGGGATTGCCCTGGACTGGCCATGCCAACGATGGTACCCACTCCTGCGAATCCAGTCACCGGTTCCACCCTGGTACCTACACCAGAACCCAACCCTGCTCTCTCAGCAGGGGGGAACAGATCTTGCATCCCCAACTGCAAACCCTAAATCTTGCAGCCTGGCTTATTTCTTGAATTTTCCCCCCAGTAACCAGCCTAAGCAAGCAGGTGCTGGACATCATCCTTAAAGCCAGAAGATGGAGTACAAGGAAATCCTATGCTGATAAGTGGAAAATGTACTACTCCTGGATTCAATCTAAAGGAGAAGACACAACTCTGCCCTCCCTGCCTCTAATCCTGGATCACCTAGCAGATCTACTCCACAGAGGCCTATCCTTTTCCTCCATTAAGATCCATGCCTGTGCCATTTAGGCTCATTACAACACTGAGCCACTTCTCTTCTCTCACCCTCTCATCAAACAGTTCCTGAGAGGGGAAAACAACTTAAGGCCGCCAAGGAGAGCACCCACCCCTGCTTGGGACCTTAACTTTCTACTGGAAAAGCTCACGCTACTCCCCTTTGAGCTTACAGCGTCAGCAGAGTTAAAATTCCTCTCTTGGAAAACAGCCTTGCTTCTGGCCATCACTTCAGCTAGAAGAGTGTCTGAGCTACTCATGACTGTGGAACTCTTCATTATTTTCTATGCTGACAGGGTCTCCCTCAGGACTAACCCTTCCTTTATGCCTAAAGTGGTATCCAGTGTGGCTCTCAACCAATCTATCCATTTGCTTACCTTCTTCCCTAATCCTCATCATAAAGGGGAAAGGATCTTGCACTCCTTGGACGTGCACTGACAGCTCAGATTCTACCTTGATAGGGACTAAGCCCTTCAGAAAATCTGACCAGTTACTAGTTAACTTTGTAAAAGGAGCAGAGGGCAAGGCCTTTTCAAAGCAAACAGTTTCAAATGGATTGCACATTGCATCCATTTCTGCTAGAAGCACCATGGGAAACCAACCCCTCAGGAGGTCAGAACACATTCCACTAGGGCAACTTCTACCTATACAGCATTCTTCAGGGGAGTCCCTACCAGGGACATCCTGGAAGCTGCTACCTGGAGTTCTCTACACACCTTCACCAAGTATTACCACCTGCCTATCTTTTCCAAATCCAGGGGAGGTTTTGCAACAGCAGTCCTGCAAGGCATTCTAGCCAGCCCTAACTCTTCTTGATTGCCTCCACCCTTCTTCAGCTTTGGGAATCTACCCAAGTGTGATGACCGCAACAGTGAAACACGAAGAACATAGTACAGTTGTGTACACTTACTATAAATGTAGATGTTCAAGTATATTCACTGTTGCAGTCCTAGTTCCCCTACCTCCAGCCCAGTGGTTTTCTCTCTCTCTCTCTCTCTCTCTCTAAACTCTCTATGCCTTTTACTACCCCCCCTTTCAGGGGTATTGGTATTTACTTTTTACTGGTGGTGTTTTCCCCCACCATAACTTAGCTCCCTAGTGGGGGGGGCTCCTGACATTTGGGGCAAGAAAAACTGATGCAGTGGTGTCGGCTGCCAGGTTTTATACCTCTGATGACATGATGTCACTCCTGGAGCGACAGCATCCGATGCAGAAATACTAAGTCTCTGGTATTTGGGCCAACTGAGGCAGGTAACCCAAGTGTGATAACTGCAGCAGTGAACACACTCGAACATCTACATTTATGGTAGTGCACACAACTGTACTTTTGTAGCTTCCCACTTTGGCATCTCCAGGAGAAGTTGGAATGTGTTGGTGAGTAGAGGCAAGTTTGGTAACCTGCTTCCAGTACAACATTCTCCAAGTGAAGTGAAAAATGCTTAGAGTGATATAAGAAGTAAACAGTGTGCATTCTGTACCCCAATTACATTTTGGAAGAAGTATATTTCTTCTTCAGGTATTTACAATTTTGTGTTCAAGCAGTGTTTGTTATAGTTTCTGCAGCTTTCTTTTATGATTCAACACAGGAAAAAAATTTATGATGTCAGTTCATGTACTTTTTTCAGAAGTACAATGAAACATGTTGGGTTTGAGTGATGCCTCTTAACAAGCTGGGTGTGTAGTATTTTATGCACTATGTAAAACACAGCATTTCTTCTCTTACATACATACACAGTACCTACTGAAATAAGTAATATCAAATCAATGAGTTTTAAAATAATGGATAATACAGTTTAATAAAAGTCATGATCTTGGGATGGTATATCACCTGAAATGTGGAATACTGTGGCTTCACCCTCCATGTGTACATAAACAAACTTCAGTTTCAAAATATAGTTGAAAAATATTGTTTCAGGTAGACAGTAAATAGCAACCTACAGTTAGTATGCAGTATGTCTTGGGGGGGGGGGGTAGAGGTCTCACAGAAACGCTGTGAAAGTGTTGAACCATTTCTACAATAAGGATAATTATATGTTTTTTTCTTACAGTAATATAGCTTCCACTTCTGGAGAATTTCAGAGTGGTAGCCTTACTTTATCTCCAGGCAGCTTGGCATAATTTATAATTGCATTCTATAATAAGAAAGTGAAGATTGTCATTGATGGATAGCTGTGCTATGAAGGAAAAATTATAAATGGAAAGTCACAAACTGGTATATTGTTGAAACAGTGGTAGAATTTAAAGGACAAGCAGATGTTCTTCGTGTTTCACTGTTGCAATCATCACACTTCGGTTATCTGCCTGCAGGCATCCCACAGTCGGCCCGAATACCAACGTCTTGGGATTTCTGCGTCGGTTGCCCTCGCCTCTTCCATGATGTCAGGTCATCAGGTGTATAAAACTTGCAGCCAATGCCATTACATCAGTCTTTTTTGCTGAGAAGCAGCCCGAAGCAGAAGCAGTTCGCAAGTGCCGGTTGGCCGCTACCTGAAATTTTCATTTTTTCGAGTTTCAGACCTGAAGTCTTCTAAAGCTAAGTACTCCGTTGGGGATTCTTTTTTCTTGCTCTAACCATTGTCAGAAAAAAATTAACAATTGTCTTGCCTGTGGAAAGCAAATACCTCACAGAGATTTTCATTCTTACTGCGTCACCTGTTTAGGCCCAGACCACGACGTCCCTCGCTGTCGGTTTTGTGCCTTGTTTAATGCCTGAACCATTCGTTGTTGGGCTATTTTTGTAGATAAATTCTTTTGCTCTCATTCTCCGTATTCCAAAATGGCTTCAGTAAGCCATCCGACTACCGATCTTTCGAAAAAGCACAAAGAGACAGACCGCATAGGTCAAAAACTGCAGACGACGCTTCCGTTAAGTTAGTCGCCCGTCCGCCGGTACGCAGCGAGGAGCCTTTGCAGCCCCTGATGCCCGCTTTTACAGATTTGCAGGCCTCTGCTTAGACCCATTCGGAGTCCGGTATGCCGCGAGATGCTTCTTCGACTATGGAACCTGTGGATGTCTCCACCTTGGTTGGGTCCGGAGCCGCTGTGCAATCACCGACTTCTGAGGGTGTATTCTGACCTACCGATATTCATATTAAACCGACAACTTTATTTCCAGGTAAAACTGCCGAGTTCCTCAGGCCCAGAGTTTGCACTACGCCTAGAAAACTGACATCCAAAGCGCATGCTCAAGCTCCCAGTCCACAGAAACAAATGCTTAGAATTGCTGAAGACCTTATTACTCAAATTAGGGGAAGCCAGCCTTCCCCTGCCAAAAGACAAATAATTGAATTTCCTTCTGATTCTACAGACCAGCAGTCTGATGACTCTGATCCTTCTGATTACCAGGGCATACCCTTATCTACCTATGAGGACTCAGATGCAGAGGAATCCATTCCCTCTGCCTCTTCTCCAGAGGATTTTTCTTTTGGTGAAATTTGCATACCTTAAGAGAGCATTTCTGCTGGGAATGTCAGGACTACCCTCAGTCAAAAAAAGAGACTCAGGGAATTTTTAGATTTACCTCAGCACAGGCCTCTAGCTATACCCCCTGTCCTGGATATTGTAGATGATGTCTTCTTGGAGTCCAGTCTTACTCCTGACACCTTACCACCAGCTCCTAGAAAACCTGACAGGTACTACATTGTACCTGACTCTCACAAATTTCTCTTTAAGAATCCTACAGCAGATCCAGAGACCATTTCCCAGAGACCTAAAGGCATTAAGGCTACTACAGCCAAAAGCCCTACCCCTTTAGACAGGGACTCTAGAGCTTTAGACAGATGGGGTAAGAAGGTATAAACCTCTGCAACTCTTGCCATCAGGGCTTTGAATTGCCAGTTTCACGTAAAGTACCAACAAGTTATTATGGAACTAATTAAACAAAAAATGGTGTTACTTCCGGATTATGCAGAAAATAAAGATTTACAAGAGTTAATGCATTCTGCAAACCAAGTTGGTAAACATACTTTGCAGTGTGGCTTTGATGCCTTAGAAGCATCTTGCAGGGCTGCTGTCACTGGATCTGTACTGAGAAGGCATGCTTGGCTAAAGGAACAAGCCTTGCCTGACTATGTCAAAGCAAAATTACTAGATGCTCCATTAAATCAGGAGCATTTGTTTGACACAAAACCAGAAGAAGTGCTTAAAAAGATGGAAGAAAAAGCTAAATATATGCAAACTGTCAAAGATTTCTTACAGATGCAGCCACCTAGATTCAGTAGGCATTGGCCTTCAAAAAATTGGTCCTTTTCAGTCCCTCTCAGGCTTTCTCAGTCCAAGCCCAGGGGAAACAGACCACCAAAACTACAGTCTCAGGGTATGCAGAGATCTAAACAATGGATTGTTTCCACCTCAAAACCAGGGAGTGGTAAGCCACCCCCCCCCACCCCCCGTATGGAAAAAGTTCACGATGACTTTCCAATTATCCTTCCCAGCCATGCCCAAGTACATGCACCCCTAGGAGGAAAACTCGCCCTTCATGCAAAAAACTGGATGTCCATTACTCACGACCAATGGGTTCTAAACATTGCATCCCAAGGATACAGATTCTACTTCCACTCACTGCCAACTCCAAGCGGGTTGCCAGACCTTCATCCCAACCAGTGGGCAGAGGCTCAAAAGTAAGTACATGTTCATCGTGCATACAGCTGCAGTCATAACAGATGGGTTCTCCTGCCGTCAGGCGGGTCCTCGGTCGGACGAATTCCAAAGTCTAGGTCCGGCGTCGGTTGTCGTCGCTTCTTCCCTGATGTCAGTGCAACAGGGGTATAAAGGAACCAGCCAACGCCATTTTCTTCTGTCTTTCTTGCCGCGCGGTGCCCGAAGCAGAAGCAGTTCGCAAGTGCCCGTCGGCCAGCTCCTGAAATTACGAAATTTGGAAACCGAAGTCTTCTTAAAAGCTAAGTACCCCGTTGGGGAAACTTTTCTTGCCTGAGACCGATGTCAGACAAAGTTAATAATTGTATTTCTTGTGGGAAGCAAATACCGCATAAGGATTTCCATTCCCTCTGTATACCTTGTTTAGGCCCAGACCACGACGTCTCGGTCTGTCGCTTTTGTGCTACATTTAACAAACGCACTATTAAGCGTCGGGTGGAGTTCGCCCAGCATTATTTTGGGAAAGCATTTAACTATACTATGTCGTCGGATACTCCGACTCCGGTTTTGTCTAAAAAACGCAAAGACAAGGACCGACACACGAAGTCTGCGGCCTCTACCGACACCACACCAAAGCCGACTACATGTGGTCCGGTTCTCAGTGAGGCGCCTATGCAGCCCCTGATTACCGACGACACTTCTTTGACGGTGTCTCCTATGCCTGAGGTCGCAGGCTCCTCGGCCCACACCCCGACTACAGATACCGAAGCCACTCTTGGCGTTGAAACTCAGAATGTGGACAGGTCCACCTCCACTCAAGGTGTCTTCAGACCTTCCTCTTCTTTCTCCATCAAGGCTTTCACAAAGTCTAAAGCAACCATGCACCCTAAGAGACCAGCTACACAGGGCCCATCTACAGGCCCCATGCCTAAGAAACAGATGCTTAAAATGGCTGAGGATTTAATTACTCTAATCAGAGGTTCTCAGCTCCCACCGGACAAAAGGCCCAGAGTGGAGGAAGATTCCCCCTCCTCTGATCAGGGCTCCATTATTTCAGAGCACTCTGATGATGAGGAACATTCTTACTCCCCTTTTGAAGACTCTGATGCGGAGGAGTCCATCCTTTCTGTATCCCCCCCTGAGGATTACTAATTTGGGGAAACTTTGCATACCTTAAGGGAACACTTCCACTGGGAAGGCCAGGATTATTCAGATTCCAAGAAAAGGCTCAGGGAATTTCTCTTGTTACCTCAGCATAGGCCTCTGGCTATACCTCCTGTCTTGGACATCCTAGATGATGTTTACTCGGAGGCCTGCGTTAACCCGGACTCTCTACCTCCAGCTCCAGTTAAGCCTGACAGGTACTACAGGGTTCCTGACTCACACCAATTTCTTTACAAAAGCCATGCTGCTGATCCAGAAACCATCTCACAGGGCCCCAAGGGAGTTAAGGCCTCCATTGCCAAAAATCCATTGCCTTCCGAGAGAGATTCCAGATCCTTAGAAAGGTGGGGAAAAAAGGTATATACCTTGGCTACTTTATCCATGAGAGCCTTAAACTGTCAGTTTCATATGCTAAAATACCAACAGTTTTTATTATCACAATTGAAGAGTAAAATGTCACAACCTGAACAACCAGACTTGAAGGAGTTGCAGGATTTGATGCATAGTGCAGAACAAGTGGGTAAGCATACCTTATAATGTGGTTTTGATGCTCTAGAGGCATCATGTATAGCTGCTGTTACAGGATCAGTCATACGTAGGCATGCCTGGCTCAAGGAACAAGCCTTGCCTGATCATGTCAAAGCTAAATTACTAGACGCCCCTCTTCAAAAGGATGTACTATTTGGTGCTAATGCTGAGGAGGTATTAAGGAAAATGGAGGAAAAGGCTAAATCAATGCAAACTGTGAAAGACTTTCTACAGGTTCAACCCCCACGTTTTAGTAGAAATTGGCCTTCCAAAAACTGGTCCTTTCCTGCCACAGACAGACCCCAAAGAGGCAGATACAAGCAGAGGACAATCCCAAGGATCGTATAGAGGCAGACAATGGCAAGCTCCTACACAAAGAGGTGGTGAGGACAACTCGCAATCTTTCAGAAAGCAAACCCAATGACTTTCCCCTTTGCATGCCAACCAGGTTTCAAATAGCAGCCCCCTTAGGAGGAAAGCTGGCATTATTTTCAAAAAATTGGCATGTTGTCACAAAGGACAAATGGATCCTGGACATTATAAACGGAGGCTACAAATTCCATTTTCACACCCTTCCAAAAATGAGAGGCATGCCAAACCTGCCACACAATCAAAGGGCAGAGGCACAAAAGCAAATTACAGATCTCATAAACATGAAAGCTATTCAAGAGGTACCTACGCACGAACAAGGTCAAGGTTTTTATTCCAGGCTATTTCTGGTAGCAAGGAAGGGAAAAGATTGGAGACCTATTTTGGATCTATCCATCCTAAACACATTTCTACTGCACCAAAATTCAAGATGCTCACTCTACAGCAACTTCTTCCCATGCTGGGCAAGGAGTCTTGGCTGGTAACATTGGACCTCAAGGAGGCATACCTGCATGTCCCAATCAGACAAAATTGCAGAAGGTACCTCAGATTTCTTGCAGGTTCAACCCATTATCAATTCTCTGCATTGCCCTTTGGCTTATCTACTGCACCCAGAGTATTCACGAAATGCCTGGCATCAGTAATTGCCTACTGCAGACTTCAAGGGATACAAATATACCCCTATTTGAACGACTGCCTGATCCAAGCGGACAGCAAGCACATTCTTCTGAAACATCTGGCTTATGTAATAATGTTATTGAAATCTCTGGGATACACAGTCAACAAAAAGAAATCAAGGCTAATACCCTCTCAGAAGATAATTTTCCTGGGTGCCAATTTGGACACAAACACCCAGATGGCCTACCTCACGCCAGAGAAGCAGGGGCAACTAATACAATACTTCAGAACACTAGCAAATTGCACCAGGCTGACTGCAAGGAAAATCCTGCAGGCTCTGGGATTCATAGCATCTTGCATCTTACTAATCCCATGTGCAAAGCTGCATATGAGGAAACTACAATGGTACCTGAAAAACATGTGGTCTCAACACAGCCACAGTTTGGAAACAATAATACCACTAATTCCATGTCTGCAAAAGGAATTTCTGTGGCGGGCTCAAGCATGTCAAACAAACACAGGTCTTCCATTCAGCAAGCCTCAAGCAAATCAAGTCATCACAACAGACGCCTCGGACTACGCCTGAGGGGCGCACATGACAAATCGGTGCATTCAGGGCAAATGGTCCCAAAAAGAAAAGCACCTTCACATCAAAAAGAAATGCTAGCAGTAATAAATGCTATTATAGCTTTCAAGGACCTTCTACAACCAGGTCAATTATTGATAAGAACGGACAACACCACAGTTATGTGGTACATAAACAAACAGGGAGGAACACATTCTTACCCCCTATGCAGACTGGCCATGTCACTTTGGAACATGGCCATGGACTTACAAATGGAACTACAAGCACAGTACTTGCCAGGCAAGGAAAACACGCTGGCAGACAACCTAAGCAGGAATATGACAGATCCACACGAATGGAAATTGCATCCAAAAGTTTTCACAGAAATAATCCAAGAATGGGGAAGGCCAGACATAGATCTCTTTGCCGCCCACAAGAATCATCAATTGACAAAAATCTGCTCAAGGATCTTCCATCCAAAGGCCTGGAGAGTGGACGCTCTTTCTTTCAGTTGGACATCAATGACAGTTTATGCCTTCCCTCCTCTTCCTCTGCTGCCCAAAGTTCTATTAAAGCCCAAAGCAGACAGACCAAAGATGATTCTCATTGCTTTGGACTGGCCAAGACAACACTGGTACCCACTCCTGAGGAGCCTGACGCATTCCCCACCATGGACCCTGCCTCTAATGCCTCTTCTTCTGACTCAGCACAGTTTCAAAACTCTTCACAGCCAGCTAAAAACACTCAATCTAGCCGCATGGAAGATTCCTTAGCATCTCAAAAGGCCCTACTCTCCAAGGAGGTGCAGGATGTCATTTTGGAGGCCAGAAGGCCATCAACTAGAAAAGCTTACTCCGCAAAATGGAAACGTTTTTGTGTCTGGAATGAGAAAAAGGGTCAGGATCCTGGAAAACTGAATTTACCTCAAATACTACAATATTTGGCTGAACTGCTAAGCAGTGGACTTTCTTTCTCCTCCATCAAAATACATGCCTCAGCCATTTCTGCAGAATGCAACACTGATCCTCCTTTATTCTCTCACCCTCTCTTAAGACAGTTCCTCAGAGGGGCTAAGAATTTAAGGCCTCCAAGGAAACAACCAATACCTGCTTGGGATCTTAATTTCATTCTGGAAAAATTGACCTTGCCTCCCTTTGAGCCAGCTGCCTTATCAGATTTGCAATATTTGTCCTGGAAAACAGCTTTCCATCTGGCTATCACCTCAGCTCGTAGAGTTTCAGAACTACAGGCTCTCATGGCTGTCCAGCCTTTTATCATCTTCCATCAGGACAGAGTTTCCTTACGAACCAACCCGTCCTTTATGCCTAAAGTGGTATCCAGGGTAGCTTTAAATCAGGGCATACATTTACCTACTTTTTATCCTAATCCTCAAAACAAAGGGGAGAGATTACTACATTCCTTGGACATCCACAGACAGCTGCGTTATTATTTGGACAGAACAAAGCCTTTCAGAAAATCAGAACAGCTCTTTGTGGCCTATGCGGTAGGAGCTCAAGGGAAGCCAATTTCCAAACAGACAATCTCAAAATGGCTAGCCCACTGCATATGCTTTTGCTATTCCTTTCATGGCAAAACTGTTCCTACAGGCATTAGAACTCATTCCACCAGGGCCACAGCCACCTCTGCAGCCTTCCTCAGAGGAATTCCTACCAAGGATATTTTGGAAGCAGCCACTTGGAGTTCTGTGCATACCTTCTCCAAGTACTACAACCTACCATTATACTCCAAATCTAGAGCAGGCTTTGCCACTGCAGTCTTGCAGGGCATTTGGGCTCCTCCTAGTTTCAGCTAGTGCCTACCACCCCTTTCTTAGCTTTGGGATTCTACCCATCTGTTATGACTGCAGCTGTATGCACGATGAACATAGTACAGTTTTGTACCTACCATAAATGTAAATGTTCGAGTGCTAATACAGCTGCAGTCCAGGTTTCCCTCCCTCCTTCCCCTCTTGGGACAGGCCTATAGGCTAACACATCCTCATACAACCTGATTGGGGTTTTCATTTATGATGTATTTGCTTGCAACTACTGTATTTTTATCACACAAATTTATTATTATTGCCTTCCTTCTGGGGGCACCTGACATCTGGGGCAAAAAAAACTGAAGAAAATGGCGTTGGCTGGTTCCTTTATACCCCTGTCGCACTGACGTCAGGGAAGAAGCGACGGCAACCGACGCCGGACCTAGACTTTGGAATTTGGCCGACCGAGGACCCGCCTGACGGCAGGAGAACCCATCTGTTATGACTGCAGCTGTATTAGCACTCGAACATCTACATTCATGGTAGGTACAAAACTGTACTTTTCCCTTCTCTATATCAGGGCTATTCAGCCTGTTCCAGTAGAACAAAGGGGGCAGGGTTCCTACTCCAGACTGTTCCTGGTGCCCAGAAAAGAAGGCTGTTGGTGCCCTTTCCTGGATCTATCAATTCTCAACACCTTTCTGCTGGCCCCAAAATTCAAAATGCTTACACTGCAACAGCTTCTTCCTATGCTAGCCAAGGATGCCCGATTAGTCAACCTAGACTTAAAAGAAGCTCATCTGCATATCCCCATAAGGGAGTCTTGCAAGAAATATCTATGTTTCAGGGCACGCTCCATGCACTATCAGTTCTCTGGCCTTCCCTTTGGCTTATCTACTGCGCCCAGAGTATTCACAAAATGCCTGGCTCCAGCTATTGCATACTGCAGGCAGAGAAATATTCATATCTACCCATACTTGGACGATTGCCTGATTCAGACGGACAGTCAGGAATTGCTACTTCAGCACCTGGCATTTGTAAAAAGACTTCTAGCTTCACTGGGATACATGATCAATGAAAAGAAATCACAACTGGTGCCTAGCCAACAAATTGTATTCCTGGGAGCAAGCTTGAACACAACTTCTCAGATGGCTTTCCTCAATCCAGAAAAGCAGGTCCATTTGACAAACTATTTCAAACTAATGGCCAACAAAACCCAGCTGTCTGCAAGGAAAATACTGCAAGCCCTAGGGTTCATGGCCTCATGCATTCTGCTAATTCCATATGCAAAACTGTATATGAGGAAAATTCAGTGGTACTTAAAAAGCCTCTGGTGTCAACATTCTCAGGACATGGAAACAGTGATTCCTGTCATACCTTGTCTAAGGGCAGAGTTCCTTTGGTGGGCAGAAGCATGCAACCACAACAAGGGACTTCCTTTCACTCAACCCCTCGCCGCCCAAACCCTGACAACAGATGCATCAGATTATGCATGGGTGGCTCACGTGGCAGGTAAATGCATTCAAGGCAAATGGAGCCCAGAACAAATTCCCCTGCATATCAATCAAAAAGAGATGCTAGCTGTACAGAATGCTCTGACAGTCTTCAAATACCTCATCCTTCCAAGACAGCCCCTGATAAAGACAGACAACACCACAGTTATGTGGTACATAAACAAGCAGGGCGGAACTCATCCTTACCCACTCTGCAGGTTAGCCATGGCTCTGTGGAACACAGCCTTGAGCATCCAAGTGCACCTACAAGCTCAATTCCTGCCAGGCAAGCAAAATTCACTGGCAGACAACTTAAGCAGACATCTACTGGACCCTCATGAGTGGAAACTGGAACCCAACTCATTCAAGCTTCTAACCCGAAGGTGGGGAACACCGAAGGTGGATCTTTTTGCCTCCACCCAAAACCACCAATTGAGCAAATTTTGCACCAGGAAACCCTCACAGCAGAGCCTGGAAGGTGGACGCCCTATCCTTTACATGGGAAAACCTCTCAATTTATACCTTTCCTCCTCTGCCCCTCCTCTCAAATGTACTACTCAAGATCAAACACGACAGGCCAAGGGCAATCCTCATTGCACCAAACTGGCCACGCTAACACTGGTACCCACTGCTACGCAGAATGACAGCAATGCCACCCTGGCACCTACATCACACACCTTACCTGCTGTCTCAGCAGGAGGGACAAATTTTGCATCCACAGCTGCAAACCCTAAACCTTGCAACCTGGCTTATTCTCTAAATGCTCCACCATCATCCCTCAGCAAACAGGTGCTGGACGTCATCCTTCAGGCCAGAAGGCCTAGTACTAGGAAATCCTATGCTGAAAAGATATTGTTCTTGGAGTCAGTCTCAAGGAGATGAGACAGCTGTGGCCCAACTTACCTCAAATTCTTGATTACCTAGCAGAGCTGCTCCACAGAGGCCTATCCTTCTCATCCATTAAGATTCATGCCTCTCCCATCTCAGCTCATTGTAATACTGAACCTCCCCTCTTTTCTCACCCTCTCATCAAACAGTTCCTGAGAGGAGCTAACAATTTAAGGCCCCCTAGGAGATCTCCCACCCCGACCTGGGACCTTAACTTTGTACTGGAGAGGCTCACACTTCCCCCTTTGAACCTGCTGCTTAAGCAGAGTTAAAATTCCTCTCTTGGAAAACATCCTTACTTCTAGCTATTACTACAGCAAGAAGAGTGTCTGAGTTACAGGCCCTAGTGGGGGTGGAGCCCTTCATTATTTTCCATGCTGACAGGGTTTCCCTTAGGACTAACCTTTCCTTTATGCCCAAGGTGGTATCCAGTGTGGCTTTAAACCAATTCATCCATTTGCCAACATTTTTCCCTAATCCTCAGAATAAAGGGGAAAGGATCCTGCACTCCTTGGATGTGCACAGACAGCTCAAGTTCTACCTCGACAGGACTAAGCATTTCAGAAAATCTGACCAGCTGCTAGTCAGCTTTGCTACAGGGGCAGATGGCAAGGCCATTTCAAAGCAAACCATTTCCAAATGGATAGCACACTGCATCCATTTCTGCTACAAGCACCATGGAAAACCTATCCCTCTGGGGATCAGAACTCATTCCACTAGAGCTACTTCAACCTCTGCAGCATTTCTCAGGGGAGTCCCTACCAGGGACATCCTGGAAGCTGCAACCTGGAGTTCTGTACACATCTTCACCAAGCATTACCACCTGCCTATTTCTTCTAAATCCAGAGCTGGATTTGCTACAGCAGTTTTACAAGGCCTGTTAGCCAGCCCTAACACTTCTTGACTGCCTGCACCCTTCCTCAGCTTTGGGAATCAACCCAGGTGTGATGACTGCAACAGTGAAACACGAAGAACATAGTACAGTTGTATACACTTACCATAAATGTAGATGTTCGAGTGTATTAACTATTGCAGTCCTGGTTTCCCTCCCTCCAGCCCCCTAGCTTTCTATATCCTTATTACATATTCTCTTTATGGCCATTTTTTATGGCTATGGTATTTACATTTTACTGGAGGTGTTCTACACCAAGTAATAGCTTCCTATTTTGGGGGCTCCTGACATCTGGGGCAAGAAAAACTGATGTAATGGTGTTGGCTGCATGTTTTATACCCCTGACGACCTGACATCATGGAAGAGGCGACAGCAACCGATGCAGAAATCCCAAGACTCTGGTATTTGGGCCGACTGAGGGCTACCTGCAGGCAGATAACCCAAGTGTGATGACTGCAACAGTGAATGCACTCGAACATCTACATTTATGGTAAGTGTACACAACTGTACTTTATCACTATTAGTAGTGGCGAGTAGTTGCTGAAAACATCAGCTCACAACCCCACTTCTGATCACACTGCAGCTGACATTTGTGATGCAGGGTAGAGTATCAAATATTGTGCCAATTCTAGTCAGTGTTTAACATGTGTAATCTTACAAAACAGGGAAAGCAACGTAAAAAAATAGTACTGAACATACTCTTCAAATAGGCCCTTTACCAGAGAATATCATGATGTCCAAAAGCAGATTATTGCTAGAAACTTGAGGGCAGCAAAAAGCCTTTGAATGTAAAGGGATAACTCTTTATTTCTGACTACTGCATTTAAAAATGAGTTTGTAAGTGGGGTGCTTCACTCACCTACTCACCCGTGCTGTCTGCTGCAGATGTATACAACCCCTATTGTCTGTGAAGATTTAAAAGGCATACAATCTGGAAGTTATTTTCATGAATATGCTTTGCTGCAGTGAATCTGTCACATCTTTCTTGTTTATCCACTTTATCTTCCCTCACTTTCCCATTAGCGGGTGAATTTTAATTGGGACTCCATCCTATATGTATTATGTAATGGAATATAAGTATATAGCAGAAAAAGCAAGCGAGTGAAAGTTATATAAAATTAAGTTACTGATGATAACTTTTTGAGGACTCCAAAAGTAAGTGTAATCATCCACTACTAATTCTCATGAGCTTGAATCAGGTTGCTTTTTCCAAAAATGTATTTCTAGATCTTTAGCTGCTTCTTTTTGACAGTGTTGCTCATCTCTTTGTAGAAAGGAAGTAAAGGGGTTAGGAGACTGAAAATAAAGCAGCTGTATTTATTTTTTAACAGTGACATGAGGTGAGTCATTTGTGAAGGGAGTCCCATATGCATGTACGTCTTTTGTAGAGCCACCTTTATGTTTAAGGTGTGGAATTAATTGCTCCATTTTATGTTATGTCCAGTAATTAAAAAAAAAAGCACATGTTAAGAGGAGGAATATTTTTGGGAATCCTGTCATTCCAGTATATTGTATTCAACCAGATGTTGCTTACCTTTTCAGATACAATATAATTTATGCATTTAATTTATTGTAGTTTCTGAATTCCTTCAGTTCTACAATCCATCATCCATGTATTCTACTGCTTTCATTAGTGACATACCATGATTTACACTCCTTACAGATAATGGAACTAAATATTTTATTCTGTTTAAAGCTGTGGTTGAAAAAGCAATGCCTTTTGTATTTTTGCATTTTCTGTGATTATATAAATTTGAGAGTTGTCAGTAAAACCATAGTGCTGCTTATGGCTTGAAGAGTTTTTTCCTTCTCTGTGCAGTGGAATGGAGATGTACTTCCAGATGTGCCTTATAAACTTGTTACAATAGTGTCTATTTTGATAGTAATACAGGGAGGATGTAGAAACATTGCTACAGTAATGCACTGCACGTAGATGCAGCACTTGAATTAAATTTGGAGGAGGATGCTTACAAAAATAATGCTGAATTATTGGAAGAAAAGTGAAATTAACATTACTAACATTGTCACTGTGATATATCACAATCAGGAAGGTATAGTAAGGGAATTAAAGCGGATGTGCCCAAAACGCCAGCTGAGCAGCTGCTTTGACTTTTACATTTTGTTTGCTTATAAAGAGTGGTGTATTGCAAACTCTTTGTGTATTTCACTCCCACTTTAGAAAGAAAATAATTTGTTGCCTATTACATTGTTTGGCCTTTTTTGTATGTACCTTTGTGCATGTGTTTGCAATTGGAATATGTATTGGGTTTAAATTCAGATTCACTGAGCATTGTCACATGCTTCCAGCACTGGAATTTTATTTATTAAGATGAACAGTTTCAAAACATTGGAGTATTTTCTGTCTGTAACTAACCAGACTTACTTATTTTTTCCCCAGTGAAATTTAGCAAAACCCATCCTTTTCTGATCACAACTTGTAATCCAAGTGATTGCTTTATTTTATTTTTCTTCTTTAGATCATTAAGTCAATGTTTCCAAAGGTAAGATAAGGTATGAAAGGCAAGCTCTGCCCTTTTCTGTTCTGCTAGATGACTAAGCTTGTTACTCAGTTGCAGGCCTACTTCTTTAACCCATTTTCTGCACATTTAATGGATTCTCACACTACTCTGTTATTTTGCCACTTGTCTTCAAGTTTAGTCTTGTACTAACCCTGGACTTGCATGGATCACTAACACTTCGGGATGCAGATATTTATTAGACTAGTAACCCGCTCCATGTGTTAACCTATTTGCTCCTCAGCATGAAATCGTTGTAGTGGATAGACCTGTGCTGTACCTGTCCCTGCTGTCAGCCAGTATTCTGCAGGCTCTTCAGCAAATGCTGAAATATGAATACTCATTTCTGGGACTAAATAAAACATGGGGAAACTATTGGAAATGTTTTTTTTCTTGCTTGTGTCTTCTAACATAACACTTTAAAGATGCAGTTATATGTAATATCAAAATGTCTTGGAATTTTATCAACTAAAACTATGAAAGTTGTTTTAATACATTTTCTTCCAGGTGTAAACAATGACATTTGATTCCTATATATGGTTCTTAGATGGAGACACTAGGACACCACAGGAACCAGTAATTTATGGGGGAGGGTTAAATTAAGTTCTGTACTGTTCATGAAAAACATCCAGAGATGTGGCATTGTGTGTGGGTTTACTGTAAAGTCAGCCTGCAGATGACCTCTGTTCTATTACTCGCATCACCTTGTGTGCATCAAGCACAGTATATCATAGACAGTTAAAAGTCAAAATGTTGTCATGTGTTTGTAAATGTACCATTCAGTTATAGTCAATCTGGGATTTTAAGGTGATTTTTGATACAGTTATGTGTACGTGAATGTATTTTATGTAAATTGTAGAGTACTCCACTTTGTTGTATGGGTGCTCAGCTGTTGGGGATCCTTTAACAGAGGGCTGTAGATAACAGACAAATGCAACATTCTAGAGCTAAGAATACCAGCCTGAACTCAAGATCTGATGTTGTCAAGGTCATTCCTCCTCAACCTGTGGGTTTCTTGGCTGTCTTCCAAGCTGAGGCATCGAAGCTCGAGCTCCTCCCATCCTATCCATAATGCCTTATTCCCCCAGTCAACTTCAGATCGCGTTTGCCGCTCGTAGAGTGCGCTCGAGGTTGTCATAGCTCCAGAGCTGCTCCAGTTTAGGAAAGTTTTTCTCTGAGAGTGTAATTTCTACCCTTTAGCTTCTTCCTATCACTTTTTTTCCTACTCAGTCTCGCTTTTAGCTGCTTTCTCCATTCTTTCCTGATGTTTGTTAACTGGGTTTTCTGACTGCCTTTCCTGTACTCTTTCTTTTCACTAAAAAAGAGAGAGAGAGAGTTTCCTTTCTCATTTCTCCCTCCTTTTGTTATGGAGTCCAAATCCGATCCTAATTCGGAGAAACCTGTAAGTTTCAAAAAAAATACACTTCCTTTGGGCACAAGGTCCAGTTGTCTGATGCCCACATTGAGTGCATTTACTATCTAGGGCTCTCACAGGTGGACATCTCCTGCCCTGTTTGTTCTGCATTCCATCCACATGCCCTGGCAGATTGGCAGAACAAGCTTATCCTTAAGGGCTTGCATTCCTCTATCTCCTCTCCTACGGTGTCCCTTCCACCTCAGGGGCTCAAACCCCCTCCAGGAATCACAGAGAGACCCAGGAAGCCAGGAAATACTCCCCGGATCAGTCTTCTTCCACTATGTTGGAGCCGGTGAAGAAAGCGCCAAAAACATTGGATCCAACTTCCTCTGGGCCAACCCTGACATCTCCACCTTGTCCTCCTCCTCCTCGGGCTCCAATGGCTGGTTCGGAACCAAGTACTTCAGCACAGAGGTCTCTCCACAGGGAGATCTCTCCTGAAAAGCCATCCAGACCACCCTTGACCACTTCTTCCACCAGGTCTTCCTGTAGTCTGTCTGAGGATGACATGGATAGATTGATGAGGCAGTTTCTTCAATCATGAATCCAGATGGGGTTTGCCAGCTCTGACTCGCATTTGATTCCTGAGCAGAATTTCCCAGTTCTGTACTGTTGCTCCTTGCTCCCTGTCCGATTCGGTTTCAGAGTCTGCTGGTGCTTTGGTTCTAAGAACTGAGATGTCAGAGCAGATAGTGGTGATCTCTTCATCTCTGACAGCCT
Organism: Protopterus annectens; assembly: GCF_019279795.1. Taxonomy (NCBI): domain Eukaryota; kingdom Metazoa; phylum Chordata; order Ceratodontiformes; family Protopteridae; genus Protopterus; species Protopterus annectens. The sequence goes on along the minus strand of NC_056737.1, from coordinate 386,409,191 downwards.
CCCTTACGTGCTTGGCCCTAAACGTAGTGTTACATAGTGTCTCAGAGCCGGAGTCTCAATGTTGAGTGTGAGGGGTTTACATTGACTCCAAAGTTTTTGGAGCCTTCACTTCCCCTTGTAGCCTCCGCTTTTGATAGCTCAGCTCCAACTGTCCCTTTGGAGCAGAGGGCTCCGGGTGCACGAGGGAGATCCGCTCCATTAGCTTCAGCTCTGGAGGGACAACCCTTGGGTATTTTGAGCTCCTCTGTGTTTGAAGTGGTGAAGAGGGTCCTCTTCCATCCCAGGAAAGCCTCTGTCCTCCTTTCCTCGGCACCATTCCCCACCCCCACGAATCTGATGTCTAGGCCTCTTATCTACCACGATGACAGCCGGCCCTGGAGAGTCTACAGTCCATCCCTTCAGTGGAGCCCCAATTTTCTTCTGACACCTCCCTAGAGCATCCCACTGAGGAGGTCCCTTGGAAGAGATGGTATAAAAGGAGGCACCTGGATTTCCCCTGGAATCCCTCACTACCTACACTGATTTCGAGGAAGGGGAGGGGTCCCCAGGATCTCCACCTGAGGATGTCTCCTTTTTGGACATCCTAGAGATACTCTGCCAAAGAGGTGGTTGGTCTATCCAAAACCCCAACCCAGAGGAAATACTCCTGTTGGAGGCTTTCTGATCCGGCCCATCTACATTCTGGGTGTCCCCCCTGCATATATGCTGATTGAACTACTATCTACTATGGCATGGAAAGAACCAGACACTGTAGAGCCCATCTCAAAGAGGGCCAGTAAGATTCTTAGCATGCCTCCTGACAAATCGCATTGGACTAAAGGGATCCAAGTAGATGCCATGGTGGTTGTGGCAGCCACGAAAAAGGAGATAGCCAAGGAAAGCTCCTATGTCCATTCCTGTAACAGGGAGTCTGTGGCTATGGTCAAATTCGGTAAGAGAGTTTATGCTTCATCCAGTTTCACCTTACAAGTGCTAAGCCACCTATCCCATTTTACTAGACTGCAGAGAGACCTTGTCGAAGAACTCTCTGAATCTGCCACAGAGTCCATGTCTGCCAAGGATCAGAAGAACCTTTTCTTCCAGAATGGTCACTCTACTTTCCATATCTAATGTGCCCATGAGGTTGGTCTCCCACGCTGCAGAGGGCAGCCGGTTTGGGCATTGCAATCAGGAGGCTGTGTAACTTCGCAGAACCTTTCAAGGTGTCATTCATCAATGCACCCTTTGTCCTTGTTCAATCCAACAGTAAGAGACCCATGCTTCCAGAGTGAGAATGATGGAAAGACTTTGAATGCCATCGGAATCCATTTTTCTAGCTCACAGAGGTCCTTCTCCAGGAACCAACATGGGGGAAAAATTGTGGTTCAGGAAATCTCAAGGTCCTTTTCAGGAATCTCAGGGAGACGGGCTAACAGCTACAATGGAAGACGCTGCTCCCATGGTAGACAGTGTCCGCAAAACACAGGGTGTCAAGATTCCTTTTTGGACAGACCCTTCCAGTGCTCCAGAATGGCGACCTGGCTGCCCTCCTCTGGAGGCATTGGGGAGGCAGTTCTCCTTACACCCACAATCCTGGGCAGCCATCACACATGATCAGTGGGTGCTAAGGATCATATCCAGAGGATACTTTATTCCCTTTTTGGAAAACCCAAAACCAAAGTCATTCCTCTCCGTTGTCACACCCAGAGGGAGAAGACAGCTCAAGAAATCACAAAGCTGCTATAAAAGAGAGTCATCCAGGAGGTCCCTTCCGACCAGATAGGATCGGGCATTTACTCAAAATTCTTTTTAGTACCAAAAAAGATGGGGTACCTGCAGCCATTCCTGGACTTGACATCCCTGAACAAATCAGTAAAGAATTAAAAATTCAGGATGGTCACGGTCCAGTCCATTCTACCTCTTCTGAGAATGGAAGACTGGATGTGCTGTATAGACCCGAAGGATGTGTACTACCACATCAGAATGGACAGGCACTCCAGACGGTACCTTTGTTTCAGGCTGGGAGTCAGCCACTACCAATTCAGATCTCTTCCATTTGGTCTCACCTTCGCCCCCAGGGTGTTCACCAAATGTATAGTGGTGGTTGCAGCCCATCTCAGGCTACATGGATTCTGTGTGTTTCCATATGTGGATGACTGGCTCCTAACCCCACCAACCAGGCATCTACTTGTCCAAGCCAGAGATTATTTGTTACAGGTAGCTCCCTCTCTGGGCATAACGATCGGTATTCAGAAATCCCAGTTGCAGCCAGCTCAAACCATAGACTTCATCGAACCATGTCTGGACGCAATCTCAACAAGGGCCTACCTCTTTCCATACAGCATCACAACTTTGTGATCTCATATCAAACAGATTTTAGCCACCCCTGACCCCACAGTGAATTTAGTACTGAGGGCTTTGGGTTCCGTGGCAGCCACTATAACTATGCTACACACAGCCCGCCTACACATGAGAGTATTGCAATGGGCTCTAGCAGTTCAGTGGTTATTGCACAGGCAGCCCTTAAACTTTCCGATCAAACTTTCATGTGGATGCAGGGACTCTCTTCTTTTGTGGCTTCATTCCCCAGAGGTCATGCAGGGATGACCCTTTGTTCTTCCCCTCCCAAAGTCAAGCTGACCACGGATGCTTCCCAGACAGGGTAGGGGTGCATTTTCTGGGTCGGATGGTCCAAGACATGTGGACTCTCCAAGAGACCAAATTATGCATCATTGTCCTGGAGATGAGAATGGTCCTTCTAGCATTGCAAGCGCTACACAGTTTTCTTCCTCTGGGAACAGTTGCAGTAGAGTCAGACAATATGTCAGTTGTCTGGTACATCAACAAAAAGGAAACCAGATCTTGCCCACTGTGTCGAGAAATGATAAGAGTGTGGCAGTGGGTGATCTCTACCAACAGTTTTCTTACAGCGATGCACATTGCTGGGTAAGCCAACATCCTGGCGTTCCAGGGTTCTTCTGATGCCTCATGAGTGGTCCATGAATCAGTCAGTGGTAAACATAATTGTCCACAAATGGGGTCAACCCTGAGGCAGTCTGCATCCCCCTTCAAAAACAAATGCAGCAGCATCTTTGCCCTGATCTCTCCACAGGGTCAGTTACCAAGGGGTGGCTCTGGCTGTTGCATAGCCTTCTGGTCTGCTTTACGTGTTCCCTCCAGTCCCTTTAATCCCCAAATTTCTGCAAAAAGCATATAGGTTGAAGAGCAAATTTATCCTTATTGCCAACTTCTTGCCTCATTACATCTGGTTCACCTTTCTTTGGTCTCATCTAATTTGCCTGCCAATGACTCTGGATCCAGTTCCAGATCTGCTGTCTCACCCAGATCTCTATGGGCTGAAATTATGTGCATGGTTTCTCCAATTCCAATGATGACTAGAAACTCCAGGCTTTCATCCCCGGGCCGAAAAATCTTGATCTCTCCTCACAAATTCTCTACTAGGATAATCTACAAGAGCAGATGGAAGATATTTTCCCTGTGGGCCCTATGGACCCAACAACAACAGATAGATCCTGTCACTGCTCCCATTCCGAAACTTTTGTATTTTTTGCCTTTCCTCTTCCAAAATGGAGGCAGCTACTCCACTGTGAAAGTACAGTTAGCTGCTATTTCCAGTTTTCATATTGGGCAAGTCTACCCTTGCCAAATGGTTGAGAAATTGTATTTCCCTTGTGTACTCGTCCAAGAACAGGCCATTACCAGGCAGAATCAAGGCTCATTCTGCAAGGTCTATGGCAACTTCTTTTGGTCTAGGGTGTCTGTTGACATTGGTACAGCCGCAACTTGGTCAAACTCCCATACCTTTGTTACTCACTACAAGTTGGACATTACCTCCAGGAACAGAACTGCCTTTGGCCCTGCAGTGTTCTATAATATCCTTCCATGAGGGCTGCCCTAGAGTTATTGTAGCTTGGGACTCTGACATGTTGAGGAGGAATGATAGTGACAACATCAGATAAAGAAGTTATGTTCTTACCATAATGTTCCATCCGTGCTGTCACTGCATTCCTCCTCAACTTTCCTTCCATCCTTCCCCCTGTATATGACTGTGAGAGACCTGTTTGATGACTTCATGGGAATCACAGTTCCTGGCTGAACTCCTGATCTTTTTGCTTGATCTTATATTCTCTGGTATTTATAAGGCTATTTTTGCCTGTGTTAAAGTAATTGTGTTCGTACAGAGTTACTGCAAACTTTATAAGGCTATTTTTGCCTGTGTTAAAGTAATTGTGTTCGTACAGAGTTACTGCAAACCTGATTTGAAGTTGACTGGGGTAATAAAGCATTATGGGTCGGATGGGAGGAGCTTGAGCTTCTATTCCTCAGCTTGGAAGACAGCCGAGTCAGATCCAAGGGTCGGATCTGGAACCCAAAGGCTGTGGAGGAATGCAGTGATAACACAAATGGAACATTATGGTAAGAGCATAACTTTTTTTCAACATAATTTACTGTATTTTTTCTGAAAAATTTTTATCAAATATTTATGCATAACATACATTAAACAAATATTAAGATAAAAATGTATAGATCTGATGTCTTTTCTCCACGTCTTCAACCTGTGGGTTACGGGATCTGCCCAGGATCCAGTGCCAACCTTCTTTCAGAGACTGTGATCCCAGAGCTTCACCTCCATTACCCATAATACACTGCTCCCCATCCATCTCAGATCTTGTCTGCCAAGTTTAGAGACTGCACTGCAATTCGCTAGCTCTATCATTGTGTCCTTTTTCTTAGCAGAACTTTTGGCTTTTGTCAGCTTCCTCTAACTCTTTGGGACTCTGTTCAGTGTTATAGTTAGTTTTGCTGTTGGCATATTTTTCTGTATTCTGTTGTTAGTCTGTTAGTTGTGGTTGTCTGGACATTTGTGCATTTTCTGTCTTGCTTAATCTTATTCAAAAAAAAAAGTAGTATACTCTTAGATTAATATTAGCATTTATCATGAGTGCTTGTGATATTAGTTTTTAGGGTTTTAGCTAGATAGTTAGGGAGATAGTACTGGGTGTTTGGTTTTGTTTGTTTGTTTGTTTTTTTGTGCTTCTTTATGCTCATTTTTCTAGGAATGGACAAAGAAAAGGAGAAGAAGAAAGGCTTTAAAAAAACTATGTAGTTTTGTGTCCACACTTGCCCATGTTGGCTAACACTTGCCAACATGCTATGATGTCAAGTGCCAATGTCCCAAGAGAAAAGGACAACTATTAAACCCAGTAAGTCGACCCTGATCCCTAGGACTACATTCCCGAACTCTGAGGCAAGCCCTGCTCTGACACTGCCAGAGTTGAGAAAGCAATGAAGGGGTGAGTGCCTGAAGCAGCCATGCCATCAAAGCTGACTTCAGTGACAGGAAAGTATAATGATAAAAGATACAGCCAAATGCTCCGGCAAAGTGGCTGGAAGGAACCCTAGCCTAAATTTGAGCCTGCAAAAAGGAGCACATCAGCTGCTCCAAATCTGATGACTTCAAACTCCCAATGGATTAGAAAGAATGAGCCGATGAGGCAATTAAAGAAGCCTTAGATACCCTCCTACTGGCATTAGGGTCCCACAACCAGATCCGAAACAGAGAAGCTCGAATCAGTGGCAGAGATTGTGAAGACAACAAAGAATTCCCTGGAGTAACAGGTGGAAAAAGGAGCACGCACATTGCCTGGACTAGCCACATCCTTAACTAAGAAGGAACTGGGAATACTATATATATGTAGGGTACATGGACTTCCCTGACACTGGTAACATGGGGGATGGAGTCAGCCCTGGCACCAAAGGAGCCATAGGGCTTGAAAGTCAGTGAACGTTTGGCTCCAGCTGGTCAGATTCTATGGCAGCCAACCTCTTACAGTCCTCTCTATTTTCAGATCAAGAATTTGGGTCTTTATCCTTACGCTGACCCTGGTCACCCTCTTCTGGCTTCTTTCTGGGTGATGGCTCAGGGAAGAGGCATGTGCAGCTGTCGAGGTTTACAAACCCTTGGGAACAAGTTTTGTTTGGCTTCCCAAATTTTAGTAGAAAAGGTGATTAATTGCCTGGACATTCATAGACAACTTTGATATTATTTGGACAGGATCAAAGCCTGTAGCAAAACATAATGGCTCTTTGTTTCCTTTTCTAAGGCCAGGCTGGTAAAGCCTGCATCTAAAGTAACTTTGCCCAAATGGCTTTCTGACTGCGTTTCCTTTGTGCATGCTTTGAGAGGAATTCTTTACCCACAAAACCTAAGGGTCATTCTACCCGGGACAGTTACAGTTTGTACTGCCTTTTTCTCTGGAGCTTCTGTTGATATTTATGTTGCTGCAAATTGATCTAGCACTCACACATTTATGTCCCATTACAAATTAGATGTACATTCGAGATCTAAGGCCTCCTTTGGTTCCCCTATTCTGCGGAATGTTATCTCTTAAGGCCTTCCTGGGATGATTTGTGTCTGGGGGCTCTGTCCCTCTGGTTGAAGCTTGATAGAAAAGACAACATCGTTTACAAAAATTATGTACTTAAATGAAAGATCTGTTTTGTCTTTTTCTGTCCAGTTCAACTATCCTTCTCTCCTGTCCCCCTCCTGTAGTAATGGTTTGTTTCCTGGTTGATCAGGCAGTCAAGCCTACAGGGTGTCCCCCTTCCAGTTCATTGATTAAGTTCCTTGAATTGTTATGCCTGTCCTAGGAGTAATGTTAAAGGCAACTTGATCTGTGGTGGATGGGGGAGCAGTGTATTATGGTTAGAGGAGGTTGAGCTCTGAAACTGAAGTCTTTGAAAGAAGGCTGGCATCAGATTTGGGTCAGATCCAGATACCGACAGGCTAAACCAGTTGGAAGCAGATAACACAGATCTATTGTTATGGTACGTATATAACTTTTGTTTTGCAAATAGTTATGATAATTTACTTTTTTAAATAGACTGTGCTGTCCATATGAACTTTATCTGCTGTTTGCTACATTACTGTTTATGCATTTAAAACTGTCAGCTGTATTTCTGATTCCTTTTGTTACAATTTAGTGTTTTCTTTTCTCACTGATTTGCCGATTTCACTCTTACTGTAAATTAATTATAAACTCCTTGATTGTATAACAAGTAGTTTACTTTTTTCCTGTTTGTGTTTTATATATTGGCATTTTTCTCTCTCTCTCTTGATTTGGTGTTCTGCCAATAAAATTCCTGTGATCCTTTGTAGTTGCTGAATTGCTGCTTAACTTGAGTAGTACATTTTTGCCTTATGAAATGCTGTTGTATTTTCCCTTGCATCACAGTGCCTTTGTCAATGTGCATAACTCTTTTGTGTTGCAGTGCCTTCATTTTGAATTGGTAAGTTTTGATTTTTGTTGAGGTTTCTATATTACTTGTTTTATGTTCTGTTACATTTTTCTTACTTTGCACAAATTTTCAAATTTTGTTACTTCTAGCCCTCCACATTTTTTCTTAACTTTGTACCTGTTTTTTTTTTTTTTTTAACATTGTTTCTTCTGGTCCTATACCTCTTCTGAGCTCCAGTATTCTGGCACCTACCATGTATTTTCTCTTACTGGAAGTTGAGAACTGGGAGATGATTTTGTCTTGTGCTGTAATTTAAATTGACTCCAAAAAAGATAATATGTAGTGTCATATTAATTTGAACTTTGTTACATGCTTCCTCTTACACAGTGTAGTATGCCAAATAGGAAGACACTTGCCCTGTCCAGGAGAGGAGAGCAGACCTCTGCCCACTTAGTCTTCTTCCCCTTTTGTGGCGTGCTTCTCTGGTACCTGGTCCCTTTTTTATCCTGGCCCCCTCAGAGTCTTCTCAGACAATACCACTGTGTTGTGGTACATCACCAAGCAAGGGGTACAGGGTCCTACTTCCTTTGCAGATTATCTCTTCAAGCATGGGATCTAGCTGTTGGGTACCAAGTGACTCTTCAGGCAGTTTGCATTCTTTCAGAGTACAGTCTGGTGGTAGACTCAATGAACAGAATACAGGCTCATGAATGGATGCTTTACAGAAATGTGTTTCTGGACATAGTCCAGTGGTGGGCTATTCCTCAGGTAGGTCTTTTTGCCTCCCCTCTGAACAGGCAACTTCCCCTATTCTTTTGAAGAGTACCAAGTCATGTGTCTTGGAAAGTGGGTGCCCTGTCTTTTCCTTAGACGGGAATGTTTCTGTATGCCATTTCCCTCCTTCCTCTGTTGTCACAACTTCTGCACAAAATCAGGCAGGCCTCCCACAATATCTTGCTGTGAACTCCCTTTTGGCCCAGACAACATTGGTTCTCCATTCTTTATCACTTGGCCGGGGCACCACAAGTTACCTCACTGGGTGGACCTTCTCACATAAGACAAGGGATCTGTTATCCATCCCTACCTGTCATCTCTTCATATGACACTGTGGGTGACAGGGTTTTAATTCTTTTCAGGCACCTCTTTTCTGAGGACGTGCTCTGGGTTTTGCAGGAGGTCAAGAAAACCCACTCCCAGAAGGCCTTACATGTTCAAATGGAAAAGATTTTCTGCCTGGTGCCTCTTTCGCCATCACAATCCCCTGTTGGTGGGGGGTTCCTCTGGTCCTCTGTTATGTGTATGATGTACTCCATGCTGGGTTTCTGTATTCTTCAGTTAAAGCTTGTCTGCCCTTGCATGCTGGGTTGCTATATTCTTCAGTTAAAGCTTGTTTGTCCTTTGGCCTCTTGATTTGAGTTCAAACAATTTCTTAAAGACGTCCTTCATATCAGGCCCTCCCAGAAAGCCAATCCCACCTTCTTGGGACCCCAATTTTGTACTTGAAAAAATATCTTGGGTTCCTTTTGGACCTGCTACTTCAGCTTCCTTGCAACATTGTACTTGGAAGACTGCTCTTCTGTTAGCTATTACTTCAGCAAAGTGAGTGTCTGAACTTCAGGCTCTCATGGCTATGATTTTAGTTTTTCACAGAGACAGGGTAACTCTTTGACCTAATCCTTCTTTTATGTCCAAGGTGGTTAATGAGTTTTCCTTTAATCAGTCTATTTTTTCCTTCTCCAAAGTCTTCCAGTGAGAAGGTACTTCACACCTTGTATCTACATAGACAGCTCAGGTATTATTTGGATGAAACAAAGGTAATTCGCAAGTCTGAGCTGCTTTTTGTTTCTTTTCATCTCAAGACTTTGGTTTTGGCTATTTCCAAGCAAATCATGTCATCCTAAATGTCTAAGGCTATTGTATTTTTCTTATTCCTTTCATGGCAGATGTCTTGCTTCATCTGTAAAGGCACATTCTGCTAGATTGATTGCCTCTTCTGGAGCTTTTTCAAGGGTTTGGACACCAGTTCCATCCTTGAGACTGCTGCTTGGTCCTCTGTTCATACTTTCACTAAACATTATAAATTAGATGTTATTTCCAGAGCCAGGACAAGTTTTACCAGGGCTATTCTGCTTGGGTTTGTAGAGGGCTCTTCTGTGGCTTCCTCCTGCCAGCTACCTTCTTAGCTGTTGTACTCTCCCATATGTAAAGAATACTGCAACAATTATATGAAGGACATAGTCTGTGAAGGACTAGCCACTCAGTGTAAAATATGGCTCTAGGTGATTCGGTTGTGTTGACTGCTGTCGCCAAATGGGCATGGGTATTTGCCATTGATGATTGGGTTGATGAGACAGCCGACTTTCGCCTATGCCAGGGACACATGCTAACAGTGGGAGGGGGGGTGTATGTACCCCTCTTGGCCAGTGTGTATCTGCCATAATGCCCAGCAGCTCTGGGTCAATAAGATACTAGCTGGCATCCAGTTGCCCATCCTGGGTTAACCTGCCAAACATGAATTCAAAATTGCTACACTCAGTTTAGGTTCACTGACAGTATGGAGCTTGGAAGTGGATGACATGATAGTACAGAGGAGGTTGGACATCCTATGTATTCAGAAGACAAGATAGAAGAGCAGTGCAGCAAAGCCATTTGGCTTGGGATCCAGAGCCTACTATTTAAGAGGAGGACAGAAGTGAAATGGTGTGGAAATTGTGGTGAGAGAGAAGCTTCAGAAGGCAGTGAGGGATGTGATCTGAATTAGTGACAGACTCATGGCAATCAGACTCCAACTTAACACTAGGACAGTATTCATAATCTCAGCCTAGACCCCACAGCAGGGTTGTGATAGTGAAGAGAAGAGTGCATTCATATAGCAGTTACAGTAACTACTAGATAAAGCAGAACAACATGAATTGTTGTTGCTAATAGGTGACCTGAATACATATATTGGGACAGACAGAACAGAATATGAGGACTGCCTGGGTCCACGTGAGTAGGACAACAGGAATAAAGAAGGAGAGGCTATTCTAGACTTCTTTTTGGCAAATGGCTTGATGGTAGCCAACACATGGTTCAAAAAGAGAGTCATAAGGTCATGTAGAGGAGTGGCCAACATACAACTTGAGTAGACTTCCTTTAGTAAGAAAAGGGCATTGGGGTAGAATTAGTGATTGTAAAGTCATAGTGATTGTAAAGTCATCCCCAGTAGAGAAGACTCAAAGGTCAACAGAAACTAGGCTTAAGAACTGGAAGTTGACTGGTAAGTAAGCACAACAGTTCAAGGAATTACTCAAGGGTCTAGCATCCCAAGAAGAGGAGGACGAAGGTGGAGTTGAGGAAGAATAGCAACACCTCAAAACAGTATGTGCGAGGACTACAGAACAGATATGTGGCCGAGCCAGGTATGGAAACAAGGTACATAAGGAAAGCTGTTGATGGATTGCCGAAGACCAGAAAGTCATCAAAAGAAAGGAGAAGTTCAGAAAAAAGTGCAAGATAGAAAAGACAGATCAGGCTAAGAAGGAATACTGGTTAGTAGAGGGCTCTTCTGTGGCTTCCTCCTGCCAGCTACCTTCTTAGCTGTTGTACTCTCCCATATGTAAAGAGTACTGCAACAATGATATGAAGGACATAGTCTGAGAAGGACTAGCCACTCAGTGGTGTAAAATATGTCTCTAGGTGATTCGGTTGTGTTGACTGCTGTCGCCAAATGGGCATGGGTATTTGCCATTGATGATTGGGTTGATGAGACAGCCGACTTTCGCCTATGCCAGGGACACATGCTAACAGTGGGAGGGGGTGTATGTACCCCTCTTGGCCAGTGTGTATCTGCCATAATGCCCAGCAGCTCTGGGTCAATAAGATACTAGCTGGCATCCAGTTGCCCATCCTGGGTTAACCTGCCAAACATGAATTCAAAATTGCTGCACTCAGTTTAGGTTCACTGACAATATGGAGCTTGGAAGTGGATGACATGATAGTACAGAGGAGGTTGGACATCCTATGTATTCAGAAGACAAGATAGAAGAGCAGTGCAGCAAAGCCATTTGGCTTGGGATCCAGAGCCTACTATTTAAGAGTAGGACAGAATTGAAATGGTGTGGAAATTGTGGTGAGAGAGAAGCTTCAGAAGGCAGTGAGGGATGTGATCTGAATTAGTGACAGACTCATGGCAATCAGACTCCAACTTAACACTAGGACAGTATTCATAATCTCAGCCTAGACCCCACAGCAGGGTTGTGATAGTGAAGAGAAGAGTGCATTCAGACAGCAGTTGCAATAACTACTAGATAAAACAGAACAACATGAATTGTTGTTGCTAATAGGTGACCTGAATACATATATTGGGACAGACAGAACAAAATATGAGGACTGCCTGGGTCCACGTGAGTAGGACAACAGGAATAAAGAAGGAGAGGCTATTCTAGACTTCTTTTTGGCAAATGGCTTGATGGTAGCCAACACATGGTTCAAAAAGAGAGTCATAAGGTCATGTAGAGGAGTGGCCAACATACAACTCGAGTAGACTTCCTTTAGTAAGAAAATGGCATGGGGTAGAATTAGTGATTGCAAAGTCATCCCCAGTAGAGAAGACTCAAAGGTCAACAGAGACTAGGCTTAAGAACTGGAAGTTGACTGGTAAGTAAGCACAACAATTCAAGGAATTACTCAAGGGTCTAGCATCCCAAGAAGAGGAGGACGTAGGTGGAGTTGAGGAAGAATAGCAACACCTCAAAACAGTATGTGTGAGGACTACAGAACAGATATGTGGCCGAGCCAGGTATGGAAACAAGGTACATAAGGAAAGCTGTTGATGGATTGCCAAAGTCCAGAAAGTCATCAAAAGAAAGGAGAAGTTCAGGAAAAAGTGCAAGATAGAAAAGACAGATCAGGCTAAGAAGGAATACTGGTTAGCTAACAAAGAGGCTGAGAGAGGAGTTGCAGTAGCAAGCAACAGGAGGTTCGAAGCACTCTACCAGCTTCTAGAAAGTGACTCAGTAGATGGCACAAAGAAACAATACATTAATTCATTCACTGCAATGGAGCTCAGGATGTTTGCACTGTAACTTCCCATGGGTGGAGCCTGAGACTTTTGACAGAATCAAATTATGTCCTCACATTTCAAACAAATTTTCATATCTCTGGAACCACAGGGATTATGAAAGTAGTATAAATGGCAAACTCTTCAGCGAAAACTACTTTTATAGTGGTAGCATTCTTTAGGTTCTAGGTCTTAAACTGAATTTTATAAGTCACAGTAAACACAGTAACTATTACATTTGTAATATTTTGTAAACAATTTACAATATCTCAGGAAACACTATCATTACACACATACTGTTAGCAGCATTTTATTCATTTAGCTGAGAGCTTTCATATGAGGCTAAGGAGTTATGTCTCTTACTTGGTTATTGAGATAATAATATCGTAAAAACAACTGTTAATATGTATTTACCAGCAGTAGGTATCAGACTCCTGTCACATTGCATGAAATTTCTGGATAGCGTGATTGATAAACAGATATACAGAGTAGTGGAAAGTAAGATGGGAGATAATGCAGTTCAGATTCAGATCAGGATGCAGCAGAAGTGACCCAGTGTATGCAGTGAGACAGATAGTTGGGAAGATTCTAGAGATGAGGAAAGAGGCCAACTGGGTGTTCCTAGACTTTGAGAAAGCATATGACAAGGTCCCAAGAAAGCTGTTTTGGGCAGTCATGTGGTAGTTCAAAGTCCCAGAAATACTGGTAGAATTAGTGCAAGCCATGTACAAGGACCCAGTGACTCAAGTACTAACAGGGTTCAGTCCCACAGAGGGGTTCCAGTGGGAGTGGGTGTCCGTCAGGGTTCATCGCTGAGCCCACTACTGTTCACAGTGGTGAATGGACTACATTAACAAAAGGTTGGAGTGGACATATCAACAAAGTTGCTATATGCAGACTATGTATTACAATCAGACTCGGAGCAAGAACGTCAGCAAAGGATAGGGGAATGGAATGCAAAACTGAAAGCACATGGGATGAAACTGAGTACAGATATGACAGAGGTAACGGAAATAAATGGGGGAAATTGGAAGAAGCTGAGAATTGAGATGGAAGGGAAGATAGTGGAACAGGTTAATATCATCTGGGATGGGTGGTGGAAGCGAAGGGAAGTCTGAATGAAGAGGCAAAGCTAGAATCAGAGGAGCAGCAGCCATATAACATAGCATGTCAGGTTTAGTGCATGACGAAGAATGTCAAAGAAGCTAAAAAGTAAAGTGTACGAAACAGTGATGTGATCAGTACTACTGCATGGTACGAAACCTGGGCAGTAAAGGCAGAGCAGCTGAGGAAATTAGAGGTGATGTAAATGCAGTGCCTGAGATGGGGGTGGTAGGATGCACACTGTGGGACAGACAAAGAAATGAGGTCATATGAGCAGAAGTAGCATCAACTGCAGAATAGATAAAAGAGGACAGATTATGGTGGTTTTGGCACGTGCAGAAAAGCAGAAGACAATCTGGTAAAGGTGATTTGGGGCAGACAGAAGAAGGCAAGAGGAAACGAGGGTGTCCAGCAAAGAGGTGGATGGAGGGATTGTGTAAGAGAAGATCTGTGACAGTCAGGCATGAGTGTCAAAGAAGGCAGGAGTGCAAGAGAGAGATGGCGATAGTTGACATGACACCCTGACCCCATATAGAAAATGGGAAGAGGGGGTTGATGATAATGGCGAAGATGATAGAGTTGTGTAAATTCTTAACACAAGAGTAGAAGATGTCCTTCTCTTCACTGTTGCAGTATTTGGCCCCATCCTCCATCCCCCTCTTTCCTAGTTGTTGTTCCTGTGCTTTCTTGCCCTCCCAGCCAAGGGGCCCTTGCATTCTCTTTCCTTCTGTCTTTTTTCATTCTGGATGTACATGTTCCCTTTTGTCCCTGAGGGTATTCTTTTCCGCCTGGGGCAAATCATTTCTGAGTGTTTGCATCAGTATGTCACCTTTATGCCTTATGCTGAGAGCATACATATGATGTACAGTGTCTATAAAATTTAAAGGCTTTGGTATACTGGCTAGATGTTGGGCTCTCCTTGTCCGGAGATCCCTTAAGTAAAGAATGCTGCAACAGTGAAGAGAAGGACATGTACTGTTATGGTAAGATTTAACACAACTGCACTTTCATTTCCCTTGCCTAAGAATTCTTCAAGAGTTCCCTTTCTTTCTTACCTGGATTTTTAGTCAAAAAAGTGGTCAATGCGGGGGGGAGTTCGGCCCCTCATTTTCTACCTGGCAAGTTCTCCATATCCATAAGGCTTCATCGTCCCTTGTGGTAACAGATCGTGACAGAGTTATAAGTTTTAAATGTAGTTCAACGGGGTACACTTGACATTGGCAATCCCTCCCCCATTCCAAGGAATTCTTCTTTGCCCTTTGAACCAAGTCTCTTTACTTCCATGATGATGCATCAAATGCTTGCTTAGGGAGTAATAGAACTATTGTCTCTCTTACCCCCCCCCCCCCCCATCAGATGGGCAAAGGCTTTTATTCAAGGATTTTTCCAGGTACCAAAGAAGGAAGGATCCTGGAGGCATGTGCTGGACCTTTCCTTTCTATATCTTTTTGTCAAGATTTCAGAGTTCAGATGCTTTCTCTTCATTCCCTTTAACTTCTACTTCCCTCTGTAGCTTTCATGTTTATGATCACATTTTCATTGGCAAGCTGTTCGCACATTTCTTTACGATTTTCTGTGTCTGGCTTACATTATCAATTCTGTCTTACAGTTTAGACTTTTCAATGTGCTAAGAGTATTCGAAAATTATTTGTCTCCAGTAATTACTTATTTCAGACTTCAGTGCAGTTACAACTTTCCATATTTGGACAGTTGCCGTACTTATGCAGATTTTTTCTTCATTTGTCAAGATTCTTTAGCAACTGTTCAGAATTTTGTACTCAGTCTGGGTTTTCAAATAAACTTATAAAAATCTTCTCTCATCCCTTCTCACAGAATTGTATTCCAGGGATGTCTGATCATTTCTGCTCTGAAAAAAGCCTTTCTTCCTTTAGACTAAGTAGAAATGTTGCAACAGTTCTTCCTGAGTTTCTCCAGTCAAAGCCTGGTATCTGTAAGGGAATTTATCACAAATTTGGGATACATGGCATTGATGATTCTCATGGTTCCCCTGGCCAGTCTCCACATGAGAAAGTTCCAGTGATACCTCAGGTCAGTGATCTTCACACGTTATCTTTTTGGATCCCTTTTTGGGGATTTACAAGACGAGAGATTCTGTGGTGGGTAGGCCCATATCTGTTGCAATCTAAGTCTCCCATTCTCCCTTCCAACCTCTGTCCAGTCTGTCACTACAAATGCTTCAGACCTGGCATGGGGAGTGTCCTCCAAAGGGGTGAAGATGCAAGGTCTGTGGAACTCTTATAATAGAGAGAAGCATATAAATATCGGAGATCAGTGTATTAAAAGCCTTAAATTATCTCTTATCCTCAAGACCTCTGCAAATTTACAGAGACATTACCACAGTGACATGGTACATAGATAAACAGGGGGCCTCATTGCAGACTTGCTGTGATAGTATTGGAGAGAGTAAATTTGCTCAGTTTGACTTTTCAGACTTCACACGTTCTTTCAGAGCAAAACCTAATTGCAGATATGCTAAGCAGGACCAGGGCAGGTCCCCAGGAATGGAAAATTCTTTCTTGGATTTTCCAAGAATTGATCTATCTCTGGGGACAACTAAATAAATTCTGATTCAGAACTCATTGTGAACAGGTCTGGAAGACTGGTGCTTTCCCCTTCCATTTGCAGAAATGTTCCTGTATGCATTTTCACCTTCCCATTGATATTCAAAGTTAATTTTAGAGATCAAGAAGGACTTCAAAGTTGTGGTGGTAACTTTTTGAACTAAGTAACAGTGGTTCTCCCTTCATTTCAGTTTGGCCAAGGGCAATTACCAAAGGCTTTCCCACAAGTTGGATTTGCTGACAAAACACAGGACACAGGATATTTTGATGCACAAAAACCTGAAAACTCTTCATCTCACTGCCTGGATGATAGAAGTTTGATACATTTTAGTGCGTTTTTCCGGAGGATGTGCATCAGGTATGAAAGGTGGTGAAAAAGCTGTTACTAGAAATTCGTATATGTCCAAGTGGAAAAGGTTTTCAAGTTGGTGCCAGTCCAAGAAGATGATCCCTCTTCAGGCCAATCTGCCTCTGGTTCTTGATTATTTGTGTGAATTCCTCTAACTTTTCTTATTCCTCTGTCAAGGTTCATTAGTCATCCGTTTCTGCTTGTTTGTCCTTCTCAGGTTAAACAGTTTTTGGAAGGGGTGCTGCATACGCATTCACTGAGGTAGTTCCTTCTTGGGATCTTAACTTTGTGTTTGAATAGCTTACACATTTTTCATTTGAACTATCTCTTCAGCCTGAAGTGAGTGTCTTTGAAGACTGTTTTACTCATTGATGTGACTTCTTTTAGGAGAGTATCTGAGTTTCAAGTAAATATAGTGAGTCAAACCTACCTCCTTTTTAGAGGCACAAGTCTCACAATTTACCTTAATCTCACAGTCCTCCTCTCTGAACCCAAGAACAAGGGCAAAAAAGATTATTCACACTCTAGATGTCCCCAGGCAGCTCAGAAACTACCTAGACAATAGTCAAGCCTTCTAGAAAGCTGATCAGCTGTTTGTCTGCTATGAAGGTAAGAGAAAAGGATAACCATTGTCAAAATAAACTATTTCCAGATTGTTGTCTCTTTCTGTTGCATTATGTTATATTCTCCATAATAAGCCCTTCCAAGCAGGGTTAGGGCACATTCCGCAAAGTGTTTGGCTTCTTTGCTGGCTTTCTGTAAAGGGGTGGACTCTCAAAGTACTTTAGAGCAACAACTTGTTCCACTATACATACTTCACAAAATACTGCAGACTGTATTTTTTTTCCACATCGAGAACAGGCTTTGCTAGGATTGTTCTCCAGGGATTCCTGGATTCTTAGTTTAATTTTATTCCTCCCTTCTTGGTATCTAGTCTATGGTAGTTGATCCAAAGTTAAGTCAAAGTAAACTTTATTGTCGTACAGATCAACACAGATGAAAAAGTGCACATCACTGCACAAAATTTCAATACTCAAGCTCTTAACATATGAATGACAGTTTACAGAAGGAAGAGAGATTAAATTAATAAAAAAAGATACAAAAAAGTAAATAAAGTAAAAAATGTGAAAGCACTATTTATTTACATCAGAAACACAACCAATACAACAGCAGTAATAGACCGAGTAGAAATATAAGGATATGCAAAAAAAAAAAACAGTACTATAATAAATGAGAGGCACACATGTAAACTTACCCACCACCAATATATTCCATAAACTTAGTGGTTTTTCTAGTGCAGATCGAGACGTATTAAGTGAGCTATTCAGAGAGTTTATGTAAACAACAATATATTGCACACAAAATACCAAATAGCTTAGTCTACAGCTAAGTGTTGAACATTGTACAGTTGTGTAAGTAAACTTATCACAACTTTAGATGTCGTAATAGATCAGTGTTGCAGTAGCTGCCCCTCCCACCACCCTCTTTATTTTATTCTGTTTGTATAGCCTGAGTGTGGATGTTTATACTGTTGTGTATATATTTTATTGTTGAGTTTGTTTCCTAGCGTTATCTTTTCAGGGCTCTTTTCACCCTTTTTTCTAGGCAAAAAAAGCCCTAAAGAAATTGGCACTGTAACTGTCTTTTTATGGAACTCCCCATGAATGTGGAAGGCTCCCTAAAGCTTTGAAAGCTGGCAGGCGGCATGTGGTCGGGCCCAAATAGCCCAGGCTAGAGAAACAGTGGTCTGTTAGAGCGTCTGCTGTTATGGTAAATTTACTTACTCCACTGTATGTTCTCTGCTGTACCCTTTGGTGTGTCCACTGTGCCATGGGTATTTACAAAGTGCCTGGCTCCAGTGATTGGTCAGTGTAGGCTTCAAGGAATTCACATCTATCTATATTTAGTCAATTGTCTATTATTTGTAGACACTTTTCCAGTTGTCAAGAATTCCTGACATGGATCGTGAAACTCCTGCTTAGTCTGGGGGTTCAATTGAAGTTGCAGAAGTCATCTGTTACCACTTCTCGATCACTACTTTTTACTGAGATGTCTTCTAGATTTTTGTTTAGGAAGAGCCTTTCTTCCACTGGACAGTGTAGAAAACAGTAAAAGGAGGTCTTCCTGAACAACTTCAGCCAATGTTGTGCTTCTGACAGGGGATTTCTCATGAACAGTCTGGACTCAACATCATCATCCCTTATCTTTTCAGATTCCAGTTCTGGGGTTTATCAAAAGGGCATTCATTTTGTGGGTGGACCAGCTATTTCTCAATCCGGGTCTCCTCTTCTCCCATCAGTTTCTCTCCCTGTCTGTCACAACAGATGCTTCAGATTTTGCTTGGGAAGTAGTTTCAAAAAGGATTAAAGTAAGTGGAACTCCAGGGATAGATAAAATCACATAAATATCATAGAAATGTTGGCAGTTATCAGTACTTTAAATGCAGCTATCAGTACTTCAAAACCCATCAGTCATATCTGTACCCACAACCTCGGCAAATTATCGCAGATGACACCGCAGTGATGTAGGACATAATCAAACAAACAAAGGAGTGCCAGATTTTATCCCCTTTCCAGACTTGCTATGACTACCTAGTAGGTAGCAACTCAGCTCAGTCTTAATTCTTCAAGCTTTATACATTCTGTAGCAGATAAGCTGAGCCAGGACCAGGACAGACTCTTGTGAATGGAAGTTTTTTTTTATTTATTTTTGTTTACCAGGAAGGTCTGGTTAGGTAGAATCATCCTTTTTCACAGGAGGCCCGGGAAAAAAAATCTCTACATTAAGTGACAGATAAACAATAAGATATTGAGATAATTCCATTTAGTGGAGAAAAGTTCCACACACAGTCATACATAAAATTAAAGTTACATTTCTGTTGTAAAATTTAAGAGAGTTTCGTTGACATATTGGTAGTATTGTTTAAGGCAGTACAGCAAAATTAGAATAAAAATTATATAGAGTACAATGCAAATACGAGAAGTCAGCAGCAGTTACGGATTATCCATCATGGCTCGAAAGAAAAGAAAAAAGCAGCAAATAGAATAATAGTGATGATAATAATGTTAGTATTTCAGACTGTAAGAAAGAAAAGAGTTTGGGAAATTGACATACAGATAGAGAAGGAGAAATGGTTATATGGTGTTTGTTTATTGCTTTAGAAAGCAATCCCACTGAGGGGGGCAGTGACATAGACAGTTGTCTTTTTAATAAGATATTGGGTGTATTTTGAAGGAGGCTAGAGTGTGTTCTTGGTGAAGGAAATATGAAATAGAGTTCCACATTTTGGAAATGGAGGTAGAGAAAAGAAAGCCTCATGATGAATTACTAGGCTTGGTGATGCATGAATTTTGGAAATTGAGATAATAAGCACTTCAGCATTGTTGAATTAGGGGGCAGTTTTAAGGAGAGCAAGGAGTAATGTTTATTCCACCTGCTGCCTTTTGTATTTTATCAGCTCTTAGGATTTCATAGCCAGGAGATAAGAATTTGTTGTATTTTATTTGTGTTTTTAGCCATATTTCTGTGATTACAACTATATTGGGGGTGCATAAGGTTAACCAAGCATGCAGTTCTACAGTTTTATTACATATACTACTGGTGTTGATGTGGTAGATCCGGAGAGTAGAGCATTTGAGTGAAGGAGAAGATGAAGTGTTAGACTGGGTGGGATGCTGCTGCTTGTAGTTTTCAGGAGTGCTTTGTAGGTATATATCCTTGCTTATTTTTAATTGTAGGGGGAAGAGATGTGGTGCAGGCAAGCTGTTTTATCTTTTGACCAAGTTTCAAATTAATTTGGCTGCAAAAGTGTAGATGTACAAAGGGGAATATAAGTTGATAAGAAGAGGGAAGGAGCAAGTGATATGCTGCTGTCTGTGAACTGTTTTTGAACTGTGTTTATTAGGAGTCTAGGATTTCTAGAAGAGTGATAGTGACTGTGCTGTAAAGAGAAAAGGGATGAAAGTAGGAGACGCAAGCTAAGATCAGGAGAGAAGGTAAGATGGTAAATGGTGAATGTAATGTGGCTTAGGATCTGGAGTTAAGCAAAAGGTGGGGCGTGATAGGTGTCACTGAGGGTTTGTTTTTTGATGTAAAGGTGTTTTTTTAAACACTTTTATTAAATGATCACATAGGGAAATGTGCATTAAAAGAAAAGAAAACAAGCCATCTAAACATTTTCCCTTTTGCATACATTATAGATCACATATCTTTTTTCTTTGTAACTATCATCAGTCCATCATTACATGATTTTCTAAATTCCTGCCTTCCCTTAAACCTCAGTCCTCCTCCTCCTGAACATTATTCTGAATGCATCGTTCCCACAATTTCTATTTATTTCTATGCAAGTTGCTCCTTCCCTTTTTTTAATCTCTATTATAATATTCAGTAGTTCAGATACAGCTGGCTTAGACTTTGATTTACATCTTCTAGTAATTGTTTTTTTTTTTTTTTTTTTGCAGGCAACTGAATTAAACTTAACAGGGCAGTACTATGTCTAGGCAGTTCAGATCCTGTGTCACAGCTCAAAAGAATTATAGTTGTAGCCATTTGCTCACCCAGTATTTCTAAGAGTACTCTGTGGGAATATTTAAAATCTGCCAACTTCTTACACTCCCGAAATGTTCCCAGTTAACTTTTTCTTCCCTGTCACACTTCCAACATATGCTGTCTACCTATGGAAAAGATTCTTAGTCTGCTTGGAGTATAAAAATACCTATGCAAGCATTTCCAAGCAAAACTTGTAAAACGTTTTGGACTTTCTTGCATACTTGGGGAACCACACACATTTTTTCTAACCTTGTCTGATTGATTCTTATAGTTATTGTGCAATATTTTATATGCCTACCAATTAGCACTTTAACAGCAGCTTGCGTTCTAGGTTCAACTGTAAAATCTACCAGGGCAGGTTTTTTCACTTTGGATTCCCTTATCCATCTTTGCCTGAACTCTGTGAAATCAATCCCTGGCGAGTAAGACAGTCTTTAACCGACAGTCCAGGTTTTGACATAAAGGTTAAGACTAAAGAGATGTATGTGTAAGGTTTTTAGTTAAGTGATTAGTGGATGTATTTGCTTTAGAGGAATATAAATGATCTGGAGTTGTGAATAGGGAGTGCAGAAGTAAGTGAGTGGTTGTTGGAGCGTATGGTGCTTAAAGCTTTAGAATTGGTGGGAGGAAGTTTTGAGAGAGGATGGGGAGAGAAAGGTTGAAGGAAGTGATATACAAGGTTAAGCAACGTGAGCAAGGTTAGGAAGGAGGGAAGTAATAAGAGGATTAGGAGTCTGAGTTTGATTGGCAGAGAGAAAGAGCGTGTGTATGATTAGTTAGGACTGGCCAGGATATATATATATATATATATATATATATATATATATATATATGGTTCTACCTGACATAAACGAAACCCCAAAACACCGACAACGCAATCACCGAAACCACATAACCGACAGTACAAAAACTCGAAACCCCACATGCCCGACAACGAAATAACCGACGGTACACAAACACGAAACCTCATACACTGCACACACCACAATCACAAAAATCAACAAACAAAACACATTCCCCGTCCAAAAACCACATACACAACACAAGCACACCAAAATCCCTACAAAACCCACACTAAACCTCACATACACAACTACCTACAACCCTAACCCAAACCCTAACCCTAAGGTCCGTCACTACCGCACACTTACCTGACCCGCTCCCTAACCCTAACTCACTTATCCCGCCCCTAACCCAAACACAATCACTATCGCACACTTACCTGACCCGCTCCCTAACCCTAACTCACTTATCCCGCCCCTAACCCAAACACAATCACTACCGCACACTTACCTGACCCGCTCCCTAACCCTAACTCACTTAACCCACCCCTATCCCCACAGACCGTCAATATCCACACTTACGTTACTCGCACCCTAACGTCCGTCACTACCGCATACTTACACAGCCTTTTCCCATGTCGGCATCCTCGGCGTCGGTGCTTTCATCCGTCGGGTCGGTCTTCTGAACTGTCGATCTTCTGGGGCTCGCGATTTCCATGTCGATGTTCCGGCGTGTCGTCTAACTGAGGTAGAACCATATATATATATATATATATATATATATATATATATATATATATATATATATATATATGCAGTGCAATGAAAAAGTATTTGCCCCCTTCCTGATTTCTTATTTTTTTGCATATTTGTCACACACAAATGTTTCAGACCATCAAACAAATGTAAATATTACACAAAGATAACCCAAGTAAACACAAAATACAGTTTTTACGTGATGATTTTATTTATTAAGGAAAAAAAAACTATCCAAACCTACATGGCCCTATGTGAAAAAGTAATTGCCCCCTAAACCTACTAACTGGTTGTGCCACCCTTAGCCGCAACAACTGCAATCAAGCATTTGCGATAACTAGCAATGAGTCTTTCACATCGCTGTTGAGGAATTTTGGCCCACTGTTCTATGCATAATTGTTTTAATTCAGCCATATTGGTGGGTTTTCGAACATGAACTGCCTTTTTAAGGTCATGCTACAGCATCTCAATTGTATTCAAGTCCGGACTTTGACTAGGTCACTCCAAAGCCTTCATTTTGTTTTTTTAAGACATTCAGAGGTGGACTTGCTGGTGTATTTTGGATCATTGTCCTGCTGCAGAACCCAAGTACACTTCAGCTTGAGGTCACGAACTGATGGCCAGACATTTTCCTTCAGGATTTTTTGGTAGAGAGCAGAATTCATGGTTCCATCAATCACAGCAAGTCGTCCAGGTCCAGAAGCAGCAAAGCAGCCCCAGACCATCACACTACCACCACCATGTTTGACTGTTGGCATGATGTTCTTTTTCTGAAATGCTGTGTTACTTTTACGCCAGATGTAACGGGACGCACACCTCCCAAAAAGTTCAACTTTTGTTTCATCAGTCCACAGAATATTTTCCCAAAAGTCTTGAGGATCATCAAGATGTTTTTTGGCAAAAGTGAGACGAGCCTTTATGTTTTTTTTTGTCAGCAGTGGTTTTCGCCTGGGAACTCTGCCATGCATGCCATTGTTGCCCAGTCTTTTTCTCATGGTTGAGTCATGAACACTGACCTTAACTGAGGCAAGTAAAGCCTGCAGTTCTTTAGATGTTGTTCTGGTTTCTTTTGTGACCTCTTGGATGAGTCGTTGCTGAGCTCTTGGTGTAATTTTTGTTGGCTGGCCACCCCTGGGAAGGTTCACCACTGTTTCATGTTTTTTCCATTTGTGGATAATGGCTCTCACCATGGTTCGCTGGAGTCCCAAGCTTTAGAAATGGCTTTGTAACCTTTTCCAGACTGATAAATGTCAATTACTTTATTTCTCATCTGTTCTGAAATTTCTTTAGATCGCGGCATGATGTCTTCCTTTTTGGGATCTTTTGGCCTACTTCACTTTGTCCGACAGGTTCTGTTTAAGTGATCTCTTCAATCAACAGGTCTGGCAGTAATCAGGCCTGGGTGTGGCTAGTGAAATTGAACTCAGCTTTCCCAAAAATGTGATTAACCACAGTTACTTCATGATTTAACAAGGGGGCAAGTACTTTTTCACATAGGGCATGTAGGTTTGGATAGTTTTTTTTTCCCTTAATAAATAAAATCATCACTTAAAAACTGCATTTTGTGTTTACTTGGGTTATCTTTGTCTAATATCTGTCTAATATTTAAATTTGTTTGATAATCTGAAACATTTAAGTGTGACAAACATGCAAAAAGAAATCAGGAAGGGGCAAATACTTTTTCATTGCACTGTATAATGTGTGTGTTTTGGGTGTTGAGAGAGATTGCTGAAATAGTGGGGTATAAACCTAGAGGAGGTGGTGTGGGTGGGAAGTGGGTGTAGGGTAAGGTAGAAGAGTGAAGCCTGAGTATATTGGGCTCACCCAGAGGGACAAACTTGCCAGGTATAGAGAAAAATATCAGTAGAGCAGCTCCTGAAGGAAGGGGACAGAGGTAATTGTTTAGTTTTACTGAAAATGCTATGACAATGTATAAAATAAAAGCAGGCAATAGCGACTGCAGTACAGGATATGAACTAATGAGGCAGGAGTAGTATGGTGATTCACATGCACAAAAGTTTGAAATAGTAGATGGAGAAGTAATGAATTATAGGCACAGCAATGCAGCTGAAGAAAAATAATGCAGTTGAAGGAAAATAAAAATATTGGGTAGACATGACAGAATGTCATCCTCTAGCAACTTAATATTCTGCTTAGACCTGTTGCTTCTTTAGTTTGCTAACAGAGAAAGCTCAATTTAGCTATTAAAATGCTAGAGCATGTAGGAATATTCAAGATATTGTTCAACATATATTGCGTTAATGCTGACACTGGTCTTTCCTTTCTGGGAGGGACTTGTGTCTTGATGAGAGAGCGCGAGTGGAGGGCCTCTTGCTGTGTAGTGAATTGGTTCAGAGACTGAGTAAATGAGGAAGTCCGTGAGAAGGAGTAGGTAGATGAAATGCTAGAAGATGTAAGGAGAAAAGCAAATGCATTAGTTTGGTGAAAGGGTACAGATAGCCAGAACATGTATACTATTGACTTTTTACTTTAAAACATCCAGTAAGAAACTCAGTGGAGGGTTTGAAGCCTGCTGTTTTAACACCATTTATACCTCTGACACACATTTGGCAGTGTAAATAACTTAAGATGCCCAGAAGATGGGTTCATCGTCTGGGTGAGTGTGAAACAGCTAACACAAAGTATTACAATTTTTAGATCTAACAATAAAGCAGTATGCAGTAGCAGCTTGTGCCTTTTCTTCATTTTATAAAGTAAAAGGCATGTTAAAATGTACAGGCACTTTTTACTCACAAAAAAACTAATCAATAGGTACACCCAAATTATTGCTAAAGCTACACCAATTGGTGCATTTAATGTTTTCAGTACTTGAACAGATTGTTCTACAACACCAGAAAATGCAAAAGACAGTACACTAATTAGTCCAGCAAATGTGCAGTACTCCGTCACGGTTTAATGTATGTCACTTAATTTGAACACAGTAAACCACATGAGAATATATAAGTGAGTTTTGCACAGAAAGTAAACAATAACTCCCTATAAACATTGACTTCGGTATTCAGTGTAATCGCAAAGCTGTACTTGCAGACTGCAACTGGGTTGAATGCAGATATAATTAACAATGGCCGAGCATCAAAATGCCATTGATGGTGACTTCAGAACAAATTACAGTCTGGGATCTTCCAGAATTGAGCCTTCTGTGAAGAGCACATCAAATAGATCTGTTTGGATCCTTTCAAAAAAGACGGTTAAAAATGTTGTTTCTAGGATTCCTTGCAAACACGACTGGAGGACAGATGCCTTCTTATTCCCATGTATGTTCCTTGTTTGACTTTCAACTGATAACCTTGGTATTGACAAAAGATTCAGAAAGGCTCTGCAAATATTGTGGTGGTGACTCCTTTTTGGCTCAGGCAACAGTGAATGTTCTTCATGTTTCACTGTTGCAGTCATTACATTTGGGTAATCTGCTGGCAGGTTGCCCTCAGTCGGCCTGAATTCCAAAGTCTTGGGTCCTGCGTCGGTTGCTGTCTCCTCTTCCATAACGTCAGGTCGTCAGGGGTATAAAACATGCAGCCGATGCCATTTTCTTTAGTCTTTCTTGCAGCACGGTGCCCAAAGCAGAAGCATTTTGCAAGTGCCGGTCGGCTGACTACTGAAATATTCGAGTTTGAGTTTCAGAACCAAAGTCTTCACTAAAGCTAAGTATCCCATTGAGGAATATTTTTTCTTGCTCCTTACCGATGTCAGAAAAAGTTTATAATTGTATTACTTGTGGGAAGCAAATGCCTCATAAGAATTTCCATTTATACTGTATTCCTTGCCTAGGCCCTGATCACAACGTGCCTGGCTGTCGGTTTTGTGCTAGATTTAACCAACGCACTATTAAGCGTCGGTATATTTTTGCATCAAAGTATTTTGGAAACAGATTTAACTACCCAGAAATGTCATTGGATAACAATCCGCCTACTGGAGTACATAAAAAACGCAAAGAAAAGGACAGAGAAAGGCAGTCGAGATCCAAACCCGATGACTAAGCTTCTCCTAAGCCAGTCGCCGGTTCGCCGGTACTCAGTGAGGTGCTTTCGCAGCCCCTGATGCCCGCGACCTTCGAGTCGCAGGCCTCTACCGACACCCACGTGGAGTCTGGCATGCCGCAAGATACTCAAGGTATTGGACCGACGGATGTATCTCCCTCGGATGGGTCTGGAGCCGCTGAGCAGGCACCGGCTTCTGAGGGTGTATTCAGACCTCAACATTTGTATATCAAACCGACGACAGCTGCAAAACCAAAGACAAAGACAACTTCTAAAACTAAAAAAATGAAGCATGAGCCACGTGCACAGGCCTCTATGCCTAAAAAAAAAAACTCAGAGGCTGTCTCTGCCTAACACACAAAGCTATGTCAAACCCAGAGCTTTTAGACATGCTCCACTTAAAGAAATCCCAATCCCTATGAGCTACACTGTCTAGGGACCTAAACCTTGTCACCACATACTCTGGAACAAACTACCTATCTGTATCAAACAAAGCTCCTCATTAGCGCTCTTCAAGAAAAATCTTGATGATTGGATGGGAGATAGAAAATTCACCCCGGGGATCACTTCTGTGGCTCTGCCCGACAGTGGCACAGGAAGATAATTTTCTTGGGTGGCGAAAGCCAGTTAACCTTTGGCTAGGCTTATATAGGCCCTAGGGCCAATAGCCAAGTACCTACCTATGAACCTATAAAAAACAGATGATCAAAATGGCTGAAGACCTTATTACCTTGATCAGGGGTACCCATCCATCTACAGATAAGAGGCCTAGGCAAGACACTGATTATGAATCTTCAGATCAGGTTTCTATTTCTTCTGATTCCTCTTCTGATCGGGAATTATGTATACCTCCCTGTGAGGATTCAGATGCAGAGGAGTCTATACCATCTGCTTCTCCTCCTGAGGATTATTCATTTGGAGAAACCTTGCATACTTTGAGGGAGCATTTTCACTGGGATAGTCGACTTATCAGAATCAAAAAAGAGGCTCAGGGATTTCCTTCTTTTCCCTCAGTACAGGCCTTTAGCCATTCTCCCTGTTTTAGACATTGTGGATGATGTGTTTTCGGAGTCAAGCTTGACCCCTGACTCCTTACCTCCGGCTCCCAGTAAGCCTGACAGATATTACAGGGTCCCTGACTCACATAAATTTTTATTTAGAAACCCTGCTGCTGATCATGAAACTATTTCACAGGGTCCAAAGGGAGTTAAGGCCTCAACAGCAAAAAAATCCTACCCCCTCTGACAGAGATTCAAGGGCACTGGACAGATGGGGAAAAAAGGTTTATACATGTGCAATCTTGGCAATCAGGGCCTTAAACTGTCAATTTCATATGCTTAAGTACCAACAACATGTTATGGGATTGCTGAAACAGAAAATTATGTTGATTTCAGAATGTGCAGAAAATAAAGAATTGCAGGAATCATTGCATGCAGCTGAACAGGTTGGAAAACATACTTTGCAATGTGGTTTTGACTCCTTAGAGGCCTCCTGCAGGGCCGCAGTTACTGGATCTGTGACTAGGAGGCATGCCTGGTTAAAGGAACAAAATTTGCCTGATCATGTTAAAGCTAAATTGCTAGATGCACCTTTACAGCATGATTCCCTGTTTGGTATTAAGGCAGAAGAGGTTTTAAAGAAAATGGAAGACAAAGCTAAGTTTGTGCAAACTGTTAAAGACTTCTTACAAGTGCAGCCACCAAGATTCAGTAGACAATGGCCTACAAAAAATTGGTCCTTTCCTGTGTCTGACAGAGCTCAAAGGGGCAAATCCAGATGCCCTAAGGGTTTCAGAAACCAGGCGCAAGATTCATACAGATCAAAGTAATGGGGCGCTTCTACCTCTAAATCAGGAAGAGATAAAGCGCATACCTACAGAAAACCATCCCAGTGACTTCCCTCTGCCTACACCAAACACTTATCTTTTGGCAGCACCCATGGGGGGGAAATTAGCACTTTTTGCTCAAAATTGGCAGTTAATAACCCAGGACAAGTGGGTACTAAACATAGTATCACAGGGATACAGATTCAATTTCCACACACTGCCAATGGCAAATGGTTGGCCAGATCTGCCAAAAGATCAATGGGCAGAGGCACAGAAACAGGTTACGTCCCTCATGGATATGGGGGACATTCAGCCAGTACCATAACAGGAAAAAGGACAAGGTTTTTACTCAAGACTGTTGTTGGTACCCAGAAAGGACAAGGCCTGGCGGCCAATACTGGATTTATCGATTTTGAACACATACCTGGACATTCCAAAATTCAAAATGCTGACTTTGCAGCAGCTTCTGCCCATGCTGGGCAAGAATGCTTGGCTGGTGACATTAGACCTAAAGGAGGCATACCTGCATGTTCCCAATAAGACAATCGTGCAGAAGATACCTCAGATTCAAGGCTGGCTTATTGCATTACCAATTCTCTGCACTGCCCTTTGGCTTATCTACTGCGCCCAGGGTCTTTACAAAGTGCCTGGCACCAGTAATTGCATTTTACAGACAACGAAGTATACAAATATATCCTTACTTGGACGACTGTCTCATTCAAGCAGACAACAAGGACATTCTTCTTCGACACCTGGCATTTGTGAAAAGGCTTCTAACATGCCTAGGGTACACAATAAATGAAACAAAATCACAACTGGTACCGTCTCAAAAGATAACATTCCTAGGTGCAAGCTTGAATACAACTGCCCAGATGGCTTACCTCACGCCTGACAGGCAAAGGCAACTGACTACTTACTTCAAACTGATGGCAACAAAAACCCAGTTATCTGCAAGACAAATTCTGCAGGCTCTGGGCTTCATGGCATCCTGCATCCTACTATTTCCATATGCAAGACTGCATATGAGGAAACTTCAATGGTACCTAAAAAGTTTATGGAGTCAACATTCTCACAGTCTGAAAGCAATGATTCCTCTCATTCCCTGCCTACATCAGGAGTTTCTAAGTTGGGCAAAGGGACAGGCCTTCACTCTACCCCCTTCCAGCCAAACCATAACAGATGCATCAGATTATGCCTGGGGAGCCCACATGGCAGGAAGATGCATTCAGGGCATATGGACCCCAAAACAAATGCATCTACATATCAACCAGAAAGATATGCTAGCTGTTCAAAATGCCCTAACAGCCTTCAAGGACTTACTTCATCCAGGACAACTACTGATAAAGACGGACAACACCACAGTCATGTGGTATATAAACAAGCAAGAGGGCACACACTCATACCCCCTTTGCAGATTAGCCATGGCACTGTAGGACACAGCTTTGACTTACCAAATACATCTTCAAGCTCAGTTCCTGCCAGGAAAGCAAAATACTCTGGCAGACAATTTAAGCAGAAACCTTATGGATCCTCACAAGTGGAAACTAAATCCACACGTCTTCAGCATGATAACAGAGAAATGGGGGAGCCCAGACATAGATCTATTTGCCTCTCCTCAAAATTATCAGTTGAAAAGATTCTGCACAAGGACTTATCACAGACAAGCATGGAAAGTGGACGCCCTATCCTTCAGTTGGAAAAACCTATCAGTTTACTCCTTTACTCCTCTGCCTCTTCTCCCCAAGGTTCTCCTAAAAGTCAGACAAGAGAAACCAAAGATGATACTAATTGCCCCGGACTGGCCCTGCCAGTACTGGTACCCAATCCTAAGGAACTTGTCTCAATACCCAGCTTGGACCTTACCTCAAAGACCTCAACTACTGTCCCAGCAAAACAATCAGATCCTGCACAGTCAACTACAGACACTGAACCTGGCAGCATGGCTGATCATGTAGTTATACAAACAACACCTCTCAGTAAAGCTGTGATGGATGTCATCTTGGAAGCCAGAAGGCCAAGTACTAGAAAATCTTATGCTGACAAATGGAAGAGATTTTGTGCTTGGAATCAAGCACAAGGAACTGATACAGCAGAACCAAATATTCCTCAGATATTACAATACTTAACTGAGATGCTTGACAAAGGCCTATCTTTCTCATCAATTAAAATCCATGCCTCTGCCATTTCGGCTCATTACAATACAGAGCCACCAATCTTTTCTCATCCTTTACTAAAGCAGTGTCTTAGAGGAGCCAAAAATTTAAGGCCCCCTAGAAGATCACCATTACCTGCATGGGACCTCAATTATGTGTTGGAAAAGCTCACCCTGCCTCCATTTGAACCAGCTGCTACCACTGATATAAAGTTCTTATCATGGAAAACAGCTCTGCTACTAGCAATTACTTCAGCAAGAAGAGTTTCAGAGCTACAGGCCCTCATGGCTGTAGACCCTTTTGTCATATTTTACCCAGACAGGGTGTCTCCGAGGACAAATCCTACTTTTATGCCTAAGGTGGTTTCCAGTGTGGCTCTTAACCAAACAATTCATCTGCCAACCTTTTATCCAAGTCCGCAGAACAAGGGGGAGAGAATTCTGCATTCCTTGGACATACACAGACAGCTAAGACTCTACTTGAGTAGGACTAAAGCTCTAAGAAAAACTGAGCAATTATTGACATATGCTGCAGGATCAGAAGGAAAGGCTGTTTCAAAGCAGACAATTTCAAAGTGGATAAGCCACTGCATCCGTTTCTGATACTTACACCATGGTAAACCTGTGCCCAAGGGAATTATGTCTAATTCCACCAGAGCTGCAGCTACTTCAGCAGCCTTTCTCAGAGGAGTACCAACCAAAGACATTCTAGAGACTGCTACTTGGAGGTCTGTTCACACCTTTACAAAACATTATTATTTGCGCCTCTACTCTAAGTCCAGGGCAGGCTTTGCCACTGCAGTTCTCTAGGGCCTTATAGCCACACCTAATGCTGTTTAGCTCCAGCCTCCCAACCATAGCTTTGGGATTCTACCGAAATGTAATGACTGCAACAGTGAAACACGATGAACATAGTACAGTGTGTACACTTAACATAAATGTAGATGTTAGAGTGTATTCACTGTTGTTGACCAGGTTACCCTCCCGCCATCCCCCTGTCATTCTGGAGTTTATCTTTCCTTCTCTATCTTCTACAACCTTTGTGGTGGATTTACTTGTAGATGAAGGTAAAGTTTGTATTGATGCATGTGTGTGTGTATATATATATATATATATATATATATATATATATATATATATATATATATATATATATATGGTTCCCTATCAGAAGCCTGAAACACTATAAGCCTGAAAATCAAAATCCTGAAACCAAAAGCCTGAAAATTCAAAATCCCGAAAACTCAAAATCCTGAAAACACAAAATGGACATACTGACGTCACTGTGGCTTTGCTATTGTTAGCCCTGTGGTGTTAGGTCATGCGTTGGGTTCAGGTAAGTGTGCGGTTGGTTTTGTGTTAGGGGCGGTTTAAGTGAGTTAGGGTTAGGGCGCAGGTTAGGCATGTATGCAATAGTGACAAATATTGGGGTTAGGGGCGGTTTAAGTATGTTAGGGTTAGGGCGCGGGTCAGGTGAGTGTGCGATAGTGACGGAGCTTAGGGTTAGGGTCAGGGTCAGTTGGTAGATATTAGTGTCTTTATAGTGACATATTAGCATTATTTGTGTTTTCAGGATTTTGAGTTTCAGGATTTTGGGTTTTCAGGATTTTGAATTTTCAGGCTTTTGGTTTCAGGATTTTGATTTTCAGGCTTATAGTGTTTCAGGCTTCTGATAGGGAACCATATATATATATATATATATATATATATATATATATATATATATATATAATCTATATATATATATATATATATATATAATCTATATATATATATATATATATATATAATCTATATATATATATAATCTATATATATATAATCTATATAATCTATATATATATATATATATATATATATAAAATCTATATATATATATATATATATATATATAAAATCTATATATATATATATATATATATATATATAATCTATATATATATAATCTATATATATATATATATATATATATATATATATATATATATATATAATCTATATATATAAATATATATATATATATATTTTTTTTTTTTTGCGTTTTGCGCTACCTTTTTGGGGGCACCTGACATCGGGGACAAGAAAAACTAAAGAAAATGGCGTCGGCTGCATGCTTTATACTCCTTACGACCTGACGTCATGGAGGAGCAGACAACAACCGACGCAGGAATTCAGGCTGACTGAGGGCAACCTGCCAGCAGATTACCCAAATGCAATGACTGCAGCAGTGAATACACTCGAACATCTACATTTATGGTAAGTGTACACAACTGTACTTTATCCCTTTGTCTGAAAATGGACAAGGGCAATTTACATAAGCTTCCTGACAGACTGGTTTTACTGTCACAAGGCAGGAGTTTGACACAGCCCAACCTGAAAAACACATGTTGCCTGCTAGCACGATGGAGTTTTGATACCTCCTTGGCCTCCTTTTTTACTTGCATGTACAACAGACATTAAAAGAGCTGGAAAAAATGCTACTAGAAAATAACATATATGTAAATGGAAAATATTTTCTAGTTGGTGCCTCTGTAAGAACTGGGACCCATTTAAGATCTGATTGCCACTAGTTCTTGATTACCTTTGTGAGCTGTTATCCTCTTGCCTCTGTTATTGTTCTGTCAAAATTCATCTTGCAGCCATTTCACCTTGTCTACCCTTAGATCCCCCTCTTTCTACCTGTCCTCAAGTCAAGCAGTTTTTGAAAGGAGTTTTACATATCTGGCCACCTAGAAAACTGGGGGCTACTTCTTGGGGTCTTAATTTTGTCCTTGTAAAGTTGACACTTCCGTTTGAATCAGCTCAACAGACTAATTTGATTTTCTTAACATGGAACACTGTTTTACTTATTGTTCTGCCATGTCAATAAAGCTATCTGAGTTACAAACTCTTATGGTGAGTTATCCCTACCTCATTTTCCATAATGACATGATTTCTTTGAGAACTAATCTTTGTTTATACCTAAAGTGGTTTCAGAGTTTTATTTTAAGCCAGACTATTAATCTCTATGTTTTCTTTCCAGAACCTAAAAGCAAAGGGGAAAGAATCCTTCATACGCTGGATGTTCACAGGCAGCTCAGAAACTGCTTGGACAGAGCTAAAGCCTTCAGGAAAACTGAACTGCTATGTCTCCTGTGATAAGAAAATAGGACACCAGTGTCCTAGTGTTCAGGCAGACTGTTTCCAGATGGCTGCCTCATGTTTTTTCTTTCTGCTGTTCTCATGTTAACAAGACAGTTCCAGGCAGGGTTAAGGCCCATTCTCCCAGAGCTTTAGTTTCATCTGTGGGTTTTTGGAAAGGGGTGGACTCTAGAAGTATTCTAGAATCTGCAACATTGTCCTCCATGCATGAAGAATTACAAACTGCATTCCTTTTCCAGGTTCAAAACATGTTTTGCAAGGACCATTCTCCAGGGGCTCCTTGATGTTTGAATTCCTTCCTCTTCCCTCTGTGTGTTTAAGCCATGGTGATCTACCCATAAAGTTTGGGTTACTGTGATCTGAATGTTGAGCATAGTACTGTTGTATAACCAAACTTACTGTAACAGTACATGTTTTAATAGACCACTGTTGCAGTAGCCATCCCCTCCCTACAGCCCCCTTGTTTTTTGTGTGTGTGTGTGTGTCTCTCTCTATATATGTATATATATATTTATGTGTGTGTGTGTGTGTAGATATATATATATATATATATATATATATATATATCTATATATATATATATATATATATATATATATATATATACTGTGTGTGTATATATATATATCTATATATATATATATCTATATATATCTATTGTGTGTGTGTGTTGCTGTGTCTTTCGGCTTTTCCCGGTTAGGGGTCGCCACAGCGGAACTCCGGCCCGCTAATGATTGGCAGTTGATTTTTACGTGCTGAGTTGCCAGCCCTAACGCACAACCTTCAACGAAGGTACGCCCATTCACGCATGTCTCCACGCAGAAGACGCTCTAGCTGAGAGTCGAACCGGTCAGCGTCTTACCGTGAGGCGACAACGCTACCACAGCACCACCACCGCGGATATATATATTGTGTGTATATAAATATATATATATATACCACTATACCAAAACAGTGGCTCCCATAATAAGTGTGCAGGCTGTTCTTAAAAAATATCTAAACTATTGCTTGCTA
This sequence comes from Protopterus annectens, assembly GCF_019279795.1. NCBI lineage: Eukaryota > Metazoa > Chordata > Ceratodontiformes > Protopteridae > Protopterus > Protopterus annectens. The sequence goes on along the minus strand of NC_056737.1, from coordinate 386,374,660 downwards.
TTATGTAATTTGGTAGTCTGTTCCATGCATCAGCTACATTCTCTCAAGGAACCAATTAGTATGCTTCTCATTCCTATAGAATCTGCTACATAGGTTTATAGGTCATAGGTTGGTACTAGGCTATCGGCCCTAAGGCCTATGCAAGCCTAGCCATAACAATTCCCTGGAAATTTTTTCCCACAATATTTACTTCTCTGGGCCCCTGTCTAGCAGGGCGACTGACATGATCCCCGGGGTGAATTTCCTATCTCCCATCCAGTCATCAAGGTTCCTTTTGAAGAGGGCCAATGAGGTGCTCTGCTTAATATGTATGGGCAGTCTATTCCAGAGTATGGGGAGTCTCTGGGTCAGGAACCTATCCCTCCAGCATGTTTTGTTCATTGTGATGATAAGGTTTAGATCCCTGGAGCGTGTGGCTCTGAGGGATTGGGATTTCTTTAAGTGGAGCATGTCCAACAGCTCAGGGTTTGACATGGCCTTGTATGTTAAGCAGAGATCGACTCTGAGTAGATGATATGCCACAGAGTATAGCTGGAGTTTTTTTTAGACGGTCAGCATATGGCATCTGCTTTAGGCCTGTGATTCTTTTAGTGAGGTATTTCTGTGGCCTTTCTAGCTGTTGCAGATGTCTTGTGAGGTACATACCAAATGGGGCATTATACTCTATAATGCGTCTAATGAGGGATGAGTACAGTGGGACAATGACCTCCTTTTTTCTTGATGAAAAGCCCTTAGTGATGAGGTGTGCCACGTAGAAGGATTTCCTGACTGTTGTAGTGATGTGGTTATCGAAAGTGAGACCACTGTCCACTTGTGTCCCTAAGTCTCTCATCACACTTTCAGTGTTTAGTGTCCTGCCACCTATGTGGTAGTTCATGGGTACATGTTTTTTTCCAAAGGGGATAACTATACATTTCTTGGCATTAAGCTTGAGCCCATGGCTCTGGCACCAGGCATCTGTTTCTGTAAGGCCCTTTTGTAGAATATCCACATAATTTGGGGATTCAATAATGGCTCCCAGTTTGCAGTCATTTGCAAACTTTGTTAGCCAGAGTCCCTTAGTGTTGGCCTGTACGTCAGAGAAGTAGATGCCAAACAAGAGTGGTCCCAGGACTGAACCCTGAGGTACTCCACTTGTCTGGAGCTGGATTTGGAGTCGGCTACAGTCTGGGTTCTGTCAGTAAGCCAGTTGGCAACCCATCGAGTGACGTAGGGATTTATGCTCAGCTTAGTAAGTTTATCTATGATTCCAGAGTGGGGGATGGTGTCGAAGGCCTTGGCAAGGTCCAGATAGGCTGTGTGGACCACCTTACCCTCGTTCACAGCTCTGGAGACCGATTCGAAGAAGTCAATCAGATTCAGGAGACAAGATCGGCCCTTCACAAACCCAAACTGGGTGGGGTCCAGTGTCTGGAATTTGCCAATGTCTTTGTTTATAAGTTCCATGATAGTGCGTTCCATGCCCTTGCAGACCAGGTTTGTCAGACTGATGGGACGATAGTTTCCGGGATCCAAGGAGGATCCTCCCTTGTGGAGCAGGATAACTGTAGCTGTGCGCCACTCAGTGGCTCATAGGTTGTGTGATGATTCTCTACTACTTTTGGATGTGACTGCAGGTACTCTCAGAGGTAGTTGTCTCTAAATATGCCATATACCTGAATAAAGTCACCTCTTAAGTACCTATATGAAATACTTTACAAATGCAGATATTTTAGTCTTTCATAATAGCTTAAATTTTCACATCCATGGATGCCCTTGGTATATTTCCGCTGTACTCTTTCCAGTTTACATATGCTTGTTTCCTTATAAGGTTTCCATATTGTTATTCCATACTCGGGTTTTGATCTAACAATAAATATTTCATCATTTCTGATTTCCTAGACTTTATAAATCTTTTTTTTTTTTTTTTTTTACAACCTATAGTTTTGTAATGATTATTAACCAGTTGGTTGATGTGGTTAGGAAAACGCAAAGCTGGATTTACCCATATACCAGGTCCTTAAATGAATCTGCAGTTTCAGTCACTATGTGCTGTATTAAGTATTCACCTCTCCATTTATGTCTCCCAAATCTCATATGCTTAGTTTTTGATGTATTTATAAGCATATTATTCTCCTGTGCCCAAGTGGTCAGTTTAGTAAAGTTATTTTGCAGACATGCCCTATCTGTAATCGGTTTACCCATTTTCAAGTTATCTGCATGCAGACTGTAGAACATCTCAGATGAAAAAGACAGATCTAAAAGATACAAACTAAGAAGTATGGGCCTAGGATAGAGCCCTGTGGGACACCCTGACTGTAACCTTGAATTTCACCTGTCCAATTGCTGCATGATACTTGCCATGTCCTATTTGTAAGCCACAAAGCTATCGTCTGATCTCAGTACCTAGTTGTTCTAATTTAGTGATCAGTGTTTTGTATAGGACCCTATGAAATTATGGTTAAATCTACATAAATTACATCACAGCACAATTTTTCAGTTATTTATTTATTTGCAGTTTGTTAAACGGGAAAGTCCACTGGGCCAGAATGAGCCTGTTTTCAGTGGAGGCTTGGGGAGAAAAGCTCCATATATAATTACAAGGCTAATATTAACAAAATTAACAAGTACAATACAGTTTTCAAAACAACTAAAACACAGTAATATGGAAGACAGAATAATAACATTTGTGAGCAACACAGTAATATAGAAGACAGAATAATAACATTTGACAAAGGTGTTGTAACGTAGTATTGAATGAATTTAAAACATACGCATTTTGGAGTACATAAGTATAATTTGGAGTGCAGGCATTTATGCATTCAAAGTTTCATGACATGAGAGGGAGGAAGAATTAGAGGACAGTAAAACAGTGAAAGGTGAATAGGTAGAGTTATGAGAAAGGGAGAAGGAGTGGAAATGAAATGAAGGGAGTCACTAGGTTGAGTTTTGAGAAAGGAGAAAAAAGGAAAGGGGAGCAGAAATGACATAGAGGGGGTCAGTTGTGGTGAGAGCATGAGCATTCCCAGTGAGAAGAGAGATGGGAATGGAGCATGGTCTTGAAGGCGGAGTGGTTTTGGGTGATTTGAATGTGGGAGGAAATGAATTCCATAGACCAGCAAGGGAGAAAGACAGGAGAAGTTGCCCAGGTGAGCATAAGAGTTTGTACAGTTTGAGGAGGTTCTGGTTACTGGACCTGAGTAGTCTGCCAGGATGATGCAAGGTGAGTAAGGAGGAGAGGGAAGGACAGTTAGAGGGTTTGAAGAGGAGTTTGTGAGAGCAGTAAGCTGTTGAATGTAAGAGAGATAGTGGGGGAGTTCCAGCCAGTTCAAGGAGTGGAGTGCATCACAGTGGTGGGAGGTGGTTTGGTCCAAGTAGCAAACTTAGAGATTTGATTGTAGCAGAATGACAGTTTTGACTTTAGGGAGGTTTGAAGGTTGGTAAGAAGAGGGGCTGCATACAAGAGAGAGGGAATGAGGTAGGAAATAGAAAGAATATGTTTGGATGAGGGAGAGAGAACGGCTGTGATGATGCAGCATTCCAAGCTTTTGGTGTGTTTTCTTAATACTAATTTGTATATGAATGTCAAACTTTAAATGTTCATCAATGATTACACCTAGAAGTTTTGTATGGGAGACTATTTCAATGGGAATCTTATTATGACTGACTATTGAGAAGCAAATGTTTTCCATAGAGGTGTTTTTAGACAGAGTGAAGATCATGATTTTGATTTTGGATGCATTGAGAGAAAGGTGATTATTCAGCATCCAAGACTCGGTACAAGAGAAGGCATCTTGTGTTAGTTGCGTGAGTTTGGGGAGAGATTGAGCATAGCAAATTATGGTGGAATTGTCTGTATATTGGACAAGTTTGGTATTAGGAATGCACTGATGAAAATTATTAATCAAGATGTTAAAAAGTAAGGGACCCAGTATAGAGCCTTGTGGAACTCCTGTTTGAGTGTGAAGGAAAGAAGTAGTACTATTGTTCCACTTGATGGCTTGTTGTCTATTAGAAAGGTAACTGGAAAATCAGTTAAAAGAGGAGGGGGAGAGATTGAGAAGAGATAGTTTGAACAAGAGAAGTTTGTGGGAAACAGTATCAAAGGCCTTTGATAAGTCTAGGAGAAGGGTAGATACAATGTTGCCAGAGTCTTGGGTGCAGTTGATGATGTCAAGGAAGGAGAGAAAGGCAGTGGTAGTACTATGTCCAGGTCTAAATCCATGTTGAGTTGGATAAAGAAGTTGATTGTCTAGCAGGTAGGGAAAGAGTTGCAAGTGTATGCATTTTTCAAGGACTTTTGAGATAGGGGACAGGATGGCTATAGGATGGAAGTTGGAGATTTCAGTATTGTTAACTCCTTTGTGGAGGGGAATGATGAACGCTTACTTCCAGAGGAGAGGTACATAGGATTCTTGGATTGAACGGTTGATGAGTATGGTGATGGGAAGGGTTATGCCATCAGCAGCTAGCTTGAGAAAGTTAGATGGAAGGTTGTCTGGGGCATGAGAGCATGGTTTTAGTTTTAATAGAAGTTTTTTTATGGTGTGTAGAGCGACAGGTTGTATGATAAAGAGGTGGAGATGAGAAGTGTTGATGTCAGTGGGACTAGAGTTGAGGGTGTGGGGTGAGGGTGAAGTAGAAGTGTTATTGGAAAATGATGTGGTGATCTTGGCTATTGAGACCATAAAGAAAGAAGAGTTAGGGTCAGGGCAGGGATTGTCTTTTTTGCCAGGAGAGAGGAGAGCAGATATACTGTTCCAAAATTTTTGGGGGTTGGATCTATGATTGTTTTGAAGCTTGGAGTAGTAGGACGTTTGGTCTAAAGCAATTTGTTTTTTTACTTTATTATGGAGTTGCTTATACTCAGTAAGGGTGTTAGGTGTTTTAGATTTATGGTACTGCTTCCAAGATTTATCTCTGAGATGCATGAGTGTAATAGTTGCTTTAGTTACCCAAGGGGTAGATTTGGTTCTGATTCTTTTAGCTCTGGGGGGAGCAAAGCTGTCTAGTAGGTTATTGAATGTAGTATTGAAGTATGTAACAGCGTCGTCAAGAGGTAGAATTTTTACAGGGTTCCAGTTCATATGTTGTAGTGAGTTAGAGAAAGCTAGAGGGTTGAAGTTTTTTAGGGTATGAATTGTTATGTAGTTGTGGTGAAGATGGAGGGAGGATGGTGAGCAATGGGCAAAGGCAGGGAGATGATTGCTGAGGAAGTTGAGTAGGGTGCAGATGTCAGAAATGGAGTTGCATAGCTGTTATATTGTTAAAGAACATCATGTTACAGGTGGTAATACATTTATTTTCAACATATGCATGTTGATATATTGTTCCATTTCTGACAATAATTTATCCAGTCTATCCACAATATGAAAGTAAATGTATGGGTCTGTGTGACTCTGGGGTTTGTTCTACTTCCTTGATTTTATATATATATATATATATATATATATATATATATTACACACACACACACACACACACTTTTTATATAGTTGTATTGTTTGAATCCTGCCTCTTGTATTGCGCTACTCAAGTCATTGGCAGTTTAGGTGTATGTAAGGTACCCTAAAGTTTTGAAAGCTGGAAAGTGACCATATCCTAGGCATGCATATAACTCTTGATAGCTTAGGCTACTGCAACAGTAATCCCATTAGAACATCTGTTATGGTACGTTTACTTACACAATTGTATTTTTGGTGGAATATAAATACAGATCAGTGTAATCCTTCTTCCCTGTCATTAACCCCTTATTACCACAAATCTGCCATTCTTGTCTTTCTTCTCCTCCTCCATCATTATTCAAGCCACTGTCATAGTCAGTGTTGTTATCCTCCCCTTTTCCTTTGTCCCTAATACTCTGTTGAATAACCAACCCAAAATCCTTTTTTGTCCCATTTTCCTGTATCCCTGATACTCTGAGTAACCATTCCAAAATTCTTTTTTTTTTGGTCAAATTCACATGCTCATGTCTGCCTGTTTTTCTGCCATAGCATTGCTAGTCTTATCCCACACTTTTTAATATAATTAAATACGGTTTGCCTCCATACCTACAATGCCATTCACATTCCATGAAGTGATTACTAAGGCAGTCATTCTGATAAGGTGCTATTGCCTTCACATATTCTGCATGACATTTATTAATATGTTTCCAACTAAGAACTTAACATGCACACATTGATGTCTGGCAGGCTGATCTATATGCAGGTGCATCTTCTTGTCTCTAACCCCACATTTCAGTAATAACTCTCGAGAAACAAAAAGCAGCTATGTACTTTTTCAGTTTTAATCTCCCCAATCCCTTTTAGGTCACAACAAACACACAACTATGTTCACTTTCCAAAAAGGGAAGTTACCCCTTCATATATGGACAGACGCTCCAAACCGGCAGCTGCACCTATAGACTTTACCCAGTCTGAAGGTAGTTTAATTATGTTGAAAATACATGTTTGAGCCTGTGTTCCATCTTTTACCTGCACCATCCATTCTTGTCCCACCTCAACTTCCCACCCATATATGAAAAGCAGCTTACATACTGTCAGATAACTGTTATTTAGCTTTAACAAAGAGTACCTGGGTACCATTATAAGTTGGTAGAACAACTTCCCTTTTTGAGCTTAAATTAACCTATCCCATTTAGTTAGAGATTGTCTGTACCCAATTCATTATATGTATAGATTTTGCATTGTTGTGCTTTATGTTGAAAGTGATTTCTTCTACTAGGAATGCAAGTGCTTATATTCCCTTTGATGTATCGGGCTTCATTTATTTTCACTGAACTGCTTGTCACTTCAGCTTTAAATACATATTTTAATGTTTCAACATACAGATGCCTCAAAGATCATTGTTTGCTTTTATCCTGATTAATTGCTTATGCATGCAGACAATTCATCTGGAACTACAGCGTTCTGCTGGTAGACACAGAAAGACAAGATAATGGTTCTGCAATTGCATGCTTATCTCAAATACTAGAAAACTGTAATTTTACATTATTTAGTGTACATTTCCACCTGCATGCATAGCACCAGGAGAACCATCATGATGTGATGTGCACATATGATAGTTCACTTCAAGCTCTTCCCCTTAGCACCCCAAGATCATGACATTGCACTGCTTATATCTTGCCTTTGTCTTGTTGCAATATAAACCCAAGACACATTACAGTAAAAAAAGTACTTTTTCTTTAACATCATTGGCATTAACAGCAGTCACTGATAAGACTTCCTTCCCACCTCACATTTAAAGTATCTCTGCATATTGTATTCAATTACTTTAAATTGGAACATGCACTTAGCATCAAGAAGTTTGTTACACACATATTACTAAGAAAAAATAACTTTTTTACTTACAGTTACATCTTAATTTCCTTCATTATCCATCAAAACATGTTTCAAGAAGTAGCAATTTTATATTGAGTCCTCCCTCCAGTTTAACAGTGGCCACAAGCTTTAAGTCTTTTTCCCCACTTCTTGCAGAAGCAAAGTTCTCATGTCTAAACTTCATCTTATGAGAATTACACTTTACAGTTCATCTTTTCCCCACTTGTACATTTTTTTCTCATTGTTGTCATCATTTCAGCAATCCAAGACCTGTCTCTAGTTTGAGTTGAAGAACTTCCTCTTTTTTTTTTGTCTGCTCCTGAGCATTTTACTGTTGCTCAGTCATATTTCTTTGGAACATTGAAAAAGTTTTACTGACAATTTCTCAGAATGGGTTGCATCTTTGTCAGAGGAATGAAAAGGAGAATCCCCTTCCACTTGCTTGCTCACTTTGTTAGGTAAACTTTTTTATTTCTTCCTTTACCTGTTATGCATTTAAAAATGTCACTGCTGCTTCTGAAAAAATATTCTGAAGATAGCTAGATATAGAAACTTGAATCTCATCTGCCTCTTGACACCCTTTGATTGCAGGGATAAAATTGCTCGCCTTCTGCCTGGAGTATAGTGTCATTTTTCTTGAACATACTCATGTCCTCAGTTGATAATAATTTACCCTTTTGCCACACTTTTCTCAGAGGCAGTTTTTTTGCTAATAGGACTGCATCTTTACAACCAACCATAGGTCCTGGCTTCTTTTTTTATGGCCAGATTTAGAACTTAAATGCAGTGTGCCCTCTAGGTTAACAAATCCTGCTTTGGAATACCAGTCTAGTTGCTTATTTGTACAGTCATAAAATTAATGCAAGCCTGTTCCTTCCACTCTTCCTGCTACAGAAAAAAAAAACTCAGGTTTTCTCTGTGTGCTCTTGTCTTCTAATGCTAACATTTTTGAAACTATTCTTGTAGAGAAGCCTCATATTCAGCCAGTCTTTCCTTCATTTCAACCTCTGATTTCTGTACTTGTATCAGCTCATCTGAATTACGACTTAGTTTCTTCCATTCTTCTAGCCTATTGCCATTTTAACTGTATGTATTTCTTTAGTGTGTCACTTATTTTAAACACTGCTAAATGCATTAGATTTATTGTTCCCCTAAATTACAGATAGCCATTTCTATTACTGAGACTGAAACATGAACTGTTTTTTTGCCAAACAATTACAAAGCTCTTCCCCACCCGAGTTTTTCTACTGTTTTTCTAGTTGATTTTCTCTAACATTCTCCAGATGTCTCCTTTGTTAACATCCAGGCAGTGTGGTAACTAAGTAATAACTGAATTTTACCTAGAAAAATGTCTTTTATTAGTTGTTTTCCAACGTTCATATTTTCATACTGAGATAACTCTACTCAACCTGTTCATCAATGTGCAGGCATCTTGGAAATCACAGTTTGGACGTTTTCCAACCAAATTTTGGCATCTGCCAGGGAATAGTTTAAGACTTCTAGTTTTTATGGCTTCCACTATTCTCGTGATTCCTTTGGCCAGAGTTCAAATAAGGAGTATTCAATAATTCTTCAAATCAGTTTGGACCCAACAACAACTTCCCCTTTCATTTAAAATTCCACTGTTTGTGAAAAAGGAGTTTACTGTGGTTGGTGAATCAGTTATCTCTCAGCCCAGGACTTTCTTTTTCCTTTCAAGTCCTACTCAGTGTGTAATCACAGATGCATCAGTCTTTACTTGGGGAGCTATGTCCAAGAGGGTAAAAATCTACGGCATTTTTGGAGCAACCAAAACTAATTTAAGCACATATATGTCAAAGAAATGGTGCTCAAATCATTGCCTTCAAATGTCTCTACCATCTTTGCACTCCAGGGCTTCTGCTAGTAATTACAGTCAATACCACAATGATGTGATATACAAACAAATAAGGGGGAAGCAGTTCCTACCCCATTTGCAGACTAGCTGTCTAAGCCTGGGAATTAAACACTCACCTCAGTCTGTCCCTCAAGGCTGTACACATTTTGTCAGAGCAACATATTGCAGATAAGCTGAGCAAGGCCAGGACAGACTGTCTGGAAAGCAAGTTGCATCTGGGGGTATTCCAGGAATTTGTAAAGCTGTGGGAAACTCCTCAAGTATCTATATTTGCTTGCAATCACAACAGACAGTTATAGGAATTCTGCTCCAGGACTCCTTGCACCCAGGCCTTGAAGACAGATTACTTTCTTTCCCGTGGTTAAGGATGTTCTTGTATGTCTGTCTTCCCTTTTTTTTTTTTTTTTGATAATCTGGGCTCTTCTAAAGCTGCTGAAGGACTCTCCAAGGATAATTGTGGTGACCCAGTTTAGGCCCAGACATCAGTGGTTTTCCCTTCTTTTGGAAATGGCCAAGGACAATTATCATAAGCATCCTCCCAGAGTGGAGTTACTCACGCAAGGCAGGGATTGTTTGATACATTCCAGCCTTAAACAACTTCAGTTGACTGACAGTATGATAGAATTTTAATATCTTTTAGAAACCTTCTGTCTCAGGGCATGCAGCAGGTATTAAAGCAGGTAAAATTAATGTGCTACTAGGAAATCGTACATGGGGAGGTGGAAAAAATTTTATATTTGGTGCCATGACAAGATCTAGGACCCTTTCTAGGATTAAGACTCCTTGGTTTTGCAGTATTTGTGTGTGAGATTGTCCTACAGCCTTCCTTTCACTTCTGTCAAATTCACCTTTAAGCCATCTCTGCTTGTCTGCCCTTAGAATTCCACCTTTCAATCCTACCTCGTGAAACAGTTTTTGAAATGTGTTTTTTTTTCCTATTCTTCCACCTAAGAGGTAAGTGGTTCCTTCTGTGGATTTTATTTTGTACTGGAAATTTTTTTGTTTCCTTTTGAACTTGCTCACAAGGATATTTGATGCTCTTATTTGGAAAAAAAAGTTATGTACTCACCATAATGTTCCATCTGAGTAGTTGTACTTCATTTGTCTTCAACCTGTGGGTTATGGATCCGTATCGAATCCGAGCCGGCAACTTCTAATAGCATCTGCTCCGAGCTCCAAACTCCTCCCCTTACCCATAATACACCTCCACTACCTTCCATCCCCAGATCGAATTTGCTGAACCTTATACTGATAACTTGACCTGAAAAATTCACTTGTGACCTATACTGCAGCCCATAGGCTGATCATATGCCAGGGTTCAGGGGGAGAAGGGCAGGACGGTTGAAGACAAATGAAGTACAACTACTCAGATGGGACTTTATGGTGAGTACATAACTTCTTTATCTGAAGTAGTTTACTTCATTTGGTCTTCAACCTGTGGGACAGACTCCCCAGCTGCTAAACTCATGGAAGGATATTCCAAAGCACCACGGAACCAAAGGATACTCTCCTTCTGGTAGTTAAATCCAGTTTGTAATGAGAAGTAAACGTATGAGATGAAGACCAAGTACTTGCAGAACAGATATCATCCAGAGACACACTAGACCAAAAGGCCGCAGACATAGCCATGGACCTAGTGGAATGAGCTTTCACCTGACGTGGAGGAGACATGCCTCTGTCTTTATAGACCTACAGGATGCATGAAGAAATCCATCTAGCTATAGTGACCTTGGAGATCGACTTCCCCAAAAAGGGTTTATGGAAGGATACAAACAATTGATCAGATTTACAAAATTTTTTTGTCCTGTGTAAATAGAGTTGTGACTGTCTATGAACAACCAACATGTGGAGTTTGTATTCCATCTTGTTACTGAAATTAGGAAAAAATACAGGCAAATTGATGGTCTGATGGATATTGACTGGTGATGCCACCTTGTGGAAAGAAAGGATGGATTGGTTCAAAGGGAAACTCTGTCTTTGTGAAAGATCATGTAAGGAATTTTGATGGACAAGGCCTGTAATTCTGAAACCCTTTTGGCAGAGGTAATTGCCACCAGAAAAGCTGTTTTCCAAGATAAAAATTACAGATCTGCAGTTGCAGCAGGCTCGAAAGGTGGAGCGACCAAAGCTTGAAGAACCATAGTAAGGTCCCATGGGGGGGGGATCTTTCAATGGGGGGGGGGGCGTACTGAAAAGATGCCTTTAATAAAGGCTTTACACAGTCTGGAAGAGCTAAAATTCTCACCCACATGAAAATGAGAGATGGCAGCCAACTGAACCTTAACAGTAGAAGAACTAGCTCCATGCTGATAAATATCAGCTAGAAATCAAGAATGGTGGAAACAGGAGCCGTGAAAGGGTCTAAACTCCTTTGAGAGGCCCAAAAGGAAAAACGTTTCCACTTGCTGCGATAAAACTTCCTGGTCGAAGACTTATGAGCAGCCACCAAAATAGATCTAGCTGAGGAGGATAGTCCAGGAATCCTAGCAATCACGGGAACTGGAGCAGTCAAGCTGTGAGCTTCAGGCTGTCCAGATTTGGATGAGGTACCCCCGAAAGGTGTGAAATTAGATCCTGAATGAGATCTAGGATCCAAGGCAGAGCCAGAAGGTGAGACCAAAGGAAGGGAAAACCATACCTGGCAAGGTCAGAACGGGGCAGTGAGAATCACTTTGCTCCCCAGTTGACGAGCTTTCTGTAGAAACCTTGGAATGAGAGGTACTGGTGGGTAAGCATACAGAAGACCGGGAGGCCAAGCATGAACTCGAGCATCTCTGGGGGACTACCCCGACAGGGGGTTCAGAGCAAAAAACTTGCTGCACTTCGCATTGGAAGGAGATGCGAAGAGATCGCAGCAAGGTTGACCCCACTCGCTGAAGATCTGTTCTGCTACTGACGGATTCAGAGATCACTCGTAAGGCATCAGAATGGTCCGACTTAGCTTGTCCGCTAGGGTGATGGATCATCCTGGAATGTGTGTTGTGATGATAAAGTGACCAGTGGAGATCACCCATTCCCACACACTCATGGCCTTACAACAAAGTGGGTAAGATCTGGTCCCTCCCTGTTTGTTGATATACCAGACCACTGACATGTTGTCTGACTGAATAGCAATCATTCCCAGAGGAAGAAAGGCATGGAGGGCCTGCAATGCTAGAAGGACCACCCTCATCTCTAGGACATTTATGTGCAAGCTGGTCTGTATGGGGGACCACAGGCCTTGGACTGTCCTGCCCTAACAATGCTCCCCCACCCGAGTTGGGAGGCATCCGTGGTCACTGTGGCTTGGGCCAGGGCTGGAACAAAAAGTCGTCCCCCAAAATGTTCGGAGAGCACATCCACCATATGAGGGACGACCGACAGACTCAGCTGAGTCTAATTGGATATGTCAATGGCAGTTCCAACAGGGACCATTGTACAGCTAGAGTCCACTGTAGAATTCTCATGTATAACTGGGCACATGGGAGAAGAGTTATGGTCGTCACCAACGAGCCTAAGGCCCTCAACACCGATTCCGCCATTGGTAGATGAGAGTGGTAGATCAGAGAGACATGCATCCTCAGGTTTTGAACTCTCTCCGAGGTCAGGAAGATTTTGCACTGAAGAGTATCTATCCTGGCACCAATGTAGTCTATCACCTGTGCAGGATCTAGGAGAGATTTGGATGCATTGATTGTGATCGCCAAACACAGGGCAAAAGTCAGGAAATAATCCCTGGTTTGGGAGAGTAGATGCCTGGTGGGAGCAGTTAGGAGCCAGTCGTCCAGGTACAGATAGACCTCAGGTGAGCCGCTACCACCGTCATCACTTTGGTTAACACCCTGGGGGCTGTGGTGAGACCAAAGGGTAGAGCTCGAAATTGGTAATGATTGACTCCTAGCCAGAAGAGGAGGAACCTCCTGGAGCTTCTGTGCATTTTTTATGTGATAGTAAGCATCCTGGAGGTCTAACGAGCACATCCAGTCGCTCTCTTGCAGGTACGGCATGATGGACTGTAATGTAACCATCCGGAACTTCTCTTTGCCAACTGACAGGTTCTGGGTAGAGAGGTCCAGAATGGGCCTAAAGTCCCCCATTTTCTTTGGCACCAAAAAGAACCTGGATTAGAAGCCCGATCCGGACTGATCTGGGGGGACGGTTTCAATGGCTTGTTTTTCTAGCAGCTTAGAAATTTCCTGTGCTGCTGCCTCCCTTTGCGTGGGTGATGCATCCGGGAGGTGTCTGGGAGAATTGGGGGAACCAAAGAAGGCGACAGAGTATCCTATGGATATGATCTGAAGCACCCAGCGGTCCATTGTTATGGACTCCCATGCCGCTAGATGCAAGGACAATTGTCCCCCTACTGCCTCCTGAGTAGAGCAGTTAGGCAACCCCTCACGGTTGCTGCCCGGGTCTGTCCGAGAAAGGTTATCTAGACCCAAAATTCCTTGGACCCCCCTCTGCCTCTGGGCCGGCATCCATTCTGTCCCCCTCTGCCTCTGGGGGAAGAAGAGCCCTGAGTGTCCCGGGAATACTGAGGCTTCCGGAACCACATCTTTTTTTGCCCTCTCTGGTTCCGGGAAAAGGACCTTTGAGGGTTCAAGACACAGATCCCGACGGCAGACAGTGTCTTCCCATCCTTCTCACTCTGAACTAATGTCTCTTTGACGGTCTTATCAAAAAGTGTAGAGCCGTCATAAGGGGCATTGGTAAAGGACACCTTGAATGGTTCTGAAAGTTGACATAACCTGAGCCAGGCGTTGTGCCTCATGGACGTGCTGGAACAAGCCTCCCTAGTCGTTCCTTTCTTAGCAAGTGAAAGGAGTCACATGGACGTGTTAAATACTGCTTTTAAAGTGACCATCCTCACAGAGTACGAAGCCTTGTCCTCCTGCGACTTGGGGGGAGACTCCTCCAGCTTCTTTACCAGGCCATGTTGGAGTCTGGTGACATGGTTCAGGTAGTTCAGCACCCTAATCGAAAAGGTAGCTGAAACGTAAACCCGTTTCCCTAGGCGGTCCATCATTTGCGACTCTCTGTCAGGAGGATGGACTAAGGAATTCTCCTAAGCAAGTTCCTTTTTAGTGGCTGCTGCTACCTCCATAGCATCTACAGGGGAGCCCTTGTTCCATGCTGGTCTGTCTATGGGGGGGGGCTTAAAATCTTATCCGGTCTTTTTGGGAAAGGTTCCATGGTGTCCAGTTCCTTCCATGCCCGTGAGGTGACCAGATCCACCAAAGGATCCACGAGAGGGTAAACCCAGGAAGTAGATGGGCCTGTGCCGAAAGCCTCCAGGAACATGGACACATCAGAAGAAGGTTTGGAGGCAGACCAACCATCCCCATTGGCGCAGGATTTCCATGATGTGTCCAAAGGAGACATCCTCGGGAGGTGACCTAGGGGAACCTTCTCCATCATCAAAGTCCGTGTCCTCTGTGAGGGACTCAGGGAGTCCACATGCCTCCTCTTGCATGTATGCTTGCGAGGTACCTCTCTGGTGGGGATCTCCAGGAGGAGCTCGCAAGCTATTGGTTCCTCAGGGCGAACCGTCTGGGGCTCCTCGAGCATGGGCTGTCCTGCAGTAAAACGATGGGGACTATAGACAGAGCCGAGGGGGTCTGGGTGGAGTCCGAGCCGGCAGTCAGGGGTCTCGATCCAGCAGAGAGAACCCTTTCTACCACGTCGAAGGAGAGCTAACCTCCTGAGAAACCAGTAAGGAGGCCGGTCTCCCCGGGTCCGATGAGAGAATCGGAGCCGGGCCTGAGGTGGACAGAGCTCCGAGGGAGGGAACCTGGCCCGATAACGTCAGAGCTGAAGAAAAAGGTTCCACTCCCTCGGATCTGACAACCAAGCTCCGGCTCCGAGAGCGGCTTGGATCCGAGCTGGTCGGATCCGATACGCTCCAGGCAGCTGTCGGCATCGAGGAAGCAGGTACCATCGGTGCTGACCCCCTGACCAAAGCCAATCTCAGATCCGAATACTCCGAACCCAAAGGTCAGATCAGAGGAGGAGATATAAGCTAGAAAAAGGGAAGCGAGCTCCCCCCTCCTGAGGGAGGGGGGGGGCTGACAAGACCCCCATCTGGATCTGAGTACGGATAAACGTCCTCATCATTTTATCCAGGACAATGTCAGACAAGGACCAGGTGGACCTCGACAAGGCCATGGACTCCGACCTGAGAAGCTGAACGTGTCTCCTTCAGCTCCGGGGAGAACCTCTGGGATCGAAGCCAAGGGGAATCACGGATCCGTGGTGTTTTTGCAGGTGAAGTGAGGTCTGGAGACCTCTTTCGCTTTTCTCTCACCTTTGACTCCCTCTCCTTCTCTCTACCCCTTTTTCTGCTCTGCTGCCACAGGCTTTTGAACAGGAGGTTGAGTCCCAGCCTGGGGGGGAGGGGGAAGTAAGGGGAAGAGAGGAAGGAGGGGAGGCCACAGCAGCTGCTCTGACCGAAGCCGGAGATGAGGAAACAGACTCTGAAGGGAGAAGAAGGCCTTTGAGGGCCAACTTGGCCTTCCTATCTTTAATGGCGCAGGGTTGAAGCCTGCACAAATACTGCAGTCCACACTCAGATGGGCCACGCCTTAACACATAACACACAGAGTGTGGCCATCCGCAGGGGCTAATTTATGGCCACAGTCAGTGCAACGCTTAAAAATAAGCTTTTCAGCCATACTGCCAGTAGAAGGAGAACTTAAGAAAAAAAACATTTCTTTCTTACAGGCGCGCACACACACACCCACTCACCACAGTCGTACACAGCAAACACTGAGGAGAAGCAAAAATCCACACAGCAATATAAACTACTAACTACCATAAAACACTACAACTCAACGCACCAAGCGAGGGAAGGAGAAAGGGGAACCTATACTAACACTACCTAACAAATTTTTGAGAAAAAAGATACTCCAAAGGTTTTTACCCACTTGACAAAGTTGGAGCTCAAGAGATCACGATGCAAAGCTATTCGTGACAAACAAGATCTGGGGATGGAAGGCAGTGGAGGTGTATTATGGGTAAGGGGAGAAGTTTGGAGCTCAGAGCAGATGCTAGTAAAAGTTGCCATCCTGGATCCGTAGCCCACAGGTTGAAGACCAAATGAAGTAAACTACTTCAGATCCAATGTTACTCATTGCTTTGAATTTTGTAAAGAGTGTGCGAGTTACAAGCTGTTATGGTAAGTTATGCACTGATCTAGTGCAAAATAATACAAAATATACTGAACCTGCTGATATTGCCAACATCCTGGCAGATAAATTCAGTGCAAACTTCAGCCCCCTCTCACCTCCAAAAGGGCCCACAACAATACCGGAAAAGTGTAGTGTCCCAAAAATCACAGACACACAGGTGAAAACCGCCCTTTCAAAAGTCAAAAACACAGTGTCAGTGGGACCAGATGGTGTCCCAGGCTGTGTCTTGCACAAACTACAGAACGAACTAACCCCCCATCTAAACACGCTGTTCAACCTCAGCCTCTCCACAGGCTACTTGCCCATAGAATGGCACACAGCAACGGTTATTCCTGTCCACAAAGGAGGGGCCACAACTGACCCTGGTAACTATCGGCCCATAAGCCTGACTAGCCTGGTCTGCAAGGCTATGGAGCATGCATCATCATGGAACTCATTAACAAAGACATTGGGAACCTCAAACACTTGACCCAACCCAGTTCAGCTTTGTTAAGGGCAGATCATGTCTACTAAACCTGGTGGACTTCATCAAGACAGTCACCAAGCCATAGACGAGGGAAAGGTGGTTCATACAGCTTACCTTGACCTCGCCAAGGCTTTCGACACCATTCCCCACTTGGTTATTACAGAAAAACTCAGCAGCCTGAACGTAAACCCCTACGTCACGAGATGGGTTGCCAACTGGCTTACAGACAGAACTCACATGGTAAGAATAGCGGGCTCCAGGTCCGACTCTAAACCAGTCACAAGTGGTGTCCCGCAAGGCTCGGTCCTGGGACCCCTACTGTTCGGCATATGCTTCTCAGAAGTACAGGCAAACACAGGAGGACTATGGCTAACCAAGTTCGTCGATGACTGCAAACTGGGAGCCATAATTGACTCTCCGGCTGACACGGACATCCTCCAAAAGGGCCTTACTGAGACAGACACCTGGTGTCAAAGTCATGGCTTTAAGCTAAATGCCAAAAAATGCATAGTCATCCCATTTGAGAAAAATAAAACACCCACGAATTACCACTTAGGTGGCAGCCCCCTTAATACAGAAGATGTAATAAGAGATCTGGGGACCCAGGTAGATAGTAATCTCTCCTTTGACAATCATATTGACAAAGTAGTTAGGAAATCCTTCTATGTGACCCATGTAATTACTAAAGGGTTTGCATCTAGAAATAAAGAGGTTATAGTGCCCCTCTACTCGTCACTCATTAGACCCATCATAGAGTACAATGCCCCATTTGGGATGTACCTCACAAGACACTTCCAACAACTGGAAAGACCACAAAAGTACCTCACCAAGAGGATTACTGTCCTCAAACATATGTCCTATGCAGCCCGACTGAAAAAACTCCGGCTGTACTCAGTGGCATATTGCTTACTCAGAGGTGATCTCTGCATGACTTACAAAGCCATGTCCAACTCAGAATTAATGGACACGCTCCACCTAAAGAAATCCAAATCACTGTGAGCCACGCGCTGTAGTTAGCTAAACCTCGCCACAACAATAAATAGAACATGCTGGAAGGATAGATTCCTGTCATAGAGACTCCCCATGCTTTGGAACAAAATTCCAAATTACATCAGGCAGAGCCCCTCAAAAACACTCTTCAAGAGAAACCTTGATGAGTGGATGGGCAACAGAAAATACACCCCGGGATCACTTCATTGTTTCTGCTTGGCAGAGGATCAGTTAATTAATCAATGGGGCAGCGAAAGCCGACACACTCTGGCTAGGCTTATAAATACCCTCGGGCAGATAGTCTAGTACCTACCTATGAACCTATTATCCCTGTCTCATTTTCCACAAAGATAGGCTAACATTGAGAACAAATTCTTCCTTTATACCTAAGGTTATTTGAGTTTTCATTGATGCAAGGTAATTCATCATCTTGTTTTACCCCAGAACCAAAAAAAAAAAAAAAAAAATGAGGGAGAAATAATTTTATACACTCTGGATGTTCACAGGCAACTTACTGCAATAACAGGACAAAAATATTCAGGCCATCTGATCAAGGGGCAGTCAGTGTCAAAACAGATGATTTCTGAGTGGTTCTCTCATGTTCTTGCTTATTGTTATTGTCACCATAACAAGACACTTCCAGGCAAAGCTGCGGCACACTCTACCAGGGCTCAGGATACTACAATTTTTTTTTTGGAAAGGGATGGGCTGTAGAGACAGCAACTTGGTCAGCACTATAAACTAGATTTATTTTCTTGGTCTGCAACAGGCTTTGCATGGACTCTGATCCTTCCTCCTCTTCCCCGCTTTTTTCCATGCTCTGGTATTCATCCCATATAGCTTAGGTTACTGGAGTGGTGTTCTACTCATGAACATAGTAAAGTTGTGTAAGTATACTTAAAATAACAGTAGATGTTTGAATAGATCACTGTTGCAGTAGCCACACTCTCCCTCTGTCCCCCACATTTTTGCTATTTTTATGCCAGGATGTGGCATTTATAGTACTATTCCTCTTTGGCAAGGCTGTATCTTCCATCTTCTGATGCAATTAAGATCTAATTTTGTACTGCTCAAGCTGTTCAGTAGCTATGGTATGTGGAAGTTGCTCTAAAGCTTTGGAAGCTGGCCTGCAAGTTTAATTTTTGGTAGAACATGCCATATACTTAGGCTACTTGTAACAGTGATCTACTCAAATATCTACTGTTATGGTAAGTTTGCTTACACAAATGTATGTTCTCCTTCAGTATATCAGACCTTTATAGAACAGGAATGTCTTATGCCTCACTAAATGTATGTATATTGGCCATTTCAGGCTACCTGCCAATGGTTTTCCCTGCCCCAACTACAGCTTTGCCAGTTAGGCAATTTTGAGGGGGGTGTTACACCTTAGGAAGTTAAAGGTACTACCCACACACGCCATGTAGCTTCACTAAGTCTTTCTTGTAGTTTTTACTGAATGGTTTGTCTTTGTGACCATATTATTTGGAATATTTTACAGTCACCATAATCAGTCTTGATTTTAAGCCAAAAAATCCTGCTATACTGGCAATGTCAGAAAAAGGGCTAAAACAAGGCATGTCTGCAGCTAGTGGAGTTTGGCTTTATTGTTCTGAATGTACCCATAAAGGTTTAAAAAGTAAAAAAAATAGTCATGTGCGCTCAGAAGACATATAGCTAAAACACTAGTATGTCCTTAAGGGGTCATTTGCTCATATCCCATGGGCCTCCACTACAAGAGATTTAAGGGTATGGCGCAATGAAGACTCTAGCTTGACCAGATCTTTCTTGCATCTTTTAATGAGTGGTTTGTTTGTGTGACCTTTTTACCCTTTGGTTTGAATGCCTTTTAATACAGAAGAGACATTGCTTGACAAGTGCGATAACGTTTGTACAGCTAATGCTTTGGCAGTAAGGTCCAGTAGATATCTGGCTTATAAGTTATTTTACCTGATGATGTAGGATGCTGTATAGAAATATGTCACATTGTAAAGAAAAAGGAAGAACTAGCCATAATGGATTGAGTACATCTTTGGGCCTTTAGCATTGGAGTGTGCCTGTGATTCTGTGTATGCTGTTGCAACTGCATCTGTAACTGGCCTTAATTTATACATCATAAACATGCCTGATGTGTTAAATGTGGCTGATAAATTTATGGTCAAAATTTAACAGGTTGCTTTTTCTTTCATTGTCCAGCTAAGAACTTATAAAGGTCTTTGCAGGAAAGAGGAGAGATTATGGTTAATTATCAGGAAGAATATATTCTGCCCCCACATTAACATTCCAGAGCAATTTTCTACATTTTAGGAAATGCCTACAAATAAGGCCGAAAACCTGTCCAGTAGCCTTCCTTTAAATATGCCAAATCTATTCCTCAAACATCACCACAAACAAAAGTTGATTAATGTGGTGACAGTTTAAGACATTATTGGAATGACATCTTGCAATATGTGTATATTTAGAGCTCTATGCTTCATGTATACTGAGAATATATACTTTATATATGCAGTTCCAACATAGTGTTCTTCGTATTGATTACTGCTGCAGTAGCCTAAACTATGTAGGCTGTATCCTGCATAAGATATAACATCTGGTCAGCTTTCAAAGCTTTAGGGCACCTTCCTTGTACCCAATCCATTAGTCACTTCAAGCTGAGCTAACTTTTTAGGTTTTGGCGCAAACCCTTCAGAGCTTTCCTGCTGCTGAAGAGTATTCTCCTCTGAGGCTTCCATGGAGCCACTGTCAGCTTTTGCTGTTACTTTGCTGGGCAGACAAGTTCCCTTTGAGGATAAAACCTTCTGTCATAAAAATGTATTAACACTTTCTGTTTAAGCAAGTTATTTTAAACCTAGGAGTTTTTGTTTTAACGGACTGTCATGAGACTGTATGGTACTTTTTAAATGAAAATGTTCTTTTCATTCCTCTTTTAAGTTTTTGATGACCATTTTTTTTTGTGGCTAAAGTATGTGTATTTTACTTTTTGGGGCTGGCCAAGTGTTTTAAAGTGCTTTTTACTGTGTTTTTTGTGAAAAAAGTGACTTTTAAAAATTGCAACATTTTTGCCAGCTTTTGCTGCTTGTTTTCCCTGGAAAAGAGACGCCATTTTCATCTTGACCATGGAACAGTCGTCCTTCCAGAAAAAGAAAAAGTTAAGCAAACAGCCTTTGCCACCACAGCAAACTAGCAGTTTGCCACAGGTGGGTGACTGCTGTGGTGATTTGTTGTACTTCATACCACTCATCTTTTACCCCGGAATCCCTGTGGTGTAGCACCTACGGCCACAATGGACCAAGGGTTAGCCACACCCTCTGTGGCTGTTGGATCCCCTCAGTGGGCAAGGGAGTGCCACTCTTGACAGTCCTGGAAGACAGAACAGGGAAGGCTTCCCTGTTTTGTCAGAATGTTGTGTCCATCCCTGGAGAAGCTGCTACTGCCATTTGTAACACTGTTGGCTTCATTTTTTCTGTCAAAAAGAAACAGAAGACTAAACATGTATCTACTCCTCCTCAAGTGTCCTTAGACAGGAATTGTTTGCCAGGTCTGTTTCAGGGTTTTATTAGGCTGTTGATCCTTCTTATTAATAATGCTTTCTGGTAAAAGGAAGAAGAATACTTCTTTTCCTGAAGACATCCAAGGTTCTATGTCTGGACAGGAATATGAAACAATACAGGGTTCTCTCATCAGTTTTCTGATTCAGACTCCGAGGAGAGCTCAGTTTCTGATTCTCCCTTGGGGGTTTCTCTTTCTTTGAGACTATTTCCAGAATGTGCCAGTGTTTTCATTGGGAGTACAATGAGGTTTTTCAGTCCGTCAGAAACTTTTATGAGCTGTTACAGAAGGAATTTCCTGAACCTTCACCAGTTCCTCCATTTCTATCAGCTTTGAAGGATGTGTGTGTGTTTGCCTGTAATTTTCCTCATAGCCAACCTTATGCCCCTCAAAAGCCAGATAGAATGTATAAAATTCATCGGTCTTTAAGTTTTTATACACATTTCCCAAACCTGATCCATCAACTTTAGCTTTAGTCAAGCCTACTTCTGATAAACAGTTAGTTTATTACGATCCCACTCTTTGTAATAAGGATGGGACAATTATTGATGGGTATGGGAAAAGTGTGTATGCTTCTGCAACTTTGATTTTCAGAATTTTGAATTGTCAGGCTCACATGTTCATATTTATTCTGACTGAAAAAAAATTTAGGAATATTTGGTCTGCTGTTTCTTCTTGTGAGAAAAATCTGCTTTTAATTAGTTTGTTCTGTTGTACTAGTCACTCCTCCCTTGTTACAGTGTATGACTCCACTGATACTTCTTCCAGTGCCATAGCCACTGGCACTGCTGTGAAGAGGTTTGGCTGGCTGTATTTTCAGATCCTCCCAAGAGGATATCGTTGCGATTTTAATTTCTCCTTTGGATAGAGATTCACCTTTTGGTTACTTTGCTGCAGAGGTGATCAAAAAGTGTGATGAAAGTGTTAAGTTAATTCAGGGAATCTCTATCTGTCTGCCTTTATTTTTCACATTTTCTAGGGGATTCTGTAACCTTTCATCCAGTTTTGGCAAAATGGCAAAGGTGATGTCCTTCCTTATCACTGTTGCAGTATTCTTTACTGTTGGGATTTGCCAGCCAAGGATACCAAAACATGTGTCCAGCAATACCACAGCCTTTAAACCTTCCAGATATTACACATCTGATGCTATGTCCTGTGTGCGAGGATTAAGGTACATATGTAACATACAGACATCTTATCCTCAGAACTTCTTTTCCTGCAGTCCAAATTCTACCTCTGAATTCAGTCAGTACGCCATTAACCAAGTCGGTTCATCTACCGAATCTTGTAAAGAGAAGTGCCCCATTGGGATACCTTCCTTTTCTTTTTCCTCCTTGTAGGTTTCATACCATCCAGGAAAGAAAAACATGAGTGTATGAGGCAGATTCCCCTATAAAAATAGACATGAGCGAAAAGTGCCTTTTTTGTTTTGGTGTTACACATAATCATACACAGTGAGATTTCTCAGGCATTTCTCCCTAAGACACTCCCCAATCATCTGTCATCCCTCAATATTTATGTAAAAAACTAATGTCTGAACCTTTTTGTTGAGAGTAGCAAAGCTGAATCCACTCACCCTGAAGTTTAGCTGCCACTTAAGAAAAAATCCAAAAAGGCATCTATTGATCTTGCTGCTGTTGGTATAGATGAACAACCCGAAAACCATCTGGTGCCACCATCAGATGTTCTTCGTGTTTCACTGTTGCAGTCATCACATTTGGGTTATCTGCTTGCAGGTAGCCCTCAGTCAGCCTGATTATCAAAGTCTTGGGTCCTGCATCAGTTGCTGTCTCAACTTCCATGACGTCAGGTAGTCAGGGGTATAAAGCATGCAGCCGACGCCATTACATCAGTCTTTCTTGCCGTGCCCGAAGCAGAAGCAGTTCACAAGTGCCGGTCGACCAACTCCTAAAATTTTCGTTTTCAAGTTTCAGATCCGAAGTCTTCAACAAAGCTAAGTACTCCGTTGGGAAAACTTTTTCTTGCTCTAAACTGATGTCAGTAAAAGTTAACAATTGTATTTCTTGTGGAAAGCAAATACCTCATAAAGATTTTCATTCATACTCCATTCCTTGCTTAGGCCCAGACCACGATGTCCTCGCTGTCGGTTTGTGCCTTATTCAAATCTCGGACTACTCGTCGTCAGTTCATTTTTGCATCTAAGTATTTTGGTACTCAGTTCAATTATACAGAAATGGCTTCAGTAAGCCACCCGACTACCAACATTCCGAAAAAACGCAAAGATAAAGACAGAGATAGGCCGCATAGGTCCAAAGCTGAGGACGACGCTTCCATTAAGCTAGTCGTCTGTTCGCCGGTACTCAGTGAGGTGCTTTTGGAGTCCCTGATGCCCACTACTTCAGATTCGCAGGCCTCTACTGAGACCCATTCGGAGTCCGGTATGCCGCAAGATGCTTCTTTGACTGTGGAACCTGCGGATGTCCCTATCTTAGATGGGTCCAGAGCCGTTGTGCAGGCACCGGCTTCTGAGGGTGTATTCTGGCCTACTGACTTGTATATTAAACAAACGCCATCTTTTTCTTCAAGGCCTAAATCTCGATCCACCATTAGAAAACCGACACCCAGACCGCATGGTTAGGCCCCTATGCCTAAAAAACAAGTTATAAGAATGGCTGAAGACCTTATTACTCTAATCAGGGGAAGCCACCCTTTTCCCTCTAAGAGACCTAGAACTGATTTTCCTTCTGATTTTTTCTGATCAGGATTCTGAAATTTTTGTTTTTTCTGATGACCAAGAGTTCCCCTTATCTACCTATGAGGATTCTGATGCAGAGGACTCAATTCCCTCTGCTTCCTCTCCAGAGGATTTCTCTTTTGGTGAAACTTTGCATACTCTTAGGGAGCATTTCCGCTGGGAAAGCCAGGATTACTCTGACTCCAAAAAGAGGCTTAGGGAATTCTTATTCCTACCTCAACACAGGCCTTTAGCTATCCCTCCTCTACTGGACATTGTAGATTATGCCTTTTTGGAATCTAGCCTGGCCCCTGACACTTTACCCCCGGCTCCCAGAAAACCTGACAGGTATTACAGAGTACCTGACTCTCACAAGTTCCTCTCTAAGAATCTTACTGCAGATCCTGAGACCATTTCACAGGGACCCAAAGGCATTAAGGCTACTACTGTCAAAAACCCTACCCCCTCTGATAGAGATTCCAGGGCCCTGGATAGATGGGGTAAGAAGGTTTACACTTCTGCAACTTTGGCCATTAGGGCCTTAAACTGCCCGTTTCATATGTTAAAGTATCAGCAGCATATTATTGGATTGCTTACACAGAAAATGATGTTGATTCCTGACTGTGCTGAAAATAAAGAATTACAGGATTTAATGAATTCTGCTGAACAAGTTGGAAAACATACTTTACAATGTGGTTTTGATTCATTAGAGGCATCTTGCTGGGCTGCTGTCACTGGGTCTGTACTTAGAAGGCATGCTTGGCTTAAGGAGCAAACTTTACCAGATCATGTTAAAGCTAAATTGTTGGATGCTCCCTTAAACCAAAACCGCCTGTTTGGCAACCAAGCAGAAGAAGTACTTAAAAGGATGGAGGAAAAAGCTAAATCTATGCAAACTGTTAAAGAATTCCTGCAAGTACAGCCTCCCAGATTTAGTAGGCACCAGGCTTCTAAGAATTAGTCCTTTCCTGTCTCTTCCAGGCCTTCTCAGTCCAAACCCACAACCAGCAGATCAACCAGGCTTCAGTCTCATGGTACTCAAAGGCCTAAGCAGTGGGGGGCTCCCACTTCCAAAGCTGGAAGTAGTAAGACACCCCCCCCATGGTAAACTGTCACAATGACTTAACTTTAAACCTTCCAAACCCTACTCAACTGACTGTTCCTTTAGGGGGAAAGATCGCGCTGAATGCAAAAAACTAGGAGCTCATTACCCAAGACAAATGGGTTTTGAATATAGTTTCCCAAGGATACAGATTCCACTTCCACTCCTTACCAACCCCAAACGGTTGGCCAGACCTACCCCCAAATCAGTGGGCAGAGGCTCAAAAGCAAGTTCTCTCTCTTCTAAGCATCAAGGCTATTCAACCTGTCCCAGAAGAAGAATGGGGGTAAGTTTTTTACTCAAGAATTTTCCTCGTTCCCAGAAAAGACAATTTCTGGTGTCCTATCCTGGACCTGTCTATCCTAAACACCTTTTTGGTAATCCCAAAATTCTAAATGCTAACTCTTCATCAGCTGCTTCCCATGCTAGGCAAAAATGCCTGGTTGGCAACACTGGATTTAAAGGAAGCCTACCTGCACAACACTGGATTTAAAGGAAGCCTACCTGCACATCCCAATCAGGGAATCTTGCAGAAGATACCTACGCTTCAGAGCAGGCTACGTGCTCTGCACTGCACTGCCCTTTGGCTTATCTACTGCACCCAGGGTATTCACAAAGTGCCTAGCTCCAGTCATTGCATTTTGCAGGCAAAGAAATATTCAAATATATCCATACCTGGACGATTGTCTAATTCAGGCAGAAAGCCAGGGCATACTATCAAATCATCTGGCATTTGTAAAGAAGTTACTAACTTCTCTGGGGTACACCATAAACACAAAGAAATCACATCTAGTACCCTGCCAACAAATTGTATTCCTGGGAGCAAGCTTGAATACAACTTCCCAGATGGCCTACCTCACACCAGAGAAACAAGTTTATTTGACAGCCTACTTCAAACTACTGGCCACAAAGACCCAGCTATCTGCAAGCCCTGGGGTTCATGGCCTCTTGCATTCTACTAATTCCATATGCAAGACTGCATATGAGGAAACTACAATGGTATCTAAAAAGCCTATGGTGTCAACATTCTCAGGACCTAGAATCAATGATTCCTATCATCCCTTGTCTAAAGACAGAGTTTCTTTGGTGGGCAGAGGCCTGCCACTACAACAAGGGACTGCCATTCACTCTATCCCCTGCTGTCCAAACCCTAACAACAGACGCATCAGACTATGCATGGGGGGCTCACTTGGCAGGGCAGTGCATTCAGGGCAAATGGAACCCGAGTCAAATGCACCTGCATATCAATCAAAAAGAAATGTTAGCTGTACAGAGTGCTCTGACAGCCTTCAAGGACCACATTCTTCCAGGACAATTATTGGTAAAGACTGACAACACCACTGTTATGTGGTACATAAACAAGCAGGGATAAACCCACTCATACCCTCTCTGCAGACTAGCCATGGCTCTGTAGAACACAGCCTTGAGCTACCAAGTGCACCTACAAGCTCAAGTCCTGCCAGGCAAGCTAAATACACTGGCAAATGATCTAAGCAGAAATCTGATGGACCCATACGAGTGGAAACTGGAACCAAAGGTATTCAACATTTTGAGAAACAAATGGGGGAGCCCAGAGATGGACCTGTTTGCCTCCCCTCAGAACTATCAGTTGGAAAAATTCTGCACAAGGACTCCCCACAGACAACCTTGGAAAGTGGATGCCCTGTCCTTCACCTGGAAAAACCTATTAGTTTATGCCTTTCCCCCTCTGCCTCTCCTCTCCAAAGTGCTACTAAAGATCAAATAGGACAAACCAAGGACAATACTGATTGCACCAGACTGACCACGCCAACACTGGTACTCCCTCTTGTGCAGTTGTGTCACTGCTGGAATCATGGCACCTGCCTCAGATCCCTGCCCTGCTGTCCCAATAGGAGGGCCAGATTCTGCATCCACAGCTTCAAACCCTAAACCTTGCAGCCTGGCTAATTACCTGATCTCTCCATTACCATCCCTCAGTAAGCAAGTGATGGATGTCATTCTGGAGGCAAGGAGGCCTTGTGCTAGAAAATCATATGCTGAAAAATGGAAAAGATTCTGTTCCTGGAGCCAAACTCAAGGGATGGGCACAACAGTGCCCAGATTACTGCACATTCTTCAATACTTAACTGAGGTGCTTCACAAGGGCCTTTCCTTTTCTTCCATCAAAATTCATGCCTCGGCCATTTCAGCACATTATAATATAGAGCCACCCCTCTTCTCTCATCCACTGCTGAAGCAATTCCTCAGAGGGGCCAAAAGCTTAAGACCACCCAGGAGAGCCCCTACTCCAGCCTGGGACCTTAACTTTGTATTGGAAAAGCTCACTCTACCTCCCTTTGAGCCAGCTGCAAATGCAGAGTTGAAATTCCTTTCTTGGAAAACGTCTGTCCTTCTAGCCATCACTTCAGCAAGAAGGGTGTCTGAATTACAGGCCCTCATGGCAGTGGAGTCTTTCATCATCTTTTATGCGGACAGGGTGTCCTTCGGGACCAATCCTTCCTTTATGTCCAAAGTGGTATCCAGTGTGGCCCTTAATCAGTCCATTCATTTGCCAGCCTTCTTTTCTAATCCACAGAACAAAGGGGAACAAATACTGCACTCCTTGGACGTGCACAGACAACTTAGATTTTACTTGAACAGGACTAAGCCTCTCAGGAAATCTGAACAGCTGCTGGGTGCATTTGCTGCAGGGGCAGAGGGGAAGGCCATTTCAAAGCAAACCATTTCTAAGTGGATAGGCCATTGCATTCATTTCTGCTATAAGCACCATGGAAAACCTATCCCACAGGGGATAAGACCTCATTCCACCAGGGCTGCATCTTCCTCTACAGCCTTTCTCAGAGGTGTCCCTACCAGGGACATCCTGGAAGCTGTTACCTGGAGTTCTGTACATAACTTCACCAAGCATTGCCAAGCATTGCCACTTGCCAATTTTTTCTAAATCCAGAGCTGGCTTTGCCACTGCTGTCTTACAGGGCCTTATAGCTGGTCCTAATGCTATCTAATTGCCTCCTCCCTTCCTTAGCTTTGGGAATCTACCCAAATGTGATGACTGCAACAGTGAAACACGAAGAACATAGTACAGTTGTGTACACTTACCATAAATGTAGATGTTCGAATGTATTCACTGTTGCAGTCCTGGTTACCCTCCCTCCAGCCCCCTGACTTCTATTGACTATACCTCCATTCTTGTTTACTATGCTTAAAGCTTTCTGGTGTATTTGCTTTTTGTTGGAGGTGGAACCTTGTATATAATTGCTTCCCATTATGGGGGCACCTGACATCTGGGGCAAGAAAAACTGATGTAATGACGTCGGCTGCATGCTTTATACCCCTGACTACCTGACGTCATGGGAGATGAGACAGCAACCAACGCAAGACCCAAGACTTTGATAATCAGGCCCGACTGAGGGCTACCTGCAAGCAGATAACCCAAAACCCAAATGTGATGACTGCAACACTGAATACACTTGAACATCTACATTTATGGTAAGTGTACACAACTGTACTTTCCTTCTGCCACAACCCAGTTGGAGGCCAACACAGAGCTGTCTGCCTCCATGTCCACCAAGGCTGTGGATACATCTGAAGCAGATGTAGAGTGGAAACCACTGCTGATTATATCTGATGGGCCTAGGGGAATTCCCCAAATATTTGTTAGGGAAGAGGTGCTTGGTAACCTCATGGAATCTAGGCAGGGGTGTGGCTTCTGTGGCCAAGGATCCTGACAAGGAGTGGTAAGACTTTACTTAGGGGTTGTTCATTGCTGTTATGGTTCTGAAACCCCCACAAGGATTGTTTGTCCCTACTTCTGCTCTGTGGTCTTCCACCCATTCTAAAAAGCCTAGGGATTCTGATTCTTCTGATAAAGAGTTGGATTCTGGTGAAGAGTCTTTAGTATACTCCTCCCACATCCACTGTCCTTTTGCCTAGGTTTCTGATTAAGAAGATTAAGTATTTCCTGATTCTCCTTTTGAAGAATAATCTTTTAGGAATACAGTGATCTGCATGTTGGAACACTTAAAGTGGGACTGTTCCCAGTTTTCTGATGTTCAAAACAGATATTATGAACTCTTGCAGATGGACTTTCTCTGACCTTCTGCAGTCTCCCGTTTAGTTGCCCTTTTGGATACATTTTCTGGAGCTTCCCACGCTCCTGACTCTCAACCTCCAGCCCCTAAGAAGCCAGACAGATTTTATAAAGTCCTTGAGGATCACAAATTTATTTTTATTTATTTTACATTTGTTGATCGGGATAGTCCGACTGGATACATATCCGTTTTCAGCGGAGGCCCTGGGAGAAAAGCTCCAAGATAATAATTCACATTGAACAATTTAGTAAATGCTAGTTTCAAGCAGATTACAGTCATAAGCAATACCAGCATTTAGCACATATAGTACTAACTTATTATAAAACACTTTACAAAACATAACATTATTTTTAAAGTTAAACATACATAACATTACATTCAGGTTTAAGACACACTGAGCAACAGTTATACAATTGACCCTTCCTGAAATGGAGTGGTAGAAAAAAGTTAGAAGTAGTTGAAGGTAATATTTGTACAAAAGTCCTTCATCTGATCCTGCTGCTGTTTCCATATCCACAGATAAGCCATTTAAACTGCTGTCCTCTTCCAAGCTTTTACTTCTAACAAGGACAGCCATGCTATGGAGCGGTATGGGAAAAAGTGCATACTACTACAACTTTGGCCTTCAGGGCCATTAATTATCAGACCCACATTACTAGGTATGCCCTAGCTCTTCTTTCTCATGTTGGGGGGGGGGGGTTGACTGACATGTCTGCTCTTTACAGTAAGACTTCTGCCTCTCAGGTGACTCACTATTCCATTAAATGCTGTTATGATGCTGCTGATGCCTGTTCTGGGACAGCTGCATGTGGCTCTCTCATGAGATACTCTTGTCTGCGCATTCAAACTGTACTTGAAGACATTAAGGTCATACCTTTAGATTCCCCCTTAGACAACCTGAATCTTGTTGCTACTGCTACTACAGAATTGTTTAAAACTCTTCAGGATAAGGGTATATGCAGGACCCGAAGCAAATTTTTGTTTATCCTGCCCCTAAGTTCCAGCGGAGTTATCCATTTAAACGTTCTTTTTTTTCTGTAGGCAGCGTAGACCAGCCTGCTAGGAGCAAGAGGATTCCTAAGCAAATTTTCCCAGACAACCCCCACAGAGTTCTACAGGCCAGAAACCTTCTTTTCCTGACAAATCTGCCCGTGTCTGACATCAAGCCACCCCTCCCCCTCAGGCAGATTCCACTGTCACTCAGGCTGATGCTTTCTTTTCCTGTTTGACAACAGATAACCTCAGATGCCTGGGCAGTCTCCATTATCGAGAATGGTTACGTTATGGCTTGAAAGTCCCATCCTTCATTCTCAGGCCTTCATCAGCCTGCTGCCTAGACAACTTCCTTGTTTTCCTTTTGTTCTGCAGGATCTTCTGGAATGGGAACACATTTTTATTCCAGAATGTTTCTGGTTCCCAGAAAAGAGGGGTCATGGAAGCTGGTTCAGGACCTGCCTTTTCTCAACACCTGTGTTAAGGTCCCTTATTTCAGGATGTTATCTCTTCAGACACTTACCTCTATTGTTTCCTCAAGCCTTTCTTGTATCTCCAGATTTGAAGTGAAGTAAGTTTACCTTCATATTCCTGTTCATTCTGTCATTAGGAAGTTTTTAAAATTTTCTGTTTCTTTTTCTCATTATCAATTCTCTGGCTTGCATTTTTGTCTTCTGCTGCTCATAGTCGGCATTAGGCACCCGCCAAACCTGCGGCCGCGGGGAGCCTCCGATTATCTCCCTGCATATGAGGACCCCTACATGAAGCAGCCATGGGTTTCTCTGTCTCCTCCACTCCTTGCTCAGTGTCTGCTACACGTTCGCATGGCTGTGTAACTTCACCACGCAATTCCGTTTTTTTTTTTTACTTTGCCTGTAAGCTGCAGTCAATCAGGTCCACTTCAGTGAAGCAAGGGACCTGATTGGCTGCAGCAGCCAGGGAAGTAAATTCTAGTTTGCTGATTGGTTGCAGCACTGGTCGGGGGGGGGGGAACCTTGACACGAGAACCTAACAAGGACTGGTGCTAGTGGGCATAGGCTTTGCAAGACCTTCAAAAATTTAGAACAATTTTCTTTATTTAAACAACACTTAGAAGCAAGAATGAAACCGGACACTGGTTGTTCTGACAATGAGCACTTCCTACAGATCATTATACTGACCGCTTTTTGAACTCCAGCTTTAGTTAATGCTGCATGATGTTTTGCTTGCCAGTCTTAAGGAACATTTGTGTCCCAAGTTCAAGCAGCTGTGGATAAAGGTGGCAGAGGCAGACACCCCCCCCCCCTTTTATACTGCCCCTCACCAGCAAGAATGTTTGCATTAAATACATTAAAAAAGCAGTGAGTAAGACCTGGGATTTGCTTGGTCATGTTTTTTTTTTCTTTTTAGTTTCAGATGGCCACCTTTTGAAGCTTAATGGTTCAGAAATGCACTGACAGTGGTACTGGATTTTATCAGAGTTCTTGTTCTGTCTGCTGCAAAACTGCTTTAAGTTTGTAAACCAACCTCTATGACAACGGTGCCAGTTCATCCTAAACAGCTGGCATGTAGTTCTGTGGTTACCGGTCATGGACAGAAACATACCTCTGACCTGTAAAAATCAAAACACTTTAAAATATATATAGCTAGATAGCTAGAGATAGATGTAAGTATATGTATATACTGAAGGGACACCAATAAAGTACCATTTTCTTATTTTTCAAAAAAGATAGTGTTCAGACTCTATGCCCCATACAGCTAGAGACTGACACCTTTGCTTAGGCTTACTTTAGTTGTTTATATGTACCCTTAAATGGTCTGATTTGATGACAAACATGTATAAAACTAGGAGGAGCAAGGCTGAAGTTGAGGGGGAAAAATCACAATGCTGTGAGTATATCAGCACTTAAGAGGTTTGGTATTACATTGAAAGGACTGGGGAAGGTGTTGAAGGACTAACTTACTGATCATAAGTCTGTAAAAGCATCTCACGTTACACATGCTGAGTGGTGAGCCCCTATGCAGATTTATCATTTGGTGTGGTTAACAGTCAGCAGAGCTGAAGCATCTGAGGAGTTGGGGAAAATAAAAGAAGGTATCAAAATGAGTCACTAGCCCAGTAAAAAGTAATATGATGAATTTAATTAATAAGGAAAAAGTACAAGTGCTAATGCAACAGGAAATGTACACAACTCAGGCAGTACAAGTGCTAATGCAACAGGAAACGCACACAACTCAGGCAGTACAAGTGTTAATGCAACAGGAAGCACACACAACTCAGGCAGTACAAGTGCTAATGCAACAGGAAATGCACACAACTCAGGCAGTACAAGTGCTAATGCAACAGGAAGCACACACAACTCAGGCAGTACAAGTGCTAATGCAATAGGAAATGCACACAACTCAGGCAGTACAAGTGCTAATGCAACAGGAAGCACACACAGCTCAGGCAGAACATATGAAATAGAAAAGTATTGGCTATCTATTATTAGTACAAAGTAGTAATGAGAGAGAAGATGGAGAGGAGTTGTACTGCTGGGTAAAAGTATGCAGAATTAGAAAGCACAGTAGTCGGCAAGGGTGTGTGTTTAGCAAGATGGAAAGGTAGGATGAAGAGAAAATTAATGACATTAATATTTATCTGTCCTTGCAGGCAAAATATGCAACTATCAGGAAACTAATCCTACAAATCAATGCCGTTGCTGAATGATTTTTGTTAATAGCTGGAGACTGGAACAGAATACTTAGTGAACAGGAAGTAGGCAAAAAGAGGTACAGGCAGCAGACTAGTTCAGAAAAAACTGAGATAATGGTAAGTGTCAATTGAAAACACAAGTGCAAAAAAAAATTACATGAGTCAAGGGATATAAGAGAAGGATTTAAGTGAGGTTTGAAGAGTCAGCTTAAGGATTTACAAACAGGTAAAAAGAGAGGGTCATTAAATATTAGAATTTGGAAGAACGACAAACACGTCCAAGTACAGAAAATGGAGGAAGAAAGGACATAGGCAAAGAGAATGTCATTCAAACAAACATTTCTTGTGAGCACATCAAATCTTCAAAGCTATTGGCAGCTAGATTGCAACAACAGGCAGTGCAAAGGACAGTAGATTAATTAAGAGATTCTAAAGGAAGGAACTTAGAGACCTTACCAGAAATAAGGGAGATATTCAGGCCCTATTTTGTGGCTCTGTAAGAAGGGCAAAACGGTAGTATAGACAGAGATAGAAAGACAAGAACTTTGTTGTCAGAATTATAGCTTCTGAGGTTAACTTGGGAAATAAGTGTCAGTCTCATAAAACCATCTGCAGTAGATGAAGTTAGATATGCTCTGGGAAAATAATTGAATGGGAAACTCCTGAACTTGATTTGCTACCTATATAAGTATGGGAATTATCAAAAGAAAAGGTAATGCAGATCTGGGTAAACTTTTGTTTACTAAAATCTTACAGGGAGAGGAAGTTCCAAGTTCTTGGAAATAAGGTCTTGTAGCTGTGATAGCCAAACAGGGTAAGGATCTTAAAATTTTTAATCCCTATAGACTAATAACAATTTTAAATCATAATTATAAGAACTATATGGCAGTTTTGGTGGCAAAGTTAGACCTGTTTCTACCAACAATAATTCATATAGATCAAAAGGGATTTATAGAGGGAAGGAGCACTTTTGATAATGTCTTATCAACACTAATGATAATAATAGAACAATCTACAAATCTAGAACACACAAAAATATCAATACTCTCATTAGATGTAAAAAAAGCATGTGACAGAGTAGATCCGGGTTCCTTGACTATGGTGCTGGAAAACATGAACTTCTCTGATGAGTTTAAGATTTGGTAGAGGTTGTGTCATAACTAATCAACAAGAGCCAAGGTGATAGGGGATTTATCAGAATCATTTTGGCTATCCTAAGGGACTAGACAGGTGTGCCATCTCTTCCCATTATTATTTGCTTTATATTTGGAACCTTTAGCATAGTGGATAAGAGTTTCTCACATTACGGGCTTTCACTAGAACAGTCTACAACCTAAACTTGCATTATACACAGATAATATAATTGTTACACTAAAGCACCATCTTGATGATAT
Organism: Protopterus annectens; assembly: GCF_019279795.1. Taxonomy (NCBI): domain Eukaryota; kingdom Metazoa; phylum Chordata; order Ceratodontiformes; family Protopteridae; genus Protopterus; species Protopterus annectens. The sequence continues at coordinate 386,340,387 of NC_056737.1, read as the reverse complement.
ACCACAACTGATGAACATGTTGTAACAGTTCAGGGAAATGTTAGGGTATAAGATAAATAAAGGCAAAACTAAGGCAATTGGAATTTATCTAGAAACTCTGGAAGAACTTCAATTTAGATATTTGGGAATTTTATTTGTTAGCATGTACGGAACTTCTGTGTTAAAGTCTTATCAGGTTGTTTTTGAAAAGATCAGAGGGAATTTGAGAATGTGGATATTATTAGATCTGGAATTAGATCAGAGGGTCCACGTGTTACATTGTCACATAGAACCCCGTTTCCTGTACTTGTGACGATCTTTCAGGGTATAGATAAAAGGGAATGTTACAACAGCTAAAAAAATGGATGCAGGGTTTCATATGGCATAGTGATAAGGTGAGAGTGAAACAGGAGAGATTAATATTTCCAAGGGATATGGGGGGTACCTGATATAGACAGGTACTATAAGGCAACAATCTTGCTATGTTAGCCAAAAATAAACTGGAGTAATCTGGATCAATTTTTGAAAAGAATGCTGCTGGTAAATAATGACTGGCTAGGTTCAACTGATATATTAGAATCTTTTTGGGGGAAGGAGGGCAAGATAGTGCACTCACCATACTTAAATGATTTGTGCACGGCAGTTGCCTCCCTTATGGTGGGAAAGACATGTAATTCATGGAAAATACAAATATTGCCATTTGGAGTGCTAATAAAAGGCATGGTTAGGCCTGACCCTGCAGAGGATTGGAGAAAATTAAAGACAACTTTAAGGTATTGGGATCAATTATTGTTAAAAGACAGAGTACTGACATGGGATGAAGTCAGGAGAACCTCTGGAGTACTGGAAGGGAGGTATTTGCAGCTTTATGCTATAAGAAGGCAATTGGAAACCTTTCCTTGGTTTAAAAATGTCTATAGCTAATTGCCCAAGTTTAATCAATTGTTGGAGAACACTATGCACCAAACCCTAATTTGATAAAAGCATAGTCTGCAAGGACTTCCAAGATGTCTTCACAGTGATCAACAGCTTTATCAGCTCTATCACTGGGCAAACAGAAACTGAGAAACTGCAGCCAAAGATACTGTCAATTTGAGTAAAATTCTGTATTGCACTGATGTCTTAACATGTGCTAATACAAATCCATTTCTGCTATCTAAGTTTATCATATCAGTGTTTTAAACTATCCTTGATATGCCTTTGTTCTACAGTTCTTTTTTTTTTTTGGCTATGTCTGGAATTGTTAAGATGAGAGGTTAGTAGAGCCGGCTATGTGTAGAGCTATAAGAATGTTGCACAATGTTTATATGTTTGCCGTGTATTTTTAGTCTGTTCCTCATCAAAAATGTGGATTCACGCAATGCATGCTACTGGAAAATCTGTCATTCTAGCAGCTTTATTAGTTCATAAGCACATTGTTTTAAATCCCTAATGTTATGTCCTTGCCTTCTTTTTCATTTTGTTTTTTACCTCATCTAGAATTTTGCTGAGACATTGGTGGGGGGGTTCTGCAGAATGCACTGATTATTTTAATGAATGCTAATGCAAACCATGTTATTCTAATACCTTTCTAAGATTATCAACTATCCCTAATGTTACACCTTTAGTCTGTGGTTATTTTTGGCTTTGGAATTATACTGAGCGGTTAGGAGGTTGGTAAGGGCTGTGAGAATGTTGCACAATGTCTAGATGTTTGCTAGTTTTGGTATGTTCATCAAAATTGTGGGGTTATACAACACATACTACTGCAAAATCTTATTCTAGCATCATTATTAGTTTATAAGCTAAGTATTTTAAATCCTTAATTTTCAGTCTTGCTGTAGTGCTGTCTGTCCTGTGTGCGAGAGTCTGGGTAGCTCTGTCTTGTGTTTCTGTCCTGTGCAAGGGAAGTCTATGTGGGTGTCTCTATTCAGTCTTGCTGTAGTGCTATCTTTATTTTGTGTGTCTGTGTATTTGTGTACCTCTGTGGGACTGGCTACCCAGTCAAAATGTAGCAACACTGCTAGTAAATGCCAGTCTGTGTGTGCGCGTGTGTGGGTGTATATACTTCTGTGAGTGGCTGCCTTACTGTGGTACAGAGGCTTGTCATAATGTAACACTGGTACTAAATGCCAGGCAGTGTGTGTACCTTGGCACTCTGTCTTTTTAATGGTCTGAATGTAGTAATACTATACAGTGATTGTTAAATGGTGCTAGATGAGCATGACAAGGAAGGGGGTGTGATAGCAACATGGTCGCACTTGATATTCTCCTGGGTAGGGCCCCCAACTTGAAACTTGCTGGGGGCCCCCAAAATGCTAGCACCAGCCCTGCTGCCACTCCAAGGGTCTTTACCAAATGTCTGGCCCCTGTGGTAGCCTTCTGCAGACTTCAGAGAATTCAAATATTCCTTCATCTGGACGTTTCTTTAATTCAAGCCCTCTCTCAGCAGCCTCTACTTCTGAATCTACACTTCACTGTGCTGCTTCTGTGCAATGTGCTTCACTCTCACCTCTAAAAAGTGTGTGTTGACTCTCTGTCTCTCAAGACCATGTGGTTTTGGGTTGCTGGATTCAGACCATTCCAATGTTGGCTTGTCTCCTGCTTCTCAATGCCCTCTCTTTGACTGCTTATTTCCAGTCTCTTCTTCCTGCAAGGGGATTTCTCAAATCTGTGGGGTACATGGCATCCACCATTCCTATGTTTACTTTTGCTAAACTCCACATGAGGAAATTTCAAAGGTATCTCAAGACTGTTTGGCTGCAGCACTGCCACGATCTGTAGTATGTGGTTCCTCTTTCACCTTGTCTCAAGGTCGAGCTCCACTGGTGAATTCACCAGATTTCCCTAAACCCAGATCTGCCTTTTCAGGTTCCTCTCCCTAATCAGGAGCTGTGCATGGATGCTTTCGATCATGGTTGGGGAGCCTCGTCCAACAACCTAAAAGTCCAGGGTCTTTGGTCCCATCAACAACTGACAGATCATGTCAAGGAAATGAGGGCTGTACTTTTAGCTCTCCAGGCTTTTCACTCCCTTTGGTTTCTAGGTCCTCTAAAGGTTTTTGCAGACAATACCATAGTCATATGGTACATCAACAAGCAAGACAGCACAGAATCTTATTTTCTTTGGAGGCCGGCACTTCCGGATTGGGATTTTGCAGTCCGCCGTCACTTGGATCTTTGGACTGACTGACTGCATTCCTTCAGAGCACAGTGTGGTGGCAGACTCTTGAAGCAGGTCCAGAACATATACCCACAAATGAATGCTTCACGGGGAAGTGTTTCTGTACATTGTACATTGGTGGGATACTCATCAGATCAATCTTTTTGCCTCACCTCTTAACAGAAAACTTCGGCAGTTGTGTTCCAGAGTGCCAAGTCCTCTGGCTTGGAAAGTGGATACCATAGGCCAGATACAGTAACACCTACATGAAGTGTACACGATCTGTATTCAAGAACATCTTACCATATCTTGTGTGCTTTCTAGTCAATCAGAAAGACTACACTAAGTGTACGTGTAGTCTATACTTTGTGGTAACCTTTCTGAATTTCTCTCAGTATTTAAAGCTGCAAGAAAATCAGTAGGAAAACAAAAATTAGAAAGAAGAAGGTGCGAGTTATGCTTCTGTTGTCTGTTCAGTCAGAAGGGTGTACACTTAATATTTACTTAGTGTAGGCATTATTGAATCCCAGGGAATGTCTTTTTCTTGGAAGAGGATGTTTCTGTATGCCTATCCCCCTCTTCCTCTGCTACCAAAGGTCCTGCACACGATCATGTGGGACACACCCAAAATCTTGCAGGTCACACCCTTTTGTCCCAGACTGTACTAGATTCCCCCTTCTGTTTCATTTGACAGGGGCAATCATCACAAGTTACCCCACAGGATGGATCTTCTCACACAAGACAAGAGATCTCTCTTGCACCCTCACTTGTCCACCCTTCAAATAATACATTGGGTGATAGGATTTTTCCTTTCAAGCACCAATTTTCTGAGGATGTGCTTTGGGTTTTGCAGGAGGCCAGAAAACCCAGTACTGGAAAATCAGGTCTATAAAAAGATAGTCTTTTTAAATAGTCAAATTTCATATGATCAAACTCACCTGAGATCATGGTACAGTGGAACTTAGGAAATATTCCTTTTTCCCCCCACTGTAGTGTGATCTCCCCACTGTAGTGTGATCTCAGAGTTTGTATATATAATTAGCAGGGGCCGTGGTGGGTACAGGGGGCTTGGCCCTTGCTAAAATGCTGTTTTTGAGTTTTTGCATATGTTCATCTATTTTAATAGTCTATTGTAAGAGTTCAGTCATATGAAATTCGACTGTACAATTTATAAATTAATAAATAATATATTTAAAAAGTTGATCATATGACATTGATCCCTGGAAAATTATGATTGCCTAAATGGAAGAGATTTTCTATTTGATGTCTCAAGCATGACCTGGGCCCCTTTTCTCTGGAGGTTCCTGTGTCCTTTCTTATTTGAGTTGCTCAATCCTGATTTGACATATTCATCTGTTTATTCATCAACCATAGCAGCTTGTCTGCCTCTGACTCCACCTTTGGCTTCTAGTTGTGAAGTTAAACAGATTTTAAAAGGCAGACTATTCCTCCTTCTTGGGACCTTAATTTTGTTCTTCAAAAATTGGCTTAGTCCACTTTTGAACCTGCAGTTTCTTCTTCCCTACACCATTGTACATGGAAGACTGTATTGTTGGTGAGTCTTACTTCTGCCTAGAGGATCTCTGAACTTCAGGTATTCATGGTGGTTTCTCCTTTTTTGTTTTTTTCACAAGGACAAGGTGTCTCTTCGTACCAGTCCTTTTTTGCCAGAGGTGGTAATTGATTTGTTCTTAAATCAGTCCATTCATCTTTCTTCTTTTTTCCATTCTCCACAGATCACTAGTGAGAGGGTTTTTCTAGGATTTACTTAGACAAGACAAAACATAGGAAAACTGAGCAACATTTTTTTTCTTTTCGTGCCATGAACTTGGGTTTGGCATTATCTAAGCAAACTGTCTGCTCCTGGATTTCTAAGGCCATTTCTTTTTGCTGTTCTTTTCATGGCAAGCAGCTTTCCTGTTATGTTCTTGCTCATTCTACCAGGGTAGTGGCCTCGTTTAGTGTTTTCTTTCTTTAAGAGTCTGGATACTAGATCCAGCTTGGAAGCTGTTACTTGGTGTTCTGTTCATACTTTTACCAAACATTGCAAGTTAGATATCATTACCAAGGCCATCCTTCATATGTTTGTGGAGGGCTTTTGTGTGCCTTCCTCCTCCCATATTTTCCAGTAGCTTTTGAACTCTCCCAAGAGTAAAGAAAAGTACTGCAGCATTGATAAGGAAGGACATAGTTCAGATATGTACAATCTTACTGTAACAGCAGATGTCCTGCTTCTCACTATTGCAGTATTCTGGCCCTCCCTCCTGCCCCGTTACATTCTGTCTTCCTTTTTCTGGCCGAGGGTTTGTTCATGCATCCTTTTTTCCTTCCTGGATGTACATGTTTGCTTTTCTTTGGAGTTGGTCTGTTTTTTTCTGGGTCACTTCAGTGCTGAGGATTAGGCATCTGTAGGTCATATATGTACCTTGAGCCTTGCACATATGATTCTTGGAAGGTGTAAAGGTTTTGGAATGCTGCCTGGACCTTTGACTCTACTCAGCAGGATATACAAGAGTAAAGAATACTGCAGCAGTACAAAGTAAGACATCTACTGTTACGGTTAGATCTTACAGAAATGTGCTTTCCAAAAAGAAGCTACACAAACCACTGGCTGTAACAGAGATACAATAAACCACCAAGCACGTTGAAAAAAAACATTTGATATATAGATAAGAACAGCAAAGCTTTCGGGTAAAACCCTTCCTCAATACTATTACATACATTTAAAACCAAACTGGTTTATATACAGGTCAAAAATCACATGACCAGCAGTCCAAATGTCATGTGACCATACAATAAAAATATATACAAAACATACTAATGAAAATCAAATACCTACTAATAAAGTAAGTACAAAATATAAAATGTATAAAACACATCTAACAATGTAGTCTAGTATGCTGTAATTTAATAAGAACAGGTTTTAATGTAACCATATTATTCAACCCTGGAAAATGATCAGAACAAAACCTGAGAATCCATTCATACTCCTTTAGTTCAAGTTAATTATTATTTCCAAAAAGAATACTGTTCCCCAAACCAAGGACTGTCCAACAAGTCAGTCTGACTATTTATAGAACCTTTTCCATCCTCCCACCTTGGCAGTCCCTTTTCGCTTTCAGAAGGTTTGAATCTCCACTTTTCTTTTTGGCAACAGATAGTTTCAGTCAGTTGGGTTCCAAAGATTATTCATCAAGGTTACAGATGTCAGTGAGAGGAAATTGCTCCTTGCTAGTGAGTTATTTCTCATCTACCAGGCCAGACTATTTTATTTCCATCTGGTCTTCACCACATTCCGTGGAGTAATAAAACCAGTGCCTCCTTCCCATGTTTGGAAAGGTTTTTATTCAGGCATGTTTTTAGTACCACAGAAAGAAGATTTTTGGAGACCAGTTCTAGATCTTTTTTTCTTAGACCTGTATGTGTTAGTACCTAAGTTGAAAATGTTGTCACTTCACAATTCATTTTCTCTTCTTTCAAATTTCGTGGTGACACTAGATTTAAAAGATGCTTATCATCACACTAATTTCATCCAGACTTTAGGCTTTTCTTAAGGTTTTGTGTGCCTGAATCATGTTATCAGTTCTTTGCCTTACCCTTTGGACTATCCACTGCACTAAGTGTTCACAAAGTGTCATTCTTCAGTAATAGCTCATTGCAGGCAACAGGGTATCCACATTTTTTTCATATTTAAATGATTTGCTCTTATTTGAAGAGTCTTTTTTCAGTTTGTCAGGAATCTCTCACTTGGGTTAGAGATGTGATACGCAAGCTGGAATTCCAAGAGAATATTCAAAATTCCTTCTTTCACATCTGATTGTGTTTCTGGGGTGTTAGCTAAACACCTCAGTTCAAGGAGCTTTTTTCCCACAAGAAAAAAATAGTTCTGTATTTAGATCTATTGCTAGGGATTTCCACTCAGACTTTGGTCACTGTAAGGGAAAACCTCAGGATTTTGGGTCTCATGGCATCTGTGATTCTCATGATAACCCTCGCAGGACTCCACTTGAGAGAGGTACAGTCTAAAGTCTTTTTGTCCCAGCATTAACATCCTTTGTCTTTTCAAATCCCATTGCTGGAGATTGTCAGAAGAGAAATTACTTGGTGGAGACAACAAATATCCCTAAATTCAAGTCTCTCATTCTCCCTACCGGTTCCAAAACAGTCAGTCATCACAGACACTTCAGGCTTTGCTTGGGGAGCAGTGTCAGGAGGAATAATAGTGCAAGGTGTGTGGTACACCTACGAGAGATGCAAGTACATAAATATAAAAGAGGTATGCTTGTCCTGATCAAGGCACTCAACTCTCTGAATCATCTTTGATAGCAGGGATCTGTTCAGGTTGTTTCAGACAATGCCACAGTCAACATGGTACAACAACATGCAGGAGGGGAACTAGGTTTTACCTCCTTTGCAGGCTAGCCATGTTAGCTTGGGATACAGCTTCACAACGCAGTCTCACTCTGCAGGCATCATTTATTCCATCAGAGAAATACTTTGTGGCAGACATGCTGAGCAGGACAGGGCAGACCCTCACATTTGCAGACTAGTTCATGGGTCTTCCAGGATTTCATCCCTCTGTGTTGAGTTCCTCTAATAGACCCATTTGCCTCATCTCTGAATAATCTGCTGGCAAGGTTCCATGCAAGAAGGCCTGAAATACAGATGCCTTTTCTTTTCCTTAGACAGGAATGTTCTTACATGCTTTTCCATCCTTTCCACTGATATCCATGGTATTTCTGAAGATTAGGAAAGAATCCCCCAAGATCTTTGAGGTGACTCATTTTCTGGCCTAGGTAACAGTGGTGCTTGCTTCTTTTGCAGATGGCCAGGAGCAGTTACCACAAGCTTGCTCAGAGAATGGATCTACTCTCACAAGATCAGGGGGCGTTTGATGCATCATGACCCAGTAAACTTCAACTGACTGCCTGGATGATGGTCTCGATTCCCTTTAGGCAACTGTTTATTGAAGACATGCAGCAGGTACTAATGGAGAGAGGAAAGCCTGCTACTAGAAAATCATATATTAGTAATTGGATAAGGTTTTCTAGTTGGTACCAACAACATAACCAGCACCCATTCCGGGCTAGTTGTTCTCTGATTTTACCATGTTTGTATAAGTTATTTTCCTATGACCTTTCTTAATTCTCCATAAAGGTTAATGTATCGGCCATTTTAGCACGTCTGCCCATGGATCTTTCTCTTTCAAGACGTTCTCATATCAGATTGTTTTTTAAAGGGAATTTGCATAAGAGGCCTTTCAAGAAAACCAGTGGCCCCTTCTTGGGATCTTAATTTTGTGTTAGAGAAGCTAACACTTGCAACATTTGAACCAGCTAATCTGGCTGACTTGAGTTTCTTAGCATGGAAAACAGTTGTACTGATTCCTCTGACCTCTGTGAGAAGACTATCGAAGTTGTAAGCTCTGTGGTGAGCCAACCTTGTTTCATTTTCCACAGAGACAGGTTTTTTTATGCCTAAAGGTGGCATCCATGTTTACTTTAAGCCAAACTGTCCATTTTTTTCTAATCCTAAAAATGAGGGAGAAAGGATACTCCATACCCTGGATGTCCACTGACAGCTCAGATACTGCCTTGACCGAGCTAAATCTTTCAGGTCTTCGGATCTGTTGTTCATTTCTTGTAAGGATAAGAAGATGGGGAAAACCTGTTTTGATGCACACTATTTTCAAATGGTTGTCTAAAGCTATTATCTTTTATTATACTCACCAAACTATTCCAGGCAGGGTCAAGGATCACTATACTAGGGCATTTGCTTCATATATGGCTTTATAGAAACGGGTAGATTCTAGAAGTATTTATAACACCATGAAACACACAAAAAGAGTAAAATAAAATAAGTTGAGCACTGGCTGTATCAGGCACACAAAACCGTATAAATTTATTAAGATGAGTGGTTTTGTCTGGTGCACATCACCAGACGACTTCAGACAAATGGATATATCACCATGACATTTTTATATTAGCAGCTGATACAAACAAACCAATAAAAAAGCACATCCAAGTCATCATTAAAGAGACACTTGATCATTGCTACAAACTAAAATCAAAAAAACTAATACAATAAATACTAAACTTTTTACAAGTTTATCGAATGTTCACAATTCATAAATATACTTTCATAAAAACTTCATAAAATGTACATAATAAAAAGAATTATGTTGGCTGACATCTCATCTATCGTAAACGTTTAACTTTAATGTACTGGTGATAGATACCAATTCATTTAAACCGGGGGGGGCTACTTGCATTAGTAAAAATCTGCCACCATGTTTCCCTCGTCTCTAAATAAATTTTCCAAGGTCCTCCCCTATTATGATGTTTGACCTGCTGTAAAACTACGAATTTGAAGGTGTGTTGAGGATAAATTTTAATACGCCTGTATAATGCATTCTTTTTATTGGCCTGTCTAATTTCATAGGTGTGCTCATATATCCTCTGTGCCAGCTTTCGTTGGGTTTTACCTATGTAAAACGCTAGGCAGTCCTTACACAAAGCCAAGTAAACCACTGCTTGGGAATTACAGTTGTATTTTCCCCTCATATTTATTCTTTTATCACACACTTGAACATAAGTTGTAGGCAAAATGTGATTACACTGTGAACACATACCACAGGCTGTCATTTTACCTTGTGTCCTGCCCTTGTCACTTCTCTCCAGGATGCCTTTTAAATTGTGAAGATAAGAAGATAGGAAAACCTGTTTTGATGCACACTATTTCCAAATGGTTGTCTAAAGCTATTACCTTTTATTATACTCACCAAACTATTCCAGGCAGGGTCAAGGATCACTATACTAGAGCATTTGTTTCATATATGGCTTTATAGAAATGGCTAGATTCTAGAAGTATTCTAGAAGCAGCAGTTTGGACCTCTATATATACTTTTAGAAGGCATTACAAGCCTGATACCTTCACTAAGTGTAGATCAAGCTTTGCTAGAACCATTCTCCAGGGACCGTTGGACCCTTCTGCTTCCACCTCCCAAAATTTGTAAGCTGCGGAATAATATCCATATAGCTTATGGTACTACAGCAGTGATCAGTATGAAGAACATAGTACAGTTGTGTATGTAAACTTACCGTAACAGCAGATTTGAATGATCACTGCTGCAATAGCTGCTCCCTCCCTCCATCTCCTTTGCATTTTTTGGTGTGTTGTTTATGCTAGGGTGTGGACTTTATTTTTATTTATATATATTTTTTGTTCCTAACATCATCCTTTCAGGGCTCAGGCCCCCTCTCTCTGTTGGCATGAAAGCTGTGAAGGGCTTGGCATGCAAACCTATCATTTTAGTCAGATCATCTTGAGCTGTCTTAATGGTTTGGGCATGTGGAAGGCACCCTGAAGCCTTGGAAGTTGGCCGGCTGTTGTATCCTAGTGTAATATATAAGCTACTGTATAGGCTACTACATCAGAGATTATTCAAACATCCACCATTATGTTAAGTTTACTTATACTACTTTACTGTCTTTACCTTTTTAAATTATTTTATTTAATTCATTTATTTGTTTATTTATTTATTTATTAACTTTGATAACAGGGTGCGTGGGCTGGTTGATAGACCCTTTTCAGCTACAAGCCAGGCACACTGGTCAAAAAATTTGAAGTACAAACCATAAAGATGTAAAGCATACAGAGTAGAATCAGTTAAACAAGATTTACAGTAAAGAGCATTTCTAAAGATATAGCTTATTTGTATTATGTATCAGAGACACTTTCTTACAAGCATCACGGTATGTACATTTGTAGTGATATTTGCAGTATATTACAAAGCAAGGTGTAGAAACAGTTGATGCTACTCACAGAGGTAGTTAAGCATTGTGACTACAAAATAAACATGGTAAAACTTAAGTGCAGTAAATGCAACAGTTCATGTAAATGTTAGCCTTTGTCTTTAAAGCAATTGCAACAAGTATCTTTGAACATAGCCCTTTTTTCACTCATTTTTGAATTAATCTAGGGTAATTTCTTGCTTAATTTATGCTGATATTTTGTTCCAACTAGAAGGTTTATGTTTTGCATCTGGATCTTAGAATGGATTAGGGATTTCATCACAGATCTAGGAAACTGTGGATTTCTTCAAACCAAGTTGCTGGTGTTTTAATAGATGTCAAACTAACCAGGTTTTTTTTCATAATTTTGAATGCAAGTCCTGGGGGATTATTTTCTTGCTGTGTTATTTCATTCAAAAACTGACCAGGAATAGCTCAATGCAAGTATATCTAAACAAGAAGAGAGAAGCAGGGAACCACTGAGCATTTCATTTAATGCTTAATACTTTTGTCTTTCTTTCATTAACAAATTCTAAAATGTAAAATAAAAAAAAAATATTCTTGCTGTCATTTAAACATGGAAATTCATTTTCATCTAGCAGTATTTGCCAGCATAATTCCTTAATCTCAAGTAAGGAAATGAAGTCACCAGCACTACAGCCATTTCTGAAACAGTCTAAAACAGAAAACGCAAATTTTCTACAGTCTTTACAAATTAAAGATTGTTTACACAAATGTGTTTTTTTAGTGTTAATAACTTACAGATGTTTTCAGGTGGTAAGCAAATGATAACATGCATTACCGAAGTGCTATTGCAGTTAAAATGGCCATTGACTTTAAAGGTCTTGTCAACCCCCTTAATGTAACCTGTAGCACCTTCGCTTATATACATACATTATTTGCACCAGACATATTTGAACTTTCCTTTATTCTTATTAAAAACTGTGGTTTGCTCAAAATTCTGCTTTAAATTACAGCCTGTCATATTGATAAAAGATGGACTATCACCAATGACTGGAACAAATTAGTATTTCCTAAAACATACTTATTATTAGAAATCACATTATTAATATTTATAACAACAGTGCTGTTGGTTAGTAATTTTGCTATTTTAAAATTAGTTTTCAATTTTTCAGTGTTTTTGACTCTTAATGATGGTTCACGATGTTAAATCAGCATAAGGTTTGTTTCTCTCTGCCTGCAAGCATCATAAAAACGCGATTTAAAAGAGCTAGAGTAAATGTCATCATTATCAACCCCCTTTTTCCAGTGTTTTGCGTGGTCAGGTGCTGTGTCACTTGTCGCCTTCTCTCCCCATTCAATGCCACTTTACTGCATTCTTCAGCACTCATGCCTGACTTTCACAGATCTTCCCTGACACAGTCCATCCACCTCTTTGCTGGATGCCCTCATTTCCTCTTGCCTTCTTCCTGTCTGTCCCAACTCATCTTCACCAGATTGCCTTCTACTTTCCTGCACAGTTGCCTGAACCACCATAATCTGTTCTTTTTGACCTTTTCTGTAATTGGAGCTACTTTGACTTCTGCTCTTATGTCCTCGTTTCTTCGCCTGTTCTATAGTGTGCATCCTACCACCCATCTCAGTCACTTCATCGCCATTACCACTAGCTTCCTCAACTGCACTGCCTTTACTGCCTAGGTTTCTGTACCATACAGTAGCGCTAGTCGTACCACTGTTTTGTATACTTTACTTATCAGAAAAGTTCTAGAATAAACCTCTCACTAAAAACAGCAAAAGAAAGCTGTAGCATCAAGTATTATTTAAATGTAATTTGTTAGACAAAAATACAGAATTCTCTTTGCATAAGTCTAGAAATGCAGCCATATCCTTCACATTTTGTATACAGTTTCAGTGAATGCATTTTCATTCCGTGAAAATAACCTTCAGTCAAGAATACTGATAAAAATAAAATGTGCTAACAGAATGTATAGTACTTTGAGTACAAAAAAGATCTTCCTTTGATGGTATGAGGCTTGGAAACCAAGTTAAAGAGGCGTGTAGACGTTTACAGGGATTTGGTATTATTAGGAGATACTTCAGACACGGTTCATTCATTTGGACTGATGCATAGAAAGTCCTTGCAGTGCAGTCCTCAGAAATATGGTACAGACACTCAACAGTGAGTGCAGAAGTCAGGTCAAATATCCAGCATTCCAGAATATTAATTATATTATTCAGGAGGAAATGAAAATGAGTGCGGAAGCTACAGATATAATAACATTCTGACTTCAGAAGTTAGAGGCAGTATAATGAGTGCAGAAGCTGCAGAGATTAAGATTTGATTTGGATATTGTTGACATCTAACTCCACTGTACATAATAACACATTCTTAACCTAACTACAGTGTATGCAAACTGTCATTCTGAAAGGTACAAGAAGACTTGGCACATAAAGGGGAGACTAGCACCTGTTCAGCACATTTCTGGGTAATTAAAAGATAAAGACTTTCATTCCAGTCTCATTCCAGTATTATCCAATTATTTCGAGTCCATTCCAGTATTCTACAGTCCTGTTAGTTCTTACAAAAGCACAATGATGGTATCATTCTTAGTTGTTTTGCACACACCCTTTATTAACTTATACTTGTCTCTGGGCACAATTTGTTGGAAGTACATTTGAAGGTGTGCTTTGTTCACAAGGCACAGTTTTCATAGTAGATTCTCCATAATATTTAGCTGGTAACATTACTTCATATTACATTATATAATTTTTCAAAGTTGTCTGTAGTTTGTATGAGTCAAGATTGCAACTTTTCTCCAAGTGCAACTGTTTAATAAGCTTTGCCTAGTTCTCAAGGTGTGAAGGTTTTACATTTTTCACGCAAGATATTTTCAGTTTGTACCTATCTGAAGACTTACAGTGTTTATCTAAGTGGATGATTTAGTCCTCTCTAACTTAATACTTCAGTAACAATAAGAGTTGCTGTGGCAATACACTTGAGTCCCCCAATTGTGCAAGTATTTTAATAGCATATAACAGTATTTCAAAGACAGTTGTCATTGTAGTATATGCCACCTTGCCGGAATCATTTGCTTCAATGTAGTGATGACAAGCTGGAATTCATATTGACAGTGCATAATCTGGGTGTAGTTTCTGATCACAAAATAACCTTAAGTGATAATTACACCCTAAATAAAACATTTCCTTTCCTCAGCATATATTTCCATCCCTAGAGGATGATCCCCATATTTTCACACATTTAAAAGACATGACTTAAAAGTTTCTCTGACTCTATGGCATTTCTGTCTTGGTCTTTCTCAGTACACCAGGGCTGAATGAAATCTTGTGATACTTTCATTAGAAGTTCTTCTTTGCTTTTTTATCATAATGCCTGTTACACCTGAAAGTATTTTGCTAAGGAAAACATGCTATCCAGGCTCAAAAAAAAATCACAACTCATTGCTGTATAAAGCTCCATTTTTCCATTTCCTGCAGGTTTAATTCTATTAAATATTTAATATTTTATAGTCTAAAGATTAATAAACCTGATGACCACTGACAGCAACTTAACGAATTACCTGAGCTTTGCAAGCCAAGAAGTGCAACACTGTGTCTGACTCAGGAAAGGAATACAGTAAGTCACGAAATGTATTTTTTTTTTCTAAAAGGGCTAAGATAGTGTAGCATATGTGTAGGAAGCATATGCTGGATATAAAAAGTACACACACCCTTGTTAAAATGCCAGGTTTTTGAGAGAGAAAAAAATGAGACCACGGTAAATCATTTCAAAATTTTTCCCACCTTTAATGTGACTATAACCTGTACAATTCAACTGAAAAACAAACAAATCTGTTAGGGGAAAAATATAAAAAATAAAACATACAATATGCTGGTTGCATAATATTGGGAAAATTGAAAGAACTCACTCCAAAGGCATAAGTTGTCATCACAACATAAACAGGACCTCTTTGAGAAATACGTCCCTCACCTATTGAATCGCCTGCTTGGGGAATAAGCTGTTTTTGCATGTGAAATTATGTAGCACATTGGCCTTCTTCAGGTTTTCCCTTGACATTTGAATCAGTACCCACAGATTTACTCCTGGGCTAAGTAGTGTGGCCCGTACTCAGTTGGGTGGCAGATCCATTCACTAAACTGTCTAGTTTGCATGGCTAAATTATATATGGTCACTCAAGCTGCCTACCTAAAACAAACACACAAACCTATGAACTCTTTCTCATCATCACTGTTTCTGTTCACTTATTTTATGTTTCAGTTTCACAAGTTCATCCATTTTTGTTGTTTTCTTAGTGACATTGTTCATTATTCTCCATTTTTGTTACAAAAAAGTATTGTAATTTTTGTTTCTAAGTTACCAATCCTTATTCTTCTACAATGTACTGCAAATGCCTGGTAATATTTCTAGTGGAAAGCTTACAAAAACATTTTGAAAGTGTCAAAAAATCCTTTAGACATCAGTCATCTCCAAAATCACCTTATAATTTCAGTGTTAGCGACACAAAAGTGCTAGTGCCTATAGTGAATGAGTAGAGGAGATGATGTAGGGTTTCATATAAACATGGATTACAAAGAAGGATCGTCTGTCACTTTGAAGTAGTCTTCAGAATGGTCTTGCAAAGTGACATACAGCACCATAATGATAAAATATGGCAATACAATTGAAAATCCAGTCTTGAGTCGTTTAGCATTTGTCAACTGTAAGCACTTTTATGGTCATGCAATATCTCATTCTTTGTTAGCATTACTTTGTTTTAGTCACAGTCAGCTAATAAACTGAATACTGTGGTCTGATCCTGAAGCAACAGCACTCATTTATTGTACACAGAATCAGTGTTTGTAGCAGTTATGTTTGTTACTTCTGTGTGACTAACAGAAATTTCCAAATTTTAACCCAAAACTCAGCTCTGTTGTCTCTAAAGTTGTGGTGTGACAGTGCAGCCAAGTTTTGCTGTGTTGTCTTGGATGCAAGTAGGCCAATGTTTATGAATTACTTGCTGAGTCTGACTGGTACTGGTTCCGTAAGTAGTCACAATATCTGTGAGGAACATTTTTTTTTTGGAAGTTGATGAATCATTTCTGGGTATTTTGTCAGTTTCAGATTTTGCTTGCATCAAACATTGTTTCTGTTATCCCCAAGTAAAAAAGTGATGGATTAAATCTTTTGAAGTATGCATGTTATGGAATTAAGAAGGGATGACAACTGTCAAGAGAAAGGAAAGTATTTTTATTAAGTTGTTCTGACTTGTTATCATCATGAAGGCTGGTTATTTCTGAACAGTCATTGTGGTCCAACATGGCTGAACAGTGTCCATTTTGGTTGTGCCTGTGTTTTCTTTCCTCCTCTTTTATGCTTTCTAGTCCCATAAAAGGGGCAGTAGAACGGATGGAGCACTAACTGTATCAATGTTGGGCCTTTGAGATTGATTGTGTCCTGTATCGCCACAAAGAAGATGGACTGAGGATACACCTACAGCCAAATATGACCTTATGTTAAATAAATTATTTGCAGATATAAATGCATTGTTTTGTGTTTACCAAACTAGCATAGTATTGACAGTTTAAAAAGTAAATATAAAAATAGTCTGCTTAGTACAGCACAGACAAAGATGCCATTTAGCTTTAATGCCTTAAGATATTAGATTGTAGGTGTGGTTCCCAGTATGGCCTTAATATGTGGGCTTTTAACCAGGCTCACCGTAGAAAAATGACTGTTCAGTCTGTAATGTTGTGATTAATAGGATGGGGTTTGTGTATTAATGTTTGGCACTTGGTGAGCATTAAAGCTAAAAACTTTGCTCCAGCTTTAGAGATTCACAGTAAGTTATATGCATTTATTTGTCAGTTAGTAAAAGGACAAGTGATACTCAGTAAGTTGTTATGGTAAAGAGCTGCATCAGTCTAGTTGTGTTTATCATTGCACCTTGCCGTGCATTACTCATTACTTCTTGGTGTGAGACACACCTAAAGGTATAAAGTGTTAATGTTTGGGGACTTCATACATGTAGCTGAAATGAAAATTTGTCACAAATTACAAATAATATTAAACCAGTCTTTAGCTCCTGGTAATGATATTTTTTTCACAACTATGTCCAGTAACTGTGTCTACATAATACCTGTGCCCAAAGAGTACCATATAAATATGCAAAAATATTTTTCACTTGTCACTCATGCCAACAGACGTCTTGCATTGGGTGAGTTGTAGCAGCGTGAAACTTTGTGCAGTTAAGGTAAGGAAGTTAACTAAAGATCTGTGTATTCCTGGAGACTGTGTTGTGGTTTATGGAACTTAATTATGAATTTAACTTGATGATGTGGAGATGTTCATTAGACAACATTATTTTATAAAATAACTGGATGAAACATTTGAGGTGACTGGACAATACAATTAAAATGGCTAAATGGGACAGTTAATGTAACAGGAAGACATACATATGCAATATGACATGAATTTTATGTTTTATTGTACTAAACAGTCCAGCAAATCAGTCCTGGTATTTTATTTCTTTTGCTGTAGACAGAAAGGCAAATTATATTTTTCTAAATAAGTCTTCAGTAGTTTTTAATCACAGTAGGCATCAGAAAGCTCTGTCAGGACTGATCGGAGTGCATTCTGCTGGAACAGAATCCACACGTTCTTACTGTAAGCCTGTATCCCTTCACTATATTTCTAGGTTGGTCATTTTGCTTTTCATGAAGTAGTATATGCTTAATAGACCCTTCAGAATATATCATCCTTTTGCGGGCCATTATTGCACGAAATCCTCTCTTCATTTCCATATTTTTAAAATGTAATATTGTCTGAGGTAAGATATAGTTGTAGGTCAAATTTATACACTCAGATTTTTATGCAGTAAGTTTCTTAGTGCAAGACTATACCATCGTGTGAGTTGAATCACCAAAACAGTAGATCTTTGAGTGTTTTGTGCCAGGTATTAACTTTCCTGGCCAGTTTCCCCCCATGTTGGCACCTTTTTTCTTTGATAAAAACCTGGAAGCTTGTTAAAATTGTTTTCATGCCCCAGTCTTTTCCTGTCACTAGGGGCTAACATTTCCTCATGTTGTTGCTCTGTCCTTCAGTTTATTGCTTTTTTTCTGCCTCCATGAAGTGAAAAGAACTGGAAAGTATTTTGTGTCGGTTGTGTTTGTAAATGTAAGCTCCTACAGACAGTGGTGTCACGGAGCTGTTCAGTACTGCTAGAAGAAATCGACAGACAGAGGATCTTGCTGCAAAACTATTATCATAAAAATGTGGAATTATGGTGAACACCTTTTATAACTGTAGTATATTTGCCTTTCCAAATGTCTAGAATATGCTGATTTAAAGCCTATTTTAACAGTTGACACAGATCCACTGTGACTTGCTTTAACCTTGCAGCAGTTTGTTTTGGTATTTTCTGTGTGCATGTATCATTTTGCATGAATGACTACTAAGTAGATGACATAGTGCAGTTCTTAAACTGGTTTGGCTGCTAAGCTAGAGACTGAATCTGAATCTTGTCAGTCCTCACTTGCATCATAATAATAATATGTGATATTGAATAGGCTGATTATATTTCTCGTGCAGTGAGAATGCCTTTAAAATGAAGCATTGGTCTTCCTAGACCTCATTGGTGTAATCAGCATAATGATGACTAACAACCAATTGGCCAAAAGCATGATGGCAAAAATTTAATTATTTTTTGCTGTATTTTGAGTGGCTGTGCTATGTGAAGATATTTTATTAAGCTGAAATAAATTCAAGAGGTACTTTTGCAAATGTTTTCTGAAAATTATATTGTTCTTGTTTGTCCTTTTTAGAAGTCACACTTGTCCAGTCAGTTCTTCCATGTAGAACCATTTTGCTCTGTTAACATAGATATAAAACTGCTTTCCAGTGTAGAACCATCTTCTCTATTTAATAAAATAAATGATTAAGTGCCATTGTACATATCAGTTATGCATATTGCTTGATTTTTTTCTTTATTAATTAGAACTCTCTTGTTTTTAGGATCTTGCCTAGAAACTCAGCAGGCTGAAAATCCAGCAGCACAGGTGGATGGCACTGATTTAGCCTCACCAATGTCTCCTCGTGCTAGTAAAAGTCGAATGTCAATGAAATTACGTCGCTCTTCCGGGTCTGCTAATAAGACATGACTCCAAAATCACAGCATAATGTTAAGTAGCAGTATGCCAAGTAAAAGAGTAACATGCGTTCCATCTAGTTCTGTTTTTTTAATTTAATTTTTTGTTTATTTTGCTTTTTTCTAAGGCAATTAATGAAAGGCTACTCACCCGGGAAGGGTAGTTGTTGGAGCATATATTCACTGAACCCCCTCTGGTGTTAGTTCATTATGTATGTTTCCAGTATAAGCTGAAGATGCACGTACAGTTCATTTTCAGAGTCTAAACATCTAATCCTGGCTGATATTTATAGGGGGTGGCAGAAAAAATGTTATGTAGTGTGTGCTCCTCTGAGATGTTTAATTAACTGTTATAGTTATGACCTTAATACTGAATCCATTAGGAATAGCATTTTCAATATGCCATGTGTCCAACAGGTATCCACTAGATTAGTTTCAGTAGTAGTAGACTGTAGTTGTCTGACAAGATATTTTATGCTGTTATTTTTTTATTACTTTCACACAATTGCTGTCCAATGGAGATGTTCTTCACCACGTTGCATCCAGTGTGGTTTATTTTCTGTAAGTTAAGTCAGAATCAGACCTTAGAATTGTTAATTAGCAACATAATGTACTGCAGCCAGCTGTGTCAGCTAGGTGGTAAATTTCTGAGCATGACTGCTGAAAAAATAATAGGTATGGCTTTAATCAGAGACAAGAGACTTACAGTCATCTTGATTTTTTTATAGGAAGTATATTTTTTTGTCAGTGAAGTTCAAGAATTGTTGTGCAGTAGTGGCTTTCTCTGGTCTTTCTTTTTAACCAGATGACCCATTAAAAATGCTGAGTAGCACTCTGACACACACACACACACACACACACACACCTCACCAAATTATGCATAAAACTTTCAAAACAAAGAGACCTTGGGACATTGGAAACTGATGCAACTAATACTTCAAAGGCTGCTTTCAGAAACCTGATAATATCGGTAAAGCCTTGTTGACTTGAGAAGTTACACATGAATTTAGGCTTTGTTAAAGGAGCACCAGATATGCAGTGCTATTGACGGGTCCTACTGTAGATCCATGAGGATATATCATCTTGCAGACATTTCCCTCTTTTTTTAATCTGATTGGAAGGCTGTATTGGAAAATGTAATTGGTGTTTATTAGTCTTTGACTGAGATAATTCCAGAGGGATATGTTAACATGCAGTCAAGACTAAGAAGTTAGTGTAGGTCACATCTGTTTTACTTCCACTCTGATATTACCAGGTTAATTTGGATATTTTAGCATTGCAACTTGGCTTTAATTTACAACTCCTGGGGTAACTCTCTCTCTCTCTCTCTCTCTACTTATTTGAACTTCTTGTAACCATCAGCAGCTTACTGTGTAAAATAATATGCAATGTTTAGAGCCTTATAGTAAATTTTGCAGTGTGATACACTGCTAATTATGAACACAGTTCATGCCTCCCCCCTCCACATGACTGTGCAATGTATTGCCGCAGCAGCACATATTTTCCTTATATTGAAACCAGCAATGTGTTCCGGTCCTTTTCATTCCCAGGTTTACCAACAAGGATCCATTAACTGCAAGAAAAACTATGTACTGTAGGAAACCGTTTGCAAATGAAATGCTTGGTGTGAAGCATTGTAGCTTAGTGCAGAACAGTGCCATCTACTGTTTGGGCTATAACAGTTGGAGTATTGTAGCACAGAGTATATTTTTATTAATGTGATAAATTTATACTGTTGTTCAAATTTGGTTTTACTTTGAATACATTCCTATGTGGCGTTCAGTGTGGGTAAGGCTTGTATGCATTAGGAGTCAGATTTCCATGTTTGCACAATGGTGAAGGACAGGACATGGTGCCTCATTTTGTCAGGCATTTGTGCATGCTCATTAACAAAGGTTTTGTAGAATTTCCTCACATACAGACCACTACTACTGATATGTGATTCCATTTAATAGAATTGCACTTTTCTCCTGCTTCCAGTATGTTGCTCATGGTTGAACTCTTCCACCGGGTAGCATCCTTGTTATTGTCATCATATACTGTTAGTATCTTAGCCTGTAGGAAGTGAAAAGTAAAACAGTCATACTTCATGTTTTAGATTTTGAGTATTTTGAGTTTACCTAAAACTGCTTGAAATAATAGGTCTTGCTCAGTCAAGAAATATTGCTTCTCTGAAGCTTAGTCACTTGTCCTTGTACCCAAAAATTGTGCCCACATTTGTGCATTCACGTTGCTTATGAGACTTCTCTGTTGGACACCATCTAACATTCTTTGTACAGTGTTATACTGTCCAAATTTCCTGATTGTTAGATTCCCCCTGGGAGTGATGCAGCTGCCATCTTCATTTCTATGCATCATCATGTAATCATTGTCATTTCTTAGATAATATATAACCTCCAGTACCCAAGATAATGTGGTTTTTGGCATTTAGTTTCAGTCCATGATTTTGGCACCAGCTATTTATTTTGGACAAACCTTCCTGCAAGATTGCTAAGTAATTTGGGAATTCAATGACTGCTACTAGCTTGTACCCAACTGCAAACTTAGTCAGCCAGAGCCCTTTGGTATTGGCTTTTACTTCAGAGAAGTAGATGCCAAACAGGAGAGGTTCCAGCACAGTACCCTGGGGACTCCAGTGGTGAATGGTATCTTTGTGGAAGCAACTTTCCGTATTTTAATCTTCTATATCTTATCTGTGAGCCATTTGGCAATATAGTGAGGTTTATTCCTACTTTATTTAGCTTTTTTACTGTGCATGAGTGAGGTTTGTGTGAAAAGCTTTGGCCAGGTTGAGATATTCAGTGTGTACTGTTTTACCTTCATCCATTGCTGTGGTGACCTTTTCAAAAAAGTTCACCAGGTTGAGTAAGCATGACCTACCCATAACAAATCCAAGCTGAGATGGGTCCAATGTTTAGAGGTTCTCAGTTTCCTTATTGATTAGTTCCATAATAAGTCTTTCCATTGCTTTGCATATGACTCTGGTCAGTCTTATGGGTCTGTAATCATTTGGGTCTGTAGAAGGTCCTCGCTTATGCGGGGAGCCTGTTCTTTCCTGTGTTTTGGACTTTTAGACTACTTTGCAGCCTGTTTATAGGTCTTATGAATTCTTTTTTATTCATCTCACCTGTTTTCATCTCTTTGTACTGCCATCGTGGTAGTGATAGCTGCCTTTCCCTTCTTTTAGTCACGCTTGACTGTTTCTTTCTTTCTTCCACACTTCCATTTGCTGGCTTTGAACACTTCACAGAAGGGTACTTACAAATGCAAACTACATTATTCTGTAACCGATATTGATATTTATGATCTGCTGTTTAGACCCTGCTGACAGCAGTATTGTACTACTTTATGGCACTTGAATTGACACTACTAAAAACATTGGAGCACGTATCTCAAATGTCTCTTTCTCCTCTCTATCCAATTTGCCCTTGCTTGTAAATACAACAGTGAAACACAGTGAGCTACAGCAGTACAGTATGTGAGTCAGAGAATAAACTACATTAAAATCTGTAGCTATCTATTAATCTTTTGCTGTTTTGACTATGTTGATAAGGCAGAAGGGGAAGTCTGCTGCTGTTAGTAAATCCCAAGAGAAGAAATAATTGTAAACTGTTTTAAACATTTTCATTCTAATGAAATACATATGCTGTGGTATTGGCCACATCTAAATTTTTTTAAAAGTTAATTTCTGGGGGTGATACCAGTCTAAGTTGTCCTGTCATGCCATTTGAGTTACAACACAAAAATGCTGTATGAATGTGAGAGGACTTGCTGTGCTCTAATGGGATCACTGTGGTGAATACTGAAGAGTAAGATAATAAATTGATCACTTTGAGAGAGGGGGAGAAAAACAGAGGGTATTATTATCAAAAGTGTATCTGGTGTCCTAGAGCCTTCTACTACACAGGGATTGTAGTGAATAGTGTTTTTTGAATGAGAAATACTTCTATTATTTGTTAGACTACCTTGCTAATTACACATCTCAGCAGAGTTGAGATCAGACAGGAGTGTGTTTTGGTTTTCCTTGCAGTGTACTGTTTCTTAGTGTATGATAGGGGACTAAAGTAAACCCCTGCTTAACTGTAAAAACAGTTTGAGAAGATGAGTAGCTTGCAAAATATGGGCAGTATGGCTGGCTCATTGGTTAAGATCTCTGCTTCACAGCTCCAGAGTCAGGAAGAGATTCAGGCTTGACTTATGTCACTGTGCATGTGCAAATTTGTGCTATCATGTCTGCATATGTCTTTTTCCCTCCAAATCCTTCTATTTCCGCCTACCTCCCAAAAATATTTTGACTGGCTATCATAAGCTGTCTGTATTGACATTGATTCCTTCCCTTGAAGTCCATCTCATGACTAAAATATGTCTGAAGTAGACCACTTCACTTAACCAGTCAACAAATGAATATGCAGAAAGTAAATTAGTAAATAAGCTGGCTCAGCATTTCAGAAGGACTCAAAACTAGCAGGAATATGTCTAAAATGAGGATAAACATGATAAATTTAATACAGAAACCTTATACCTCACTTTTATTAAGAGTAGGGGGTATTCATGAAGTGTTTTGTGCGTGTGTGTGTAATGTACATATATACATTTGTGTATAAAATTAGAGATCCACAAGAGAGTTACTTAGCCTCCAATACTTATGAAGATGGATTAAAATTAAATTCCTGAAATGGGCTTGGACTTAAATTGAAAGGATGGGCTTGGACTTAACTGTGTGTGCATCTTTGGCCAGCAATGATGATTTAAATGCTCTTTTTTTTAAAGATTTCTGTGTATAATTGTTTTGTTTTTAGGTCACAACATGCTGTCTGTAATGGTTTTATTTTTAGGTTGCTATATGCATGTTTGTCACAAAACACATTTTTCAGTAAAATGTGTAGAAATGTGCACTGGAGTTTTATTTCAAAATTAATATGTATTTTAGCTTTTTTCATGTGTATTTTAAGAGTTCTGACCTCATTTTATTTAAATATGTTTTCTGAGGATTTTTGTTTCTGTTATTTCATGTAAATTAATAACCACATTTAATATTTTTGAGTCATTGTGCCTCTGAAGTTGAGCATCACATTTACTTTGTATTATTTATACTTTGATGGAATAATAAAATAGGAATTGTATGGCCTTTAAGAGTTCTTGAGGACATTTATGGATATTTCAAAGCAAACACTGAGGATATTTGCAAAAATGTTTGATCTTTATTATTGGAGCAACTTTATAATGTTTATTGTGTTTGGTTAGAATGTTAAGTGAGAAGGCAAAT
Organism: Protopterus annectens; assembly: GCF_019279795.1. NCBI lineage: Eukaryota > Metazoa > Chordata > Ceratodontiformes > Protopteridae > Protopterus > Protopterus annectens. Next base: position 386,316,106 of record NC_056737.1, on the reverse strand, counting down.
GGTTTAATTACATTTCAGAGTTACTTAGGAGTAGAACTTTTTTATTACTGTAATTGGCATTTTTAGATGTTAAGCTGTTTCATACCAAAAGCAGCACAGTGTCAGAAAGTCACTGTGATGAATTATTTATTTTTTTGTGCATGATTTCCACATAATGTTACATTGAACTCCATATGGAGTTTTCATAGAGGGAAATGTGTGCCCTACTCTGGTCATTATCTGGTTGCCAATGTTAAAAGATGTATAGATTCCTGTACAGAAATGAGATTGTTGGTGTATACCTGTTGTCTGAATTTGTTTTAAAGGGAAAGGGATCACAACTGGGGAACCAGCATACCCATATTGGATTATTTGTTTATGTTTTGCTGACATGCAGATCAGTACACATTCCAACCATGGTATTTTCCTACACAAAGAAAGAAAAATTACCATTTTTAGCAAAGTTAGTATGTTACTACTAAAATGTAGCATGACATATCTTTACTGCATGTGTAAATATAGCTGACAGAAGGAAATTGAACTATAAAGTATGTATTGTCATTTATGTAGTATCTATATATTTGTAATGGCCAGAAAAAAAGAATGTGCTATTTAATATTATAATAAAAGTATTCTTATCACCTTCTTTGTTTTGTTTCCTTTTTCCTGCTTCAAAAGGGTAGAATTTAACTAATTAAGTAGTAGATTTTGGGATGCTGTTTTTGTAACTATACCTGAAACACCACCATTGTAGCAGTTGTACGATTGACTTATTGCCATTTCAAACATTGACATATGCATATTTTTCAGTCTTTGCACCTTTATGATTGTTTTTTTAACAATACCAACAATCTTAAGGTAGATGCAAAAATTATTTCATAAATAACACAGGGAGAAAGGCTATTATTGCAAAAACAGATTATTGCTCTTTTGGTCTGTATGAACTTTTTTGTGTCTGACAAATGCAGAGTTGCAGTTTTATATTTGGGACAATTTATCCAGTGTTTCCATACCTGTTTTGTATGTTTTCATGTAATATAATGGTTCTGATATATTCCCAGATGCTTGTGTATTTTGAAAGTGTAATGTGTGCCATGCTTGTATGTCATGAAAATATATGTTTAAAACAGTTTATGGACCTGTTTCCCACTAAGATAGTTTGCACTTATTTGGGCAGGTAAATAAAGACGTAATAAGGATTTAAAAAATCTGACATCCTTAATGAATTACTGAGGTGGAGGCAACACAATTTGGGTCTAGAAAGATATATTGAGCTAAAGATTTTTCCATTCCTGACTGTTCAGTAACTTTTGTACAAATATCGCCAAGGAAATTAGGGTGTATATGCTTTAAAGATGGGATTCCTACATTATTGTTAATTACCTTAATCTTCTGGACTACTAGACTGATCTTGAACAAAGTTGTAAATAGCACAGGGGCTGGTGCTTCAGTTTCTTCATAACAAATCAAGCCTGCAGACAGAATTTAGTTTTATAAGCATAGTTTCTTTATTAAAAAGCTGCTTTTAATCATGACATATAACTTTTTTACGAAAACAGATGTATAGAACAAAATTGATGTGTTACATTTAAAAAGTGTAATCCTGATACAACATCTGTAAACACGACTGTGTTCCTGTTAACTCAGCAGCTGATTTGATCATTGTAGATAAAGTATGGTAATACATCTATGAAAGTAAACACACACACAAAAATGGCCTGTCATATTCACAGTTTCACTCATGTAATGTGTCCGCTTTGGTTAACTAAGTGAAATGTTTGTTTAATCTCTTAGAAATATATAATTAAGCATCATTATATGCAGTTTCTAGTATTAAATAATATTCTCTCTCTCAAATAAAAAATTTACATTTCAGAAATACATGTACCTTACTCAGAAAGACTGTATATATATATATATATATATATATATATATATATATATATATATATATATATATATATATATATATATATATATAGCCTTAATCCTTGTAAAAAATAAATCTGTTGTGCAAGAAGTTGTGTATTATTTATTTATTTATTTATTTTTGCAGACCTGAAGAAAAATCATTGTAATTTCTGATTTGGTTTGCACTGTGGCACTATCTGTTGAATTTGTTGAAAGTCCATTGTTATAATTGTCTGCTTGGTTTTGGTGCTTACCTGTAGAGTATATATTTGCATTTGTAAGACTTGCATATCATCTTACTGTCCACTTAGGTTTGAATACTTCACCCCCCCAAAAAAAAAGACACTAAAAAATGTTCCTTCATTGTACATGCCATTATTTGTAGTATTTAAATACAGTTCTTTCCTTTTTTTCTAATTTCTAAATACATTTTTTCTTGTTTCCTTTAATTTCAAGGGAGGGACTACTAAAAGGAAGATGCAGTTCCTTTGGATTTATACTGTCTTCATTGAACATCAGTACTGCTAGCTGTTAGACTTCAGGCTGAGAATTGTAAGAATCACTGCAAGCATTTCTGTAGAATTAAAACATAAAAGTTACATTGAAAACACTTCAATTTTTATAAGTACATGCACAACACCTTGAGAAATTTAAACTGGTATTTCCACTTTCTCTACTGTACTGAAAGTGAAATGCTTGGAGTCTTAGGGAATGTTCTTTTGGAGCAATTCTTGAAAACATATTTTAAAAAAATGTCTTGTCAACTATTAGCATCCTGGTCTCAGTGGCATTTGAAGGAGGAGAACCTGTCTAGTCTCAGCTGGGTGACATTTATTAATGTGTCTTGTCAGCCCTGTGGAACTAAAGAAGGTAGAGGCACAATGCCTACAGCTAAAGATCTGTTGTTCTCCTTCGGTACTGTCATGCAAAGCCACTGCAAAACCTTCCTTAGGAGATAGCAGCATTTCTTCAGTCATGGTGTGCCATAGCCGGTGTTTGTCCCGTATATCTGCTGTAGGAAAATAAGTCCCGCACATGTGGCAAGGAAAAGTAACTTGCCCTGTCTCTAGCTGGTTAAAGATGGGTGGTGGCCTAGACACTTGATGCGTTGTCAGATGTTTTCTTAGGTAAGCTTGCCTGCGGAACTTCTTGTAACAATAAGGACATGTGTAAACTTCATCGTTTCTGTAAGGGATATGGGTATGCGCGGACAGTGTATCTGTGACACCCCCACTTGCGTTCTGGTTGGTATCATTCAACTTTTTTTCGTTAAGGCTTAGGGAGCTGTTCTTCATTCTCAGGTGCTGATCTAAGTGGGAGCTGTCTGCCGTTTGCCGGTGCTGATCTTTTAGAACCGATTTAGCTGTATTCTCTTTGCCTTCTTCAACAGAAAGACTCCCTTCAGTAACAGGCAGCTGTAGTTTTTTACAGGTTTCGCTGTCTGTAATGCTTAGAGGTCGAGGTTTGTGCCACCTGCGGTGTGATGCCAGGTTAGCGGGACAGCTGAAGACTTTGTCGCACTCGGGACACCGATACTCCACTCGGACTATCCTTGAGCACTTGTGTTGAGCTAAAGCAAAAGGGTCTGGGTATTCCTCCTTGCAAAGCTGACAGATAAACTCGCGTAGAGTTGTTCTGCTACCTGACGGAGCACTGTTTTTTATGTCAGCGTCCTCTTTAATTTTCAAACCAAGTACTGGAGATGTAGTTACCTGGTCTTCAAAATTAAGCTTTCTCATCACTTTTGATTTTTTGGCCGTGAGCTTGCCCCTACGATCAGTTGGTTCAATGAAAGAACGCTTAGTAACTTGTAGAGACGAACAAAGCGGTGCTCTCGTATCTATTTTGACTTCAGGTGTTGCTAATGGTGGGTGGTGCATCAAGAGTTTTTCAATGGGGGAGAAACGAGCTGCTGCAGGGAATGACTCTGCATACACTGGTGAGCTCATGGCTCTGTCAAAAAATGCTGTCTTCATTTCTAGAGTTGTTGGCTTAACTGGAACTTCAGCAGTGCTGGCCCATGTGGGGATATTCTGGACGGAGTTGCATATAGGATGACTTGAATCAGATCTTGGTTCATTTAGCTCATTGGCTGTTTTGCTGTTATTCGATGTACAAGGCTGTTTAAAATCTTCATCTCCCTTCAAAATGTGGTCCGAGCTGGTCTTCTCAAAATACACGGGAGTGACTTGAGGAAGTATACTCGCATGTGTCACAGATAGCCGAGAAAGTGGCTTTAGATGGGCAGACTCCTCTCTCTCCTCGGATCGCATCCTGTAAGACACGGAGAATGTTCTTTTGTTTCTTTTAACTAAGAAGCCTCTTGGCATCTTTACATCCAGACTACTTCTGCAATCAAACGAAATGCGCAGGGAGTTTTCAGTTAGCTGCGTGTTAAAGTGACCGGTACACTAACTTTAATGTTCATGGAAAAAAACATTATAGCATCTTGCCCTGTTGTGCTTTTATAGTAGAAATGTCTTTTTGTGTGGCGTGAAGTCATCCTAGTTAACTGGAGCCCCGTCCAATCAAAGGTAAGAGATGGAACCGAAGTCGAAAATGATGGGTATGATAAGACTGAGGAGGAGCTTCGAGAAAGCTGCCAGTGCAGGATAATTTCACTGGTGGGTAATTAATATGTTTTAACAGTGCTTGACCACAAATACTGCTTTTGTAACCCGAGAGACGCTTGTGTTTTCTCTTCTTTACGCCTTATACAGTGCACAGAGAATTGTAAGTCTTTGAGTTGCAGCTTCCTGTGGACCACTCATTTTATTACGTGCACTTAGATTTGCCGTCTGTGTTTTTATTGAAAGGGTTTTGGCAAGATTATTTCCTAGCTATCCGAAATCCTCGCGTTTGGATTTCTACCGCATGTATTTCGAGCACTTAAGAAATACATAGGCTAGGAACTGTCCATGTGGTAGGAGTGCTGTGCTGTGTACGTGCCACACTATCTTAACAACAGTGTCTTTGGTTCCGATATCTTTCTAAAAAAGGCAGCGTATATGTCTTATTTGAGAAACATTTTGCCATTTCAGAACATCGAAGGAAGCTAAAACTGCCATAGGATGGGTCCTTTTTTGGGGGGGGGGGGGGTTGTGCCATTTATTTAAAATTCAGTTCGGGTTTCCCCTGAAAATAGGCTGCTAACCTAGTGGGACTAACCTGATCAACAAAAGATAAATAAAAATAAGTAAATTGCCCTTCATCTTTGAGTTTCGATGTGAAATATTTTGATAATAGTTAAAAACTCAATAGCAGCACTCAAATAAAGGCATTCGTTGCCATACAACAGTCCTTAAAACAGCGCAGTAATACTCAAGTTTGAAAAATACCGTCGCATTCCCGTTTACGGACAGATTTTATATCTTATTTTTGAAATATAGAAAGCCATTAACTGTTCATTTTTATTTATCTTTTTTTTCTGTTGCCAAGAAGAGTTGTGTATGTACCAAACAATATTGAGTGTCCACAGAAAAATCAGTGTTATTTTTGCCCCTAACACGCCAGGTCTGTGACAAGGTGCAATTATTTTATTTATTTGCACATACAGACATTTCTCCTGACAGACTAGGTATATCACAAAATGCACAAACCTATGCACACAGTCAAATTTGAGGAACAACATTTTACCAGCCGATATCTTTGAGGTAGTGGAGGAAACCAGAACACACTAAAAATCCCACACAGAGATAAAGAGGGCATGTACACTTCACCCAGAAGAAGGCACAGCCAAAAACTCAACCAGACCTAAGCAGTGTGAGATGGCAATGCTATTGACTGTGCCTGTGATAAGCTGCAAAATGTCAGACTTTGGCACTAGAGACACATTAACCAAAGTCTCCACCTATGAGATTTCTTTATAAAAAGGGTATGCAGCTACAAAACACAGATAAGACTGCAGTTCTAATCATGGAGCTTTCAGTGTAGCATACATCTGAATTTGACCCCACAGTTTCAGCTGCTTGAAAGTATGCATTGTACCCACTGCATGTTACATGCTGAAATGTAGAGGATTTATGCCTCATGTATTGATTACTCAGTAAATGATTATCTCATACCATTATTGCATGCAGTGTACTGACCAGAACTTCACCAGACCACCCAAAATGAATAGGCCAGCTTCCAAAAGACTAGCTTTCAGTTTAAATGCCTTAACTAGCTATAAAGAAGACATACAGCTGAGTAAGTCACTTACTCAGAGAGCAAGTGTTTTAGAATCTGGCCCCAAATATAATGCAGTGTCAGACTATGGCACCATAGCTGTCAAGAATCACAGACAAATCCATCAATGATCAGCTCCACTTTTTATGATATTAATACTATTAACTTGAGAAGTGACAGGATATGTGAATTAACATGCATATTCTGAAGTAAAATACATCTGTAACTGTAATTATAATAATTTATTAAGTGTGATCCATCACGTTTTCTCTCAAAATTACTAGCTTTGGGAAGGGCTCAAAATCAGATACAGTTAAAAGGTATGTGTGTGTGTGTGTGTGTGTGTGGTGCTAAAGAAACATGAACTAAAGCTAGTGGACAGAGTTTTGAAAGGCTCTTTTTATTCTCCTACTTAATGTTAACATAATTGGATACAAGGGTACAACACAAACCTAAGACTGCAATTCTGTGTTCAAGCTTCCACCATAGTGTACTAATGAAGCACTTCACAGCTTTAGCACCTTTAAAGCTTGGCAGTGTGGCCAAGGCATGCTACAAGTGAAATATTATAGATAGATATCTGCATTTCTAGTGAACTAGATAGGATTCTAACTTCTGACATAAAAATAATTTGCTACACATTTTCTGGACGTTAGTTTTACTCAGCATTTTGTAAAGAGGTCAAACAGTCCCTGGTGGCAATCAGACACTAGAAGTATGTAGTGCATTGAGCTTAGTGATTATTCCCTAATATCTGGAATATAGACAAATCAGTTAAGTGCTTCTATAGCACACAACCCTATCTTAATTGTTAAACACCCCTGCTTCACTTGTTAAGATCAGATATCTCTCCAGGTAGTTAAACCTGCCAGTACTGACCAGTAAACAGCAGTGGCAAAATTAAAAACCAATTTGTTTCTTCCTGTCATCTGTGCCAGTAATGTGTCCTTGAATTTCTGTAATGCAAGAGAGAGTGTTGCACTGTCTTTCTGACAGCACTTGCTGAGTGTTTTATGGCTTGGAAAGTCAGCAAAACACAGTGCTTTTTCTTTTCTTTTTTGTGTACTGTAGTATATGGAGTAGATAAAGCTCCATGCATTACAAAAAATTGTAATTGGATCTCTGATCATAACCCTTTATTATGTGTTCTCAACATGGATATCAAGATTCACCTTTTGAACTTGGCTCTCAAGGTGAATTTCTTGGCATTCTTGTCTCGAACACACAATAAGACGGTTATGATTATTGACCCTATCATCCTTTATAGTCTGTTACTGCTATGATAAAATAATTGTCATAATGATCACATCAATAAACTCTAGCACACGTCATAGGTGTACTACACACACACACACACACACACATTGAATAGTTTGCTTTGGAATCTGAATTCACAATGACCTTAAGCTGAAGAGGGCTACACAATCCCTTATGCTACACAGTTGCCCCCCTCCCCATATTACAAAAATGTTTTTCTACTGGAATAACAAAAGGATTATCAGTAATCAGTATCAACTCAAGAACCTGCAGAACATAAGCACCCCAACATTATTCCAATGTCCAGCAAAAAAAAAAAAAAGAAATAAAATGCAAGGAGTGTCCTAATGTTCAACAAACTGATGCAAGACACACACACACAGACAATCACACACATAAGAAAAATGAAAGCAAATAAATTATGACCGTGTCCTCTTTTCAAGGAAGACCCAGGGTGGTATTCATACTGACTAGGGAAATTTTGGCCAGGGCACCAGGTAACTTTCTTTACTTTTTTCTATGAGTGCCGTGAGATCTCTTCCATCTGCCTGAGCTGCCACCAATTCAGGCAGCATCATAACGTTGGTTTTCAAAACAGTCATATGGATTTCAAATGACTATGTTTGGAAGCTGACTTTATGGTAAACCTAAGATGAAAAAGTTGTACAAATGGATTATGTTGTCTCCTCTTTTTCCTACTCATTACTACTACTACCCCGACATTACAAAATTACTGAATTTCCAGCTAAATGATCAGTGATCAAAACATCAATGAACTGCAGCACACACAATGTGTGTGTATGCCCTGATTGTTATTGTAATGTACATAATTCTGTCTCTACTATACAACCAGTTAGCAACTTGCATCAAACAAGCAAACCAGGTAATGAGTTCTCCTGAATGCCTAGACATGTTAATTTACTTGTCTTGCTTCTTATCTCATTGGCACCTCTGAGCTTTAGAATGTCATACTTCTAGTAGCCTGCATTCATCCTTACCTTCCAAAAATCAAGTTAACGCATTAAAGCCTAAAATGCCTTTTTGTACATTTCCAGTTCATACCCATAGCTCCTTATTGCATCCAGACTTTTCAGCTAGGAATAGGCAGTATTATAAAGTACAAGGAGTTATTAACAAAATGACACTAAGATTATTAACCTGTGATGTACTGCAGTAGAGAAATTAATCGCTATTTGTCATTTATTAATCAAATTTTCGTATTTTCATAACTGAAAGCCCTACATGTTATTGAGGGGTATGGTGTGATACACCATAGTAGGAGACAGGAAATTCCTTATCAGTGTCCATTTATTCATACTGTAAGTAAGATATTGCCACTTGTTAGTAATTATCAAAATAAACAATATATCTGATGTTGTCCATTTCATTATTCCTCACAATAGGGTCTTAGGATGCGACATTGGATCCAATCCGGGCATTCCAAAAGACTATTGCTTTAAGTCTCGAGCTCCTGCCACTCCTACAATGCCCTGTACCATCTCTTACTCCTCAGATCTTGTTTATTGCCTTTCTGGATAGGTCCAGTAGCCAGAGTCTCAAGCTTCATTGTCGGGTAAATTAAACTTTTTGTCTAATTTCTTCAAACTTTTCTTCTAACCTTCTATTCTAGTCATACTGTTATTTCTTTCTTACCCTCCCCTCCCAACTTAGCCTTTTAGTCGAATAGTTTTTCTTCCCACTCTTCCCTCCTGTATGGTCGTTGGCCTACACCTCTTCCCTTTTTTCATTTTTCTGTGCCAAAAAAAAAAAAGCTTTCTTATTGCAACACTCCTGGGGAGATGAGTGTTCTAGTGGACAGGCTCAGGAGATCTATTCTTACTGTACATCAGTGGTCCCTAAATCAATCAGTAGTTCATAGGTTCATAGGTATGTACTAGGCTATTGGCCCTAGGGGCCTATACAAGCCTACCCAAAAATGTACCCTGGTTTTCGCCACCCAAGAAAATTATTTCCCTGTGTCCCTGTCAAGCAGAACCACAGAATTGATCTCCGGAGTGAATTTCCTATTACCCATACAATCATCAAGATTTTTATTGAAGAGTGCTAATGAGGAGCTCTGTTTGACATAGATAGGTAGTCTGTTCCAGAGTATGGGAAGTCTCTGGAACAGGAATCTATCACTCCAGCATGTTCTGTTTATTGTGGTGACAAGGTTTAGGTCCCTAGAGCATTTAGCTCGGAGGGATTGGGATTTCTTTAAGTGGAGCATGTACAACAGCTCTGGGTTTAACATAGCTTTGTACGTTAGGCAGAAATCGCCTCTGAGCAGGCAATATGCGACGGAGTAAAGCTGGAGCTTTTTCAGTTGGTCTGCGTAGGGCATCTGTTTGAGGCCAGTAATCCCCTTTGTGAGGTATTTCTGCGGCCTTTCCAGTTGTTGTAGATGTCTTGTGAGGTACATACCAAAAGGGGCGTTGTACTCTATAATGGGTCTAATGAGTGATGAGTAGAGGGGAACAATGACTTATTTTTTTCTGGATGAGAAACTTTTTGTGATGAGGTGTGCCACGTAGAAGGATTTCCAGACCACTGTGGTGATGTTATTATCAAAGGAGAGACTACTGTCCACCTGTGTCCCAAGGTCTTTTATCACACTTTCGGTGTTAAGTAGACTACCGCCTATGTGGTAGTTCATGGGTACAGAGTTTTTACCAAAGGGGATGACAATGCACCTTTTGGCATTAAGCTTGAGACCATGGCTTTGACACCAGGCATCTGTCTCTGTGAGGCCCTTTTGTAGGATGTCCACATCGTTTGGAGTTTCGATTATGGCTCCTAGTTTGCAGTCATCTGCCTGTACTTCAGAAAAGTAGATACCAAACAGAAGAGGACCCAGGACTGAACCCTGTGGTACTCCATTTGTCACTGGTCTGAAGTCTGATTTGAAGTATGCTACTTTCACAGTGTGGGTTCTGTTAGTAAGCCAGTTGGCAGCCCATGTTGTGACAGGGATTTATACCTAGTTTAGTGAGTTTGCTATAATTCCAGAGTGGGGGATGGTGTCGAACGCCTTGGCGAGATCTAGATAGGCTGTGTGAACCACCTTACCCTCATCTATGACTTTGGTGACTGCTTCAAACAAGTCTATCAGGTTTAGGATACATAATCTGCCTTTTACAAACCGAACTGTGTGCGGTCCAGAGTTTGGAGATCTCCAATGTCTTTGTTTATGAGTTCCATAATGATACGTTCCATGGCCTTGCAGATCAGGCTCGTCAGGCTAATGGGGCAGTAGTTCCTGGGGTCTTTTGTGGCCCCCTTTGTGGAGTGGGATAACCGTCACGGTGCACCATTCAATGGGCACAAAGCCTGAGGTGAGGCTATGATTGAACATGGTACTTAGGTGGGATGTCAGTTCATTCTGTAGTTAGTTTAGAAGGCAGCCTGAGATGTTGTCAGGTCCCATGGATGTTGTGTTCTTGGCTTTGGAGAGTGAGGTTTTTACCTGTGAAGCCATGATTACAGGAACTTTGCATTCTTCCTGCATAAAGATGGGCCCTTTAGGGGGTGAGAGGGGGATTAAGTTAGCACTGAACGTATCTGCCAGGATGTTGGCAATATCACTTGGTTCTGTATATTTAGTGTCATTGTGCTGTAACTCAGAGCAGATCTGAGTGTTGCCATTGAGATTCTTGACATAGCTATGGAATGCTTTGTGGTTGTGTTTACAATCAGTGGCGATTTTGTTTTCATAACTAGGTTGGAGGGTTTTATGAGGGATCTCAGCTTCTTACTGAGGCTGACCAGGGAGTTCCTCCAATCATGGGGATTTTACTTTCCTTTGCAACAGTTTCTTTCTTCTGTTGTAGAGTTTGTTTATGGCAGAAGACCACCAGATTGGCTTCCTTTTTTGGAGGATAGCATCTTGGTTCTGTTAGGTATAGCACGATCCATGCACTTGTGTAAGTGCTTATAAAGTGCATTTGTGTATGATTCAGCAGTCGTACCTCTATTGTCCATCTGCATGGGTGTTGTGAAGTTTGCCACTTCTGTCTTAAGAAGCATGAAGTTGGCTTTGGAGAAATTTTTTACGGTTGTTTTCCTAATGGGGGGTGGGAGCGAGATGTGGATGTCTAGGGTGATTAGCTTGTGGTCGGATCTGACCAATGAGGAGCTGACCTCTGATACCTCTGGTGTGGAACACCGGTCGCCTCTGTTGGTGATGACCTGGTCTAGGATATTGCTGCCCCTGGTGGGGGTATGGATAAGTTGATCCAAGGCGTTGGAATTGATGAATTCCAAAAAATGTTGAACAAAAGAGTTGGTACACGAGTAGTTTACCCAGTTAATGGTGGGGTAGTTGAAGTCACCCATTATTAGGGTGTTGGGTTGTACCTTAATATTTTCCAGTGTATCAAGAAAAGAGGAATGGGAATCCTGGGGCATGGTGGGGGGTCTGTAGCATGCTACAATCTGGATTGTGGTTTTGCCCAGAGTTAGTTGAACTTGGATAACCTCGAATGCATTATGCTGAGTAACTAGCTTGGAAGTGTGGATATCCTTAATGAATATGGACACGCCTCCACCTTTAGTGTTTCGGTCTGGGTTTGGTGTCCGAAAGGTGTAGTATGAATTATAGCCTGGTAATGCAGGGGTGCTCTCTGGAGCTTTGAACCAGGTCTCTGTCACTACACAGATGTTGATGTTCTCCATTTTAAGGAGTGCCTCGAGTGAGTGCATTTTGAGGTTTAGACTTCTAGCATTGAGTAGCATTACCCTCAGATTTTGCTTGTTTGTACCTGTTACAATGGTGAATTTGTCATTTGAACCTTGCCTAAAATAGGCACTATAGGGGTGGCAAGATCCTTTGCCAGTATCTGGAATCCCAAGGGCAACAGGTGCAGGCCATCTCTGGCAAAGCAGTGTAGTCTGTCAATCATGTCATTCCAGGCAGACAGATACTGGATTCCCTTAGAATGACACCAGAAGCTTAGTCACTTGTTGAAGTCAATCATTTTGTCCTTGTACTGTGGTATAATTCTGGGTGATGGCAGGATGCTTCTCAGGGCTAGGGTCATACCTGCCTGGGCTACAAGATCAGAGAGCTCCTCCATGTCTCTTCTCATGTAGTCCAGGGAGGTACGTCTCAGGTCATTCACACTAACATGGACAATGACAGAGTCATATTTGTACTTGAGTGACCTGAGTGCGTGCGTTATGTATTGGATCCTGGCACCCGACAGGCAGCTGACAGTAACTTTCTCCTTGTTTAGACTGGTGAGTGGAACATCAGTGTGCCTGACTATAGAGTTACCTATGACTAGAGTGTTGGGTACATTATGCCTTATGGGCTGTAGTTGAGTGGCACACTGAGTATGTGGGCTCTGTGTCATTTGGGTTGTGTTGGGGGGTGGAGGTTGCTTGCATTTCTGCTTTGGAGGTCTCAGTTGTTTGGGCAGATTTTTCCTGAGAGCCTCCGCGAATGTAGGTGTATGTTTTGTGCTTCTGTGTGTGTGTTTTTGTGGTGTAGGTTTTGAGGGACTATGTGATGAGTGTGGTGCGGTGCAAGTGTTTACCTTCTCCTCTTGACTATCTAGTCCAGTCTTCAGTAAAGAGAGCTTTGCTTCCAACCAAAGGGGCCAACCTTGCTGCAACCTGTTTGCATTTCCCCTGAATGCCAAATGCAGCAGGTACTTCTCTCTGATCCCCCCAAAGGAGGAGTCACCAAGGGATGGTCTGATTCATAATTGGTCTCCGCGTTTTCAAATATGCTTATTCCCTGATTCCATTAATTCTGAAGGTTCTTTCAGAGAGACAGCAGGTTAAAGAGGACTCTAATCCTCATTGCCCCTTTCTAGCCTTGTCAAGTATGGTTCCGTGTCCTTCATTCTCATGCCAAATACCCACCATGGATACTGGATCTCGGACAGGATCTGATTTCCACCCTGGGATTTAGTAGCTAGAGGACTCTGACCCTATTGCGAGGAATAATGAAATGGAAGACATTGGATTTAGGAGTTATGTACTTACCATAACATGGTATCTGTATTATCCAGTTTCATTATTCCTCACATCCCTGCCCAGGCTTCCCCCTTCCAGAAAAGTCTACAGGTTCCTGGAGGAACTAGAGCTCCATAGCCTTTATAGTCTGAGCTCCAGATTGGGGTGAGATCAATCTGTGTATACATATGTTTTGGTATAGTGTTTATTTTTTCCTTCCTGCTTTGGGCCGGTAAACTCGATCTGAGGAGTTAGGGCTGGTGCAGGGCATTGTGGGAGTGGGATGAGCTCAAGACTTAAAGCAACAGTCTTTTGGAATGGCCGGATAGGATCCAATGTCTTATGTTAAGACCGTATCATGAGGAATAATGATACTGGATAACACGGATACCAAGATATGGTAAGTACATAACTCCTAATTCCATATGTACTTAATACTTCAGAAACCAAGTAACTTACAAACTGTTGCATGACATCAGGTGAAACCTTAAATATTGTTGAATAAAACTATATTTGATGTTTGCACTGTAAGTAGTAGGTCTTGAGAAATATTAAGTGTTATTTATATTGCCAGGTAACAGGAAAAGAGGAAGGTGTAAGGTAAGGTTTATGGATGTGGTGAGAGAGGACATGCAGGTGGTTGGTGTGACAGAGCAAGATGCAGAGGACAGGGAGAAATGGAAACAGATGATCCGCTGTGGTGACCCGTAATGGGAGCAGCCGAAAGAAGAAAAAGATTTATAATGTTAATTATACTATAATGCCCTGGCACAACATGTCATGGACAATGGCATGACACATAGCTTTAAATTTATGGTCTTGGAACTGGCCAAGAAGAGTAGTAGACTAGGTGACATTAAGAACCACACTGAAGAGATAGAATGTAGATGGATAATGAGGCTACAAGCACATAAAGCATATGGTTTGAATGATAAGGTCTCACTCGAGCCTTTCTTGGCAGCAAGACCTTATAAACATTAAAGCTTGCTTATTGGCTAGAATTTATATTTAATAATATTCAATGATGTCGTTGTTTATATATATATATATATATATATATATATATATATATATATATATATTTATGTGTGTATACATTTTTAATGAGGAATATGTATGTATATATATATATATATATATATTTTTAATATATAATTTTTATATATGAATTTTTATTAATAGTGTTATGTGATGGAATGAATTGTATTTGTTTGTTTTCATTTTTACTTTGTTAGTTGGCATGTTTGCTTTATTGGTTGAAAGCAATGTATATGCAACTTTAAATTTTAATTGCATAATAATGATGATCAATTAACAGGATATGAGTTAATTCATTGCTATATAAGGCATGTAGTATGATATGCTGCTATTGAAGTCTGATGAAACGTTTTTTTGAACGTGAAAGCGCGTACATTTGGATCCAGCATTTGTTTTGAATATTAAACCCTTGAAGTGAAAACTGGAGTTTTTTGTTAACATCAGCGTTGGTGAGCTCCTTTTGTGTTTTGTTGCTGAATATTATTAAGTGTATGTTTTTATATTTCTGTGAATATCTCAATAATTATGCACTCATACAGGATTTTTTTCTTGTCACATGAAATATTGTCTGGTTAACAAAAATGGTCTAACAATATATGTCTAGGTTGTACAGTTTCTAAGATATGCACATTTGTTTGTGAAAGTTTAGCAAAAATGTAATTTGGGAGTTCTGTGCATTATAATACAATATTTATGGAAAGACTTTGGATGAGCTAGTTATTATCAGCTTAAAGAATACTTCGTACTAATAATATTGCTATTTGTGCAGTTTAATAGCTTTTGCTGTTTACAAAATATTTACATTTAACTGTCTTATGCTTTTCACATTTTTCAGAAAATGCTCAAGAATACAAGCTGCTAGAGGTGTGCCATTCCAAACAACATAGGTGTTAATGAGTTAAAAAGCATTAGATAAACAAGTTTAAATATTTTGTTAATACTAAAAGCTATTAAAAAAGTACAGACAGCAGTCAATGTTTTCAGTTAAATGCATTCTTTTCAATAACAGTCCATGTATTCAGTCTTATAATACACACAATTTTTTGAGTTATTTGCCAAAATATGGAAAAAGGCTTAATTGTGTAACTAACAATATAAATAACACCGATGCAAAAATTATAGTACAAATATCAGTGACCTGTTTTCATCATCATCATCATGTAAGGTTTCACCTGATGCCATCTAGTAGTTTGCAAGTCACTCGGTTTTGGAAATATTTATATATGCAAATATTGCATAACTTCAAAATTGCTAGCAAATAGCATCATCTCAAGTATAGTGTGTTATATGTGGACATTAACAACAGATTTTTCTGTATCCCACCATGCTCCTCAATAAAATGTAGCTCATTCAGTTTTGAAAATATGAATGTAAATATGTAAAAATGAACAATTGACAAGCACTGAAATAAATTTAAACTGCAGGAGAGTCATGATTAACAATATTTTCATTTTATTACCTATGTGTTGCTGTTTTGAACAACCCAGCCACTGGGGATGCACAAGCCAGTGCATTAATTTGTGCTGGTCCCAAGCCCGGATAAATGGGGAGGGTTGCGTCAGGAAGGGCATCCGGCATAAAATTTTGCCAAACCATACATGCAGAAAACAGTACAGAAATTCATACCGGATCGGTCGAGGCCTGGGTTAACCATGACCGCCACCAGTACTGTTGGCCAACAGGGTGCTGGTGGAAATTGGGCTACTGTTGGCCGAAGGAGGAGAAGAGGTGAAAGGCATGCCCGAAGGCAGGTAAGGACTAGGACTGTGATAGTGAGGGTCGGAACTTTGAATGTTGGCAGTATGACTGGTATAGGGAGAGAGCTAGCTGATATGATGGACCAAAAAACAGTTGTTATATTGTGTGTGCAAGAGACCAGATGGAAGGGGAGCAAGGCTAGGTGTACCAGAGGCAGTTTCAAATGGTTTTATCATGGTGTGGATGGGAGGAGAAATGGTGTAGGCATTACCCTGAAGGAACAGTATGCTAAGAGTGTTTTGGAGGTGAAAAGAGTGTCGGATAGAGTGATGTTTATGAAGTTGGAAATTGATGGTGTAATGATGAATGTTGTTAGTGCATATGCTCCACAAGTTGGGTGTGCGATGGACGAGAAAGAAAATTTTTGGAGTGAGTTAGATGAAGTGGTGATGACTATACCCAAGGGTGAGAGACTGGTGATTGGAGCAGATTTCAATGGGCATGTTGGTGAAGGGAACAGAGGGGGTGAGGGAGTGATGGTTAGGTATGGTGTTAAGCAAATGAATGCAGAAGGTCAGATGGTAGTGGATTTTGCGAAAAGGATGGACATTGCCGTGATGAATACGTATTTTAACAAGAGGAAGGAGCATAGGGTGACATACAAGACTAGAGGAAGATGCACACAGGTGGATTATATCTTATGTAGAAGGGCCAATCTGAAGGAGATTGGAGACTGTAAAGTGGTGGCAGGGGAAAGTGTAGTTAGGCAGCATAAGATGGTGGTTTTTAGAATGACATTGGTGATCAATAAGAGGAGGATGAGTGTGAGGGCAGCACCAAGGATCAAATGGTGGAAATTGAAAAAGGGTAATTGTGAAGTGATATTCAGGGAAGAGTTAAGACAGGCACTGGGTAGCAGTGAAGAGTTACCGAATAGCTGGGTAACTACAGCAGAGCTAGTAAGAGAGATGGCTAGAAAGGTGCTTGGTGTGACATCTGGAAAGAGGAAGGAGGACAAGGAGACCTGGTGGTGGAATGAAGAATTACAGGAGAGTATACAAAGAATGAGGTTGGCGAAGATGAAGTGGGATTGTCAAAGAGATGAAAGTAGACAAGAGTATAAGGAGATGAGGTGCATGGCAAAGAGAGAGGTGGCGGAGGCTAAGGATAAGGGATATGAAGAGTTGTATAAAAGGTTGGACACTAAGGAGGGAGAAAAGGACCTGTACCGATTGGCTAGACAGAGGGACCGAGCTAGTAAAGATGTGCAGCAGGTAAGGGTGATAAAGGATAATGAGGGAAAGTACTCACAAGCAAGGAGAGTGTGTTGAGCAGATGGAAAGAGTACTTTGAGGGGTTGATGAATGAAGAGAATGAGAGGAAGAGAAGGTTGGATGATGTGCAGATAGTGAATCATGAAGTGCAGTGGATTAGCAAGGAGGAAGTAAGGATAGCTATGAAGAGGATAAAGAACGGAAAGGCTGTTGGTCCCGATGACATACCTGTGGAAGCATGGAGGTGTTTAGGAGAAATGGCACTGGAGTTTTTAACTAGATTGTTTAATGAAATCTTGGGAAGTGAGAAGATGCCTGAGGAATGGAGAAAAAGTGTTTTGGTACCAATTTTTAAGAATAAGGGTGATGTGCAGAGCTGTAGTAACTACAGAGGGATTAAAGTGATCAGTCACAGCATGAAGTTATGAGAAAGAGTAGTGGAAGCTAAGTTAAGAAGGGAGGTGATGATTAGTGATCAGCAGTATGGTTTCATGCCAGGAAAGAGCACTACAGATGCAATGTTTGCTCTGAGAGTGTTGATGGAGAAGTACAGAGAAGGTCAGAAGGAGTTGCATTGTGTCTTTGTGGATTTAGAGAAAGCATATGACAGGATGCCTAGAGAGGAGTTGTGGTATTGTATGAGGAAGTCGGGAGTGTCAGAGAAGTATGTACGAGCGGTACAGGATATGTACGAGGGTAGTGTGACAGCGGTGAGGTCTGCGGTGGGAGTGACAGATGCGTTTAAGGTGGAGGTGGGATTACATCAAGGATCAGCTCTGAGCCCTTTCTTATTTGCAATGGTGATGGACAGGTTGGCAGAAGAGATCAGACAGGAGTCCCCGTGGACTATGATGTTTGCAGATGACATTGTGATCTGTAGTGAAAGTAGGGAACAGGTGGAGGGAGACCCTGGAGAGGTGGAGATATGCTCTAGAGAAAAGAGAAATGAAGGTCAGCAGGACTAAGACAGAATATATGTGTGTGAATGAGAGGGAGGATAGAGGAATGGTGAGGATGCAGGGAGTAGAGGTGGCGAAGGTGAATGAGTTTAAGTACTTGGGATCAACAGTTCAGAGTAATGGTGAGTGTGGAAGAGAGGTGAAGAAGAGAGTACAGGCAGGATGGAGTGGGTGGAGAAGAGTGTCAAGAGTGATTTGTGACAGATGAGTACCAGTAAGTGAAAGGGAAGGTGTACAAGAGGGTAGTGAGACCAGCTATGTTATATGGGTTGGAGACAGTGGCATTGACAAAAAGGCAGGAGTCAGAGCTTGACGTGGCAGAGTTGAAGATGTTAAGATTTGCACTGGGTGTGACGAGGATGGGCAGGATTAGGAATAAGTATATTAGAGGGTCAGCCCAGGTTGGAAGGTTTGGAGACAAAGCCAGAGAGGCAAGATTATGTTGGTTTGGACATGTGCTGAGGCGGGATGCAGAGTATATTGGGAAAAAGATGATAAGGATGAAGCTGCCAGGTAACAGGAAAAGAGGAAGGCCTAAGATGAGGTGTATGGATGTGATGAGAGAGGACATGCAGGTGGTTGGTGTAACAGAGTAAGATGCAGAGGACAGGAAGAAATGGAAACAGTTGATCTGCTGTGGCGACCCCTAATGAGAGCAGCCGAAGGAAGAAGAAGAATGTTGCTGTTTTGAACATTAACTATTGTGAACTGGCAAGTCATTTAGTTAAGGAAGTCACCCAAAAAATGTCTGGAAGCAATAAGGAGCTGGGGTGCTAACTGGAAGCACACAAAAAAGGAGTTATAAGCTTGAAAAGTTACATTTCCCATTTTTCAGCTGCCTCTGTCATATGGGTGGGTGTAACAACTGTCCAGTGATGTCGTCAGCAACACGCATCCACAAAGGCTCGGACAACAAGAGAACTGTAGTCTTCTATTTTATTGAACACAAAAGTGCACCAAATATAAAAACAGCAACAACGAATGGTTAAGCGCTTTTGTCTGTGACACATCAGACTTCCTCAGAACCATATTTGCAAGTACAACTGCCTTATTTAAGTAAATTTTGGCGCCAGCATTCTCATGACACCATATTATTTCTTAAAGAGCTACACTCCTATATGAATGAAATCCTGAGTGCATCATTCTGCAAGTACTTGTTCATCAAAATGCATGAACATCACTAGAGTTCTAAAGAGTTCTTACACATCAAATAAAAAGTGAAAAGTACAATCCATTCAATAGTTGCAGTACAATACACAATATATAAAAAATATATAAAAACAACACCATATATAAAATAAATTGTGTGAACAATGTATAGTGTAAAATAAGTATAAAAACCAACACTGTGCATACTGCCTAAAAATACCCCCTTATATCGTCTGCCATTAGACTGCAATTTTAAAACCAAATGTGTTGCAACAAACAGAAAATTAAAAATATGTTAAATATATGTAAATATTATAAAATAATAAATAATAAATGAAATACGTATTAGTTAACTACCTACATATACTCCGAATAATTCTACCATCAACTAGAATAACCTACGTAAACTACTAGTTGTGTAAGTACAACATAAGTATATGAATTACTAATGTAATTTTTAAAAATTTTTAGTGTATAAAATGTAATGTATAACTATGATTTTAGACTATGTGAATACTGAGGTTCCTAGGGTAAAAAGATACCTCTGAGACCTTACAATACATGAATGGAGGAATAGTATATGTGGATTGTATATGTACCTCTATGAATAATGCTTATATAAATTACCTAATAATTGTGAAATGTATGAAATATACAAAGTGTACCTAAATATTAAAAATGTAAATATATAAGTGTACACTTCCAAAATATGTTATTAAGTGACATACTAAAACTCTAAAAATATATAAGTAACCTAACTAGCACTCACATGTCTAACTGTAGGAAGGGTTTTATACTTATAAAATCGTTTAGCCCAGGGTTAGTTGTTGCATCACAAAGGATCTGCCATCTACTTTCCAATGCTGACAGTCTATTCTTCCAGTTACCTTCACTACTGCCCATTTCAATTTGGTCTATAATGGCGAACCTAAAACTATGTGTGGTTCCTTTCTCACAAATATGTCTGCTCAATGCGTTGTTCATATCTTGCTTTTTAATCTTGTATTGGTGCTCATATATCCTGGTTTTGAACTTCCTTTCAGTTTTACCTATGTAGTAAGCTGAACAGGATATACAAGTAGCGAGGTAGACTACTCTCTGGTTATTGCAATTCCCAATGCAGCCTTTTATGTGTGTTTTCGTAACATTATTTAGTTTTATAACCTTACTAGTGTTTATATAGTTGCATTGCCTGCACGATCCACATCTAGAAGTACCTCTAACTTGGTTCTTATAAACCCTTCCTTGCTCAAATAAGTGTTTCAAATTCAGCGCTGTTTTGTACACTATTTTGGGATGTTTCTCCACACATCTACCCTCATTCTCATACAATGTTAATATATCCCAATACTTGTTTAAAATTTCCTTGACTAAATTGGAATAGGGGTTAAATCTAATCACACACACGTGCATGTCACATAGCCCTTCATTCCTATTTTTGTTGATGAATGGAACACCTAAAAGTGGTTTATATTTCTTACCCCATTCACCTTTAACGTATTGCATGATATTGTCTAACATATCCTTCGGATAACCTCTGTTCACAAACATTCCATAAATACCTGCCAATTCTGTTTCCATAACTTCCTTTTCCGAAGACATGCGGGCAGCACAAATGCACTGCCCTTTAAATACATTGCTAAAGATGTGGGGAGGGTGATTACTTCCATAGCTGAGATAATCATTAGAAAAAGTACTTTTTCTGTATATTCTAGACATAAAATTCTTCCCATTGTTACAAATATAGGTGTCCAAGTATGGAATCCCCACTTTGTCAAAAGAGTGTGTAAATTTCAAAAAAGTTGTGGTGTTGTTAATGTAATCCATAAATTGGGTAATCTCATCTATTGAACCATTCCATAATGTGAACAAATCGTCCAAAAATCTAGTGTACAACTTTATTTTGTTAAAAAATTCACTTTTAAAAATGAACTCCATTTCCCATTCCAACATAACCATGTTAGCATAAATCGGAGCGCAAGATGCACCCATGGCTACACCCTTAGTTTGCCTAAACAGTTCACCTTGAAATTGTAAATAGTTATGGTCAAGAACTAACCCCATCATATCGACAATTAAATTGACCCCGTCACTACTTAAAGTGGAAAATTTACATAAACTGTTGTGAAAATATTCCAGGCCTGTGTCTCTAGGAATACTTGAAAACAGGTCAGTTACATCAATAGTGAGAAATATTAAGTCCTCTCTCCATAAGTCTGGTGTAAGTTTTCCCAGAAAATCCCAGTAATCTTTAGTTAAATGGTGAACCCTCTGATACACATGTTTTGTCCATTCATCTGTGGTTACCCCTATCTTAAAAGTCTTAGACTGTGAACCAGAAATTATAGGCCTAAAAGGGGGATGTTCTAAGTTCTTGTGTATTTTGGGGATGCCTACGATCTTGGCCATTTTAGGAAATTCAACTCGAATGAATTGATAAATTTTGTTTGTAATTCTATTATCCAACAAATATTCCTCAATGGCCAGATCTATTCTTTTATGACCAATGTTAACTTGGTTGATTGAAATGGCTTCGTAGTTCCCAGAAGAATATAAAATATTAAAAATTTCACTGTTGTAATCTAAAGTGTTGTATAAAACTATTCCTCCACCCTTGTCGGGTTTCATAATTCTGATGTGAGGACTGTCCCTAAGGTGTTGAAGACACTTCCTTTCATCTACATTCAAATTATCATTGAATATATTTGCATAATCCCTTTTAGTTCTAATGTCTTTATACAGTTTGTATAAGTCTTTGCATACTAATTTATCGTAATGTAATACTTGTGGATGATAGTTAGGGACAAATACACTCTTCCTAGTTAACCTTTTGTTATAGATACCAGTCGTACTCTTATCCTGTTCTTTGTTGTCAAATAAAAATGATAAGTTGAGCCTGCGACTAAAAAATTTTTACTTCTTTAATAGTGTCCACGATGTTAAACTGGCTGGTCGGTATGAATTTCATACCCTTACTGAACAAAGTAAAAAATTCCTGCTTTACCTTAATGTCTGTGTAATTAAACACATTAAATCCGTTGTATGTATGAATAATGTGTTTAGTGGGATGAAATTCTGCACAGGTGGATGTGCCTGTGGATGTATGAGAAGACACACTCCCTCCATGTGTAGTTAGGAAATCCCCAGTTCCTTTAGATGTCAATAGCTCTTTGTCAGTGGACCTTCCTACTGATAATGTTACCTTCTGTGTTGTTTTGGGGCAGGGAAGAACCTCCCCCCCTGAAAATTTGTATCATAGTTATTCCTATCTGTTCGATCGTTAACCTCATGATATCTCTCCTGATGGTGGGATCCCTTCCTATTTTCATTGGGCCATACATAAGCCCTGTTGTTTTTATAACATAGTACATCCCTATCTATCTTCCTAAGTTTTCTATTGTATATAAGCATAGTTTTGTTTTCCGCAATGGAAAACTGTTTATGATACAAATCCCCCCATTGATCAAAATTCACATCCTTAATAATGTCCTCATTTAAATTTTCAATGTCTTTAGTGAGGTCCACAACCTTCAACTCATTGTATTTCATCAATTTTTTCATATATAAAAAACCAAAGTCATCAAACATACTATTAAAATCAGTCATATTGACATTATTGTAATCAATTCCTAAAGGGAGTTTGAAAAACCTTTTCCCTTTAGGCACAATTTTTAAATTTAAACACTGCTTCAAATATGCACTGTCAGTTTTAATGCTTTTAACCTGGATTAACTTTTTACCAAGTGATAAAATTTTAGTCTTAATATTGTCCACTGATGTGCTACAATGTCTTCCATATTGGTTAGACTGTTCGTTTTTAAGATCATCATTTTTAAAAATGACCTCGTCATTCAAAAATACATCAATGTTACTAAAACTTTTCTTTGTGTTGTAGTAAGTACCATGGCCTTTGTAATCTAAGCCATGTACTGTATCAGAAATAACAAAATTATTGTCAGTACCTTTCAAAACTTCATTTTTCCACACGATATTGGAATAAGTCCTACAGCCTTCTCTAGATTTTGGTTTAGTCCCAATACGTCTGGTTTCATTGTCCGAATGAAAAAGGCTGAAATCAAATGTAAATTCCGCCTCTGTGTTTAATGTGCCTAATGTGTTTAATTACACAGACATTAAGGTAAAGCAGGAATTTTTTACTTTGTTCAGTAAGGGTATGAAATTCATACCGACCAGCCAGTTTAACATCGTGGACACTATTAAAGAAGTAAAATTTTTTAGTCGCAGGCTCAACTTATCATTTTTATTTGACAACAAAGAACAGGATAAGAGTACGACTGGTATCTGTAACAAAAGGTTAACTAGGAAGAGTGTATTTGTCCCTAACTATCATCCACAAGTATTACATTACGAGAAATTAGTATGCAAAGACTTATACAAACTGTATAAAGACATTAGAACTAAAAGGAATTATGCAAATATATTCAATGATAATTTGAATGTAGATGAAAGGAAGTGTCTTCAACACCTTAGGGACAGTCCTCACATCAGAATTATGAAACCCGACAAGGGTGGAGGAATAGTTTTATACAACACTTTAGATTACAACAGTGAAATTTTTAATATTTTATATTTTTCTGGGAACTAAGAAGCCATTTCAATCAACCAAGTTAACATTGGTCATAAAAGAATAGATCTGGCCATTGAGGAATATTTGTTGGATAATAGAATTACAAACGAAATTTATCAATTCATTCGAGTTGAATTTCCTAAAATGGCCAAGATCGTAGGCATCCCCAAAATACACAAGAACTTAGAACATCCCCCTTTTAGGCCTATAATTTCTGGTTCACAGTCTAAGACTTTTAAGATAGGGGTAACCATAGATGAATGGACAAAACATGTGTATCAGAGGGTTCACCATTTAACTAAAGATTCCTGGGATTTTCTGGGAAAACTTACACCAGACTTATGGAGAGAGGACTTAATATTTCTCACTATTGATGTAACTGACCTGTTTTCAAGTATTCCTAGAGACACAGGCCTGGAATATTTTCACAACAGTTTATGTAAATTTTCCACTTTAAGTAGTGACGGGGTCAATTTAATTGTCAATATGATGGGGTTAGTTCTTGACCATAACTATTTACAATTTCAAGGTGAACTGTTTAGGCAAACTAAGGGTGTAGCCATGGGCGCATCTTGCGTTCCGATTTATGCTAACATGGTTATGTTGGAATGGGAAATGGAGTTCATTTTTAAAAGTGAATTTTTTAACAAAATAAAGTTGTACACTAGATTTTTGGACGATTTGTTCATACTATGGAATGGTTCAATAGATGAGATTACCCAATTTATGGATTACATTAACAACACTACAACTTTTTTGAAATTTACACACTCTTTTGACAAAGTGGGGATTCCATACTTGGACACCTATATTTGTAACAATGGGAAGAATTTTATGTCTAGAATATACAGAAAAAGTACTTTTTCTAATGATTATCTCAGCTATGGAAGTAATCACCCTCCCCACATCTTTAGCAATGTATTTAAAGGGCAGTGCATTCATGCTGCCCGCATGTCTTCGGACAAGGAAGTTATGGAAACAGAATTGGCAGGTATTTATGGAATGTTTGTGAACAGAGGTTATCCGAAGGATATGTTAGACAATATCATGCAATACGTTAAAGGTGAATGGGGTAAGAAATATAAACCACTTTTAGGTGTTCCATTCATCAACAAAAATAGGAATGAAGGGCTATGTGACATGCACGTGTGTGTGATTAGATTTAACCCCTATTCCAATTTAGTCAAGGAAATTTTAAACAAGTATTGGGATATATTAACATTGTATGAGAATGAGGGTAGATGTGTGGAGAAACATCCCAAAATAGTGTACAAAACAGCGCTGAATTTGAAACACTTATTTGAGCAAGGAAGGGTTTATAAGAACCAAGTTAGAGGTACTTCTAGATGTGGATCGTGCAGGCAATGCAACTATATAAACACTAGTAAGGTTATAAAACTAAATAATGTTACGAAAACACACATAAAAGGCTGCATTGGGAATTGCAATACCCAGAGAGTAGTCTACCTCGCTACTTGTATATCCTGTTCAGCTTACTACATAGGTAAAACTGAAAGGAAGTTCAAAACCAGGATATACGAGCACCAATACAAGATTAAAAAGCAAGATATGAACAACGCATTGAGCAGACATATTTGTGAGAAAGGAACCACACATAGTTTTAGGTTCGCCATTATAGACCAAATTGAAATGGGCAGTAGTGAAGGTAACTGGAAGAATAGACTGTCAGCATTGGAAAGTAGATGGCAGATCCTTTGTGATGCAACAACTAACCCTGGGCTAAACGATTTTATAAGTATAAAACCCTTCCTACAGTTAGACATGTGAGTGCTAGTTAGGTTACTTATATATTTTGAGAGTTTTAGTATGTCACTTAATAACATATTTTGGAAGTGTACACTTACATATTTACATTTTTAATATTTAGGTACACTTTGTATATTTCATACATTTCATAATTATTAGGTAATTTATATAAGCATTATTCATAGAGGTACATATACAATCCACATATACTATTCCTCCATTCATGTATTGTAAGGTCTCAGAGGTATCTTTTTTACCCTAGGAACCTCGGTATTCACATAGTCTAAAATCATAGTTATACATTACATTTTATACACTAAAAATTTTTAAAAATTACATTAGTAATTCATATACTTATGTTATACTTACACAACTAGTAGTTTACGTAGGTTATTCTAGTTGATGGTAGAATTATTCGGAGTATATGTAGGTAGTTAACTAATACGTATTTCATTTATTATTTATTATTTTATAATATTTACATATATTTAACATATTTTTAATTTTCTGTTTGTTGCAACACATTTGGTTTTAAAATTGCAGTCTAATGGCAGACGATATAAGGGGGTATTTTTAGGCAGTATGCACAGTGTTGGTTTTTATACTTATTTTACACTATACATTGTTCACACAATTTATTTTATATATGGTGTTGTTTTTATATATTTTTTATATATTGTGTATTGTACTGCAACTATTGAATGGATTGTACTTTTCACTTTTTATTTGATGTGTAAGAACTCTTTAGAACTCTAGTGATGTTCATGCATTTTGATGAACAAGTACTTGCAGAATGATGCACTCAGGATTTCATTCATATAGGAGTGTAGCTCTTTAAGAAATAATATGGTGTCATGAGAATGCTGGCGCCAAAATTTACTTAAATAAGGCAGTTGTACTTGCAAATATGGTTCTGAGGAAGTCTGATGTGTCACAGACGAAAGCGCTTAACCATTCGTTGTTGCTGTTTTTATATTTGGTGCACTTTTGTGTTCAATAAAATAGAAGACTACAGTTCTCTTGTTGTCCAAG
Organism: Protopterus annectens; assembly: GCF_019279795.1. Classification (NCBI taxonomy): domain Eukaryota; kingdom Metazoa; phylum Chordata; order Ceratodontiformes; family Protopteridae; genus Protopterus; species Protopterus annectens. The sequence goes on along the minus strand of NC_056737.1, from coordinate 386,289,326 downwards.
CCTTTGTGGATGCGTGTTGCTGACGACATCACTGGACAGTTGTTACTTAGTTGGATCTTCGTTTTTTACTATATGGGTGGGTGTGCTGTATTTGCCTTTCTGCACAGAGGACAAAAAAAATATCTTTTTTCTCCCTCTTGCAAGAAGAAAAATGCAAAAAAGGTTCATAGGTTCATACTAGGCTATCTGCCCTAGGGCATTTATAAGCCTAGCCAGAGTGTGTTTGGCTTTCGCCACCCATTTTAAATTAATTTTGCTATGCCTTTTTTTGAGATTAGTATACTGTGCCTCTGTCTAACAGTGACACAGAAGTGATAGCCGGGGTAAACCTACGATCTCCCATCCACTCATCAAGATTCCCCTTGAAGAGAGTCAATGTGGGACTCTGCCTAACCTGGACTGGGATTTTATTCCAGAGTGAAGGGAGCCTCTGAGTTATGAATCTATCCCTCCAGCATGTCCTATTTATTTCAATGCTGAGGTTCAAGTCTCTCGAGCGCGTAGCTCAATGGGATTTGGATTTTCTGAGGTGTAGCATGTCCATTAATTCCGGGTTGGACATGGCTTTATACGTCAGGCACAGATCGCCTCTGAGCAGGCGGTATGCCACTAAGTAGAGCTGGAGTTTCTTTAACCGGGCAGCATATGGCATCTGTTTGAGCCCTTTGATCCTCTTGGTGAGGTACTTTTGGTGTCTTTCTAGTTGCTGCAGGTGTCTGGTAAGGTACATCCCAAAAGGGGCATTGAACTCAATTATGGGCCTGATGAGGGATGAGTAAAGAGGCACGATGACCTCCCCTGATCTAGATGTGAATCCCTTCATGATTAGGTGGGCTATATAAAATGTTTTTCTAACCACTTTGGCCACGTGGTTGTCAAATGAGAGATTGCTATCAACTTGGGTCCCCCAGGTCCCTAATGACTTCTTCTGTACTTAATGGATTACCACCTATGTGGTAATTTGTGGGCACTTTGTTTTTGCCAAAGGGGATGACATCAGCAAAACTTAACATCATCACCAACATGGAAGCTAGAGGTAGCAAAATTCACAGTCCATTCATAAGTTAATAAGAAGACTATTGGCATTTTTATTAGCTGGAATAGACATGGTTGTGATAAAACACTGGAACCGGCAATTCTGGGACTCAGTAAGGAAGTATTTATTCATAAACAGAAAAAAAGAGGCTACTACATCAGCTATAGCTGTACTTAGGCAACATTTCTCATATGGGAGAGGAGGATTAAGAAAAACTTCAATAGTTTTTTTCTTTCTTTTTTGTGTGCTTACATTTGCTCCCCCTCTAAATGACTTAAGGTATAAGAAAGGTTTAGTGGTGAAATGGGAACATTTTAAAATAGATTGTTAAGTGTTTGCTGAAAGGGATAGCGAACTGAACAAATATACAGGAAGTACTATGTTCACAATGTTGAGGATGAGGATACTGCAGAAAAGTGGGGACATGAATCATTAAAAACAGCAAGAACTAGTGGAATACAGAGAATTGACGTTTTAAATAGTACTGTAGAAATGAGTGGCACTAAAACTTCTCATGAAAACACTCCTAGCATTCAGATATTCGCTAAAAGACATAGGCAGTACAAAAGTGGAAAGGAGTACAGTAAAACTAAAAGACCTGTAGAATTACAAACAGAAAAGATTAAATAGTTTGAGAGATTTTATACATGACAGGCCATGGGAAGGGATTGGCAGTCAAACCTTGAGTTCCTGACACATCTAATAGTGAAACAAAAATAGTATAGCATGAATCAGACAAAAAAAAAAAGAAGTTATGTCTTATCATAAAGTTCCATCTGTGTTGTCAGCCCTCATCCGCTCCTGACGTCCGGGGCACAGCCCCACCCCCAGAACCAGTCCAGCTGCCGCACAGCCTGTATCATCTAAAACATCTCTCGAGCCACCGACCCACCCACAATGCCTCCTCCACACCACCCCAGATCGAGTCTGCAACCGCTCAGAAAAAAATTCCTAACTTAAGTCACAAGCCATGCCCAAGGTATATCCTAACAGGGAAACCCAGGACCCGCATGTTGCTCCACTGGGAGTCCATAGGAGTGGGAAGGTGAGGCAGGATGCAAGAACAGATGAAGATTGACAACACAGATGGAACGTTATGTTAAGACATAACTTCTTTGTCTGATGTCAATCTTCATCCATTCTTGTCTCTTGGGACAGAGTCCACAACTACCTTAGATCTTGGATGGCCCTATGGAAGGATATTCCTGAGAACCATAGAGCTGAAGGAGGCTCTTCCCCGGAGACCATATCCAGTTTGTAATGAGTAATAAAGGTATATGGAAGTAGCCCATGTTGCAACTATGCAAATTTCAGACATGGAAGCTTTAGAATGGAAAACAGCTGATAGAGTGAACCTTAATTATAGTTTTGTACATTTTTGACACATTTGGGACCCTTCCCAAAACTACTGAACACACCTCTGATAGCCATAGGTTTATAAACTAAGAGAGCATACAGTGGCGTGTCAACCATTGTAGGGTTTATCTAATGATGTAAAAGAAGAAGTACTCTTGCAGCTGAGTTAATTTGCTGGTAATTGGTGGAATATTTTCAGCTTGTATTATGTTAGAGGGAATAAAAAACAGAGAAAAGGGAAGAAAAGAGAGAGAGAAGGAATATGGTGGCTTGAGATTTAATAAGTTTAGTTTGCCAGTTTGTAGCCAGTGATTTGTGGGATGATGTGAATGGTGTTAGTGTTTTGCACTGTCTAATATGCAGTGGAAGCTTATTCCTCATGGAAAAGAAGTGCTGGTTGGTTAATTTATTCCTGAATGAGGATAGTGTGCCATAGAAATAAGCATTTGGAATGGGTATTAACTGAGAATTTTTTTTTATTTTGGAGGTTTTTCTTATGAGGAAAAAGAGGTCACAGAGAGCAGGGTTTTGACATAACTTGGAAGGCAAGGCATAAATCACCTCACAGGTGTTTATAGACCAAAGAAAATAGGGACATGTATTCTAGTCTAACCATGTAACAGTGGTTCTCTAACCTTTATAATCTTTTCTAAGTTCTGCAGTCTTTCCATTTGGGAGAGTTGTTTAGAGCTATATGTGCCAAAGGGAACATGTATTCTATGATGGGGTGAATGAGCAAAGAGTGAAGGGGATTTAGGATGACTTAGGGTATGGATAAGAACACAAGATGAGAGAGGTAAAATTATTTTTTCTGACAGTATTAGAGATTTGCTGATATAAGGACAGCTCATTGGGTATTCAAGTTCATAAATCCCAGATCACGGTATCAGTTTTAAGGTGAATCCCATTCCTCTGATACTATGCAGAGTGATTAGCTTAAATAAGGGTGACTGTATCGCATCTTTTTATTTAAGGTGAGATAGTGATTAGAGCACCAGTTATTAATGTGATCAAGGCCATATTGTAGTTGGAGTATTCTGCAAGGGAGTTTACTTTGATTTCTGTCTTGCAGTTGTCTGTGAATTTAGTCAGTTAAAGGTTATTAGCATTTGCCTGCAAGTCAAAGAAATCGATTCCAAGGAGGACAGAGCCTAAGGCAGTGCCTTGAGAAAAATAACTAGTCACATTTTACTTTTTGAAGAGAGTATCAGTTATTCCGATCAAGTATGCTCTGCTTGATGAACAGTTAGCAACGAAATTACGAAAGGGTTTGTGTTTGGTTTTGTTAGTTTTTTATGATACCAGATTGGGGAATGGTATTATACCCTTTGACTAAGCCCAAATGAGCAGTCTGGGTGGGAAGTGCTTAATCTTGGGCTGTGACAACATTTCAAACTAATAAGATTGTATGGCATGATATGCCCCTGAGAAAACCATACTGTGAAAGGTATAGAGTGTGCAGCTGTTGTATGTCTTTATTGATTAGTTCTACAATAATACATTCCATGACTTTACCGATATGGATAGTGAGACTGATGGATCTGTAGTTACCTTGGTTAGTGGAAGGGATACCCATATGGAGGTGCTGGCTATGGCATATGTTCATCATTATGATCACTGTTGCAGTAACCTAAGCTTTATGTGTTATATCCTGCACAGTATATAGCAGCCAGTTAGCTTTCAAAGCTTCAGGGATCTTTGCTTTCCTGCTGCTGAGAAGAGTGCTCTTCTGCCAGTTTTCAAGGATTGACGGTTGCCTAACACTGTTCCATTGCTGGGTAGGCAAGTTCCTTTCAGAGAAAAACATTCACATTACTTTTTTCTCACAGAAAGCTTACATTTTCTGTAAAATAATTACTTTTAAGCTGAGGAAAAAGTGTTTTTGTTGACTGTCTTGTGACTTTTATATAATTTAAATGAGAGCAAACCTTTTTACTTTTTATGATAAAAAGTTAACAGTTTTAAAACTAATTTTTTTGTGATTAAATTGTTGTTTTACTTTTTGGAAACAGGAATAGTGTTTAAAATTCCTTTTAGTGTGACCTTTTTTGGGGAAAAGTTACTTTTTTTAGCTACTTTCCAGTTGTACCAATTATTACTGCTAAGCTTCTCTCTGAGTCAACTACCATTTTTGGCTTGACCATGGAACTGGTTCCTCAGTTGGATTCTTCCAGCCCCAAAAAAAAAAAAAATTCTTCCAGCCACAAATAAATAAATAAAAAATAAAGATTGTTAAGCAGGCTTTGTAGCTGCAGCAGACTGGTAATTTTTTCTTAGCTGCAGGTGGGTGACTGTTGTGACCAAAGCTGGTTCCACAGACCATTCATATTTTTAATTGTATTTCTCTGGTGTAGTCCCAACAGCCACTGTGGTCTGAGAATTAGATGCATCCTCTGTGGCTGTTGGGGTCCCCTTAGCAAGCAAGGAAGAGCCATTCTTGTTGGTCACAGGAGAAGGATGGGGAAAGTGTCCTTGCTTTGCCAGAATGTTGGGCTCATCTTTGGGGGGTTGTTGCTTAAAATACTGGGTCTAATTCTTCAGAAATTGCTGTTAAAAAGAGACTGAAAACTAAACATTTGTATTCTCCTTTATCGGTTACTTTAATGGCAGTAATCAATTAGACCTGGCTCATGGTCTTGTGCAGGCTTTTTAGCTCTCTTATAAAGCTGTTTCTGGTAATAGAAAATAGGATTCATATTTCTCTGAAAAGGTTCAAGATATTGAACCTGCAGGGGAATGTGAGTGGATAAATGCATTTTTTTCTCCTAAGGTTTCTGATTCAGCTTCTGATGATAGTGTGGTATCTGATTCTCCTTCTGAGGGATTTTCTTTCTCTAAGCCCATTTCCAGGATGATTTAATTTTTTCATTGGGAATATAATGAGATATCTCTATCCCTCAGAAAATATTATGGTTTGTCACAACTGGAATTTCCAGAACCTTCATTTGACCCCCCAGTTTTGTCTACTTTGGATGATGTTTTATGTCACAGTTTGCAATTTACCTGACAGCCTGTTGCCCCTAAAACAGCAGATAGAATATATCAAATTCCTCGATATTTCAAGTTTTTATACACCAATCCCAGACCTGACCCAGCAGCTATTGCTTTAGTGACTCCAGCTCCTGCTAAACACTTGAATTCTAATCCATCTCCTTCTGATAACAATGGGAAGGCATTTGTTTTGGGGAAAATGCTTACTTCTGCAACTTTAATTTTTAGAATACTGAACTGTCAGGCTTGTATGTTGAAGTTTATCCTGGTTAATTTCAAATATATGAGGTTCTTCTTCTGTTTTGTGTAATTTGTTTTCTTCTGTTTCAGAAGCCACTGCTTATTGTTTAAAGTATGTTTATAATTTCTGAAGATACTACCTCCAGAACTGCTGCCACTAAAACTGTTATGAGGGGGTTTGCCTGTCAGCATTCTCAGAACTTCCCAAAAGATGCCAACAATGACATTTGATTTCTCCCTTGGACAGAGAATTAGGTTTGGGACCTCATGCTGCAGAAGTTCTCAAAAAGTGTGATGAGAGAGGAAAAGCTGATTCAGGGAATTTCTCAGATTTTTCATCCCTCCTTTTCTAACTTTTCCAAGGGATTGTTTGTTCCCGCCTGCAAATTTGACAAAAAGCAAACTATATAGTCCTAGCAAAGTGCTGGTAACCAGATATTTAAATAGCAATAGTGGGGAGGTTACAAAATGAAAGATGGAACCCCCAGAACAAAGTTCAGTCAAATAAATTAGAATGACTATATGAGGGACCCCCCTAACAGGCAGTTCCTTTAATTCTCCCAAAAAGTATGAATCTCCATTTCTGTCTTCAGCAACAGATTTCTTCAGACTGAATGCAATCCATCTAGGCTGCAGATGGCAATGGGAGTCTCTCCCTCCTTCCCAGGGGATTATTCCTTTTAAACCAGGCCAACCCCCTTTTTTTCCTCCTGTCTTACAGCATTTACTGCCTCAAGGCATATTAGAAGTTGATTCTCCTCCTGTGTTAGGAGAACATTTTTATTCAAGAATATTTCTGGTGCAGTGCCAGAAAACGAATGATGTAATGGGATCCTATCTCGCCTACATTCATAACTGATGGGTTCGGAGCTGATCCATCGGCTTCGACACGGCCACTATATAGTAGAACGAAGTCTCTAATTGGCTGGGCTACCCCTTATCCCAGAATGCACCACGCCTGCTTCCCCAGATCTCGTTTGCCGCTTTTCAAGCTAGACGTGGTCTCGACTTGGCTGGAGCTAAGTGTTTTTTTGTTACTTTTTGGTCTTTTGACCTAGGGTTTTCTTCACTAATTTAACAAACAGCTGTTTTAACAGCTTTACGTGTGTGCGTGAACCTGTTTCAGTGTGATTGGTATTTTTTTCTACTTACCGGGCAAGGCCCATTTAAGTTAGAGGGCCCTTGCCCTTATTTGTGAGTCAATGTGTTGATTTTGTCTACTTTAAGGTTTTGCTTTTCGCCCTACTGTACGTCCTGTTTTATCGGGCTAAGCCCGTTTTAGTTAGAGGGCTTCTGCCCATTTTGTGTTCTGTATCTCGGGCCAGTCCTGTTTTTGAGTCAAGGGCTCGTGCCCTACTTTAAGGTTACTTTTCGTAGTGAAAAATAGTTGTGTGATAGGATGTCAAAAGAGCAGAAGTCTGGTTTTAAAAAGTGCACCAAGTACAACTACAAAATGTCTCTTACTGATAGCCATGCTGTTTGCATATATTGTTTAGGACCGAAGCATTTGCAGGAAACATGTAGTGTTTGTCATGCTTTTTCCTCTAGGGTCCTTCAAGAACGTAAAAATAAATTGATCCTTAAGGGCCTTATTAAGCCCTCCTTTGAGGAAGCTTTGGCTTCTCCTTCCTCTCCAGCTTCTAAAAAGAAAAGGTTGTCGGCTCCGACCAGTCCGTCGGAACCGACTTCCAAGAAGCATAGGTCGACCTCTTCTTCCTCTGCTCCAATGGCTTCGGAGCCTCGGGTGGAAGGGTCTGCCTCGATACCTCTTTCCTCGGCTCCATTGGTGTCGGAGCCGCAGGTTGGGGGATCGAGAGGCGAATCACCTGCCTCGGCTCCTTTGGTCTCGGAGCCGTTGGAGGTGTGCAGCTCAGATTCTCCCCCCCCCGGCCCCGAAGTCCCCTTCAGCGCCGATGCTTATTCATACAGTTCCAGATCCGGTGCCGATGGTGTTGGAGCCGTTTCGGAGCCGGTCCCCTGGTCTATCGGAGCCGAGAGAGAAGTCATCTCGGCCCCCATATATTTCCTCTAAATCCTCCAGGTTGTCAGACTCAGATTTTGACAGAGTTATCCAGAGGCTTTTCCAGTCCCCGTTTTTTGCAAAAATGGTCTCGGCTCCAGCCCACTCGGCTCCAGAGCTGGTCCCCACTTCGACGCATCTGATTCCTCCTCCAACCTCCTCGGAGCTGTTGGTGTCGGTGATGGTAGAGCGGAGCAGAGTTGTCCAGTCGGAACCGAGACTCCCTTGGAGCTTCTCTGTTCCGACCATCATTCCTACCCTGTCCTCGGCGTCAGGGTTCGGTACCGGGACTTCCTCGGTCGGGGCCGAGGGGAACACTTTGGAACTGGTAGCTTCGGTGCCTAGTCTTCCCCTCGGAGCGTCGGCCGCAGGGATTCCCTATACCGTCGTGGTCTCTCAGCCGGTGTCGTCCGTAGAGTCTGGTGGTCCTGCTTTTGAGGCCATGAGGAGTGCGCTGGCCATGTCCTTGCCAGCTCAGCAAGTCTCTACCTCACCGTCCCTAGACTTGGGAACTGGTGCTTCTGGTGTGCTTCATTCCCATGACAGTGGGGCTCCAGGGCCTGAGGATACCCCCTTGGGGGGTTCCCTTCTCTCCGGAGGTCCTTCTGAATCCGCTTCAGATGAACCTCCGAGAAAAAAATTGTGCAAGAGGAAGCACATTGACTCCCAGGATGAGTCTATCACATCAGATACTGACCTCGATGATGCGGATGGGTCCCCAAAATCGTCCTTGGATGACGTCTCATTCTCAGATATCCTCGAGATCCTGAGACAGAGAGGCGATTGGCAGTCCAAAACCCCTTCCGCGGAGGAGTCAGTCTTCCTCAAGGCTTTTGGGGCCCAGCCCTCCACCTCCTGGGTGTCTCCACCCTTCGATGAATTACTAGATTTAGTTTCTCGAAGGGTGTGGGAACACCCTGACACTGTGGAACCGATGCCCGCCAGGTCTAACAAGTTCCTCTCAGCCCCTCCTCAAAAGGAATTTTTGACTAAAGGAGTTGCAGTAGATGCGATGGTGGTGGCATCTGCCACTCAGCAAGACGTGGCAGAGGCTTCAACGTCTATTCACCCTCCTAATAAGGATTCCAGGAGCATGGATAGGTACGGGAAGTGTACCCTTTCTTCAGCGGCCTTTACCCTGCGGTCGCTGAATTATCTTTGTCATTTTACCAGGCTCCAAAGGGACCTCCTCAAAGAGTTAGGTGAGTCTCTTACGGGTAATCTTCCTGAGGCGTTAGCCCAAACTGTTGGCGCCCAGATGACTACCCTATCTTCGATAGTCAACTCGTCCATGAGGCTCATCTCATATGCGGCCGAAGGGGCGAGTAGAGCAACGGGAACAGGCGTGGCTGTTAGAAGACACGCCTGGTTACGCTTGTGTCCCTTTGCGGAGGCCTTTAAGTCTTCCTTCACTGACGCCCCCTTTGATGGGTCCTCCCTGTTTGGACCCAAGGTGAAGGACACACTGACTCGGTGCGAGCAGGAGGGCAAGACCTTGACTGCCATGGGGGCCCATTTTTCCGCTCCCTCTAGACCTTACCCCAAGGCCCAGAGAGGAGGAAAAATGTGGTTCAGGAAATCTCAAGGTCTTTCCCTACTCCACCGAGTGATCCCCCTCTAGAGGCGGGGGGGGGGAATTCAGGAAGACGCCGCTCCAGAGGTGGCAGAGGCTCCCGTAACTCTGGAGACCGCGATTCCTTTCGTGGTCCATCCTCCGCTCCCCATCCCTGAGATGTGGCCTGACTGCGCATATCTCCGGAGCCAGTCGGGGGTCATTTTGCGGAACACCCGCAGGCTTGGGAATCTATCACCAAGGATCAGTGGGTGCTCCGAACCATAACCAGAGGCTATCTCATCCCTTTCATCAAGATCCCCCCTCTTCCTATCAGGAAAATCCCGGATGTGCCACCCAGTCAGCGGGATCAAGCAGCGGTCGAGGTTTCAAAGCTGCTAAGAAAAGGAGTCATCCAGCCTGTCCCCGCCGACCAGATCGGATCAGGAACTTACTCGAGACTATTTTTGGTGCCAAAAAAGACAGGGGACTTAAGGCCCATTTTGGACCTCAGATCATTGAATCGCTTTGTAAAAAATCCAAATTCCGAATGGTCACCCTTCAGTCCATTCTCCCGTTATTGGAGAAGGATGTCTGGATGTGCTCCATAGATCTCAAGGATGCTTACTATCACATTCTGATAAGTCAAGAGTCCAGGAGTCATTTACGCTTCCGCCTGGGAACCAGTCATTTCCAGTTCCGAGCACTGCCCTTTGGTCTCACCACAGCCCCCAGGGTGTTCACCAAGTGTCTGGCAGTAGTGACAGCTCACTTGAGAAGTCTAGGATTCCAAGTGTTTCCCTATCTAGACGACTGGCTCCTTACTGCCACCTCCAAGCATCTATTAGTTCGGGCGCTTATGACCACAGTCAGTTTGGGTCATTCACTAGGAATCACGTTCAATTGGGGAAAATCTGTGCTGCAGCCATCTCAGCGTATTACCTTTATAGGCGCAGAGTTAGACACAAGAAGAATGGGGGCATTCTTGCCGGTAGAAAGGATTCAGGTCCTGCAGTCTCAGGTTCAAACCATGTTACCCAGATCACGAGTTCAGGCCAGACTGATTCTGCAGTTATTGGGCACGATGGCCTCGAATATTCTTCTAGTCCCCTTAGCCAGGCTGCACATGTGGGTGCTGCAATGGCTACTGTCGGTTCAATGGTACTTTCAGGAACTTCCCTTGAACCATTTGGTCCAGATTATGGAAATTTGCCGTCGGGACCTACGTTGGTGGCTGCTTCGGTCCAACCTGGACCAGGGGCGACCCTTTGCCCTTCAGCCTCCCATCGCCACGGTGACCACGGACGCCTCCCAGATAGGGTGGGGGGGTCATTATCTGGACAGGTCTGTCCAAGGCACGTGGCAGGCTCACGAAACGCACTTACATATCAATATCCTGGAAATGAGAGCGGTGCTACTGGTGTTGCAAGCACTTCATCATGCTCTTCCCCGGGGTACTATTGCGATTCTATCCGACAACATGTCGGTAGTCTGGTACATAAACAAGCAAGGTGGAACCAGGTCCTAGCCTCTTTGCCGAGAGGCCATGAGAGTGTGGCATTGGGCGATTTCTACCCAGCGTTTCCTAGTGGCAACGGACATTCTGGGGAAATCCAATGTGATTGCAGACAGGCTGAGCAGGACTCTCCTGGTGCCCCACGAGTGGTCCCTCAACGACAGGGTGGCTGCAAACATCTTCGCCAAGTGGGGCCGCCCTTGTTGCGACTTGTTCGCCAGCCCTCAAAATGCGAAATGCAGGGAGTTCTTCACTCTGACTCCCTCTCAGGGGCAGATTCCCAGGGACACTCTAGCTCACAGTTAGCCCCCCGGTCTACTTTACGCCTTCCCTCCGGTTCCCCTTCTCCCGAAGGTGATACAGAAGGCGATTTATCTAGGAAGCGATATGATTTTGATCGCTCCACACTGGCCTCGTCAGGTTTGGTTCCCCTTCCTTCTGAGGTATGCGGTGGAGGGCCCATGGTTTCTGGACCTGGTGCCCGACCTGTTAACCCATCAGTTGGGACAGTCTCACCCATCCCTCAGGTCCTTGAGGTTGGCCGCTTGGTTACTCCACTTCCAACCTTAGTCAGAGATAACTCTTTTTCTCCAGACGTCATCCACATTTTGTCCTCTTCTCACAAACCTTCCACTATTAAACTGTATTCCAGCAAGTGGAAGAGGTTTGCTCTTTGGGCCCAGCAACAAGGTATAGATCCCCTTACCACCCCAGTACCTCAGGTTTTAGAATTCCTGGCTTCTTTGTTTTATTTGGGCTGTTCAGTTTCCACAATTAAAGTCCAACTGGCGGCTATCTCTAATTTTCATGTCTTCTTTGAGCCTTCCTTAATGGCAAACAGGCTTTGCAAATCTTTCCTTAAAGGAGCGTGGCTTCTTCGGCCCCCAATAGCCCATCCTGTCCTGTACCCCCTTGGGACCTGAATATGGTTCTAGCTTCTTTAACTGCCCGCCCCTTTGAACCAGCAGCTACTTGTGATATAAAATTTCTATCTTGGAAAACTGCCCTTTTGGTGGCAATAACCTCTGCCAAGCGGGTCTCAGAGCTTCAGGCTCTCTGTTCTAATCCTCCTTATTTGACCTTTCACAAAGACAGAGTGTCCCTCAAGTTAAATCCCTCTTTCTTGCCCAAGGTAGCATCCCCCTTATGCATTCAACAATCCTTGGAGCTCCCTGTGTTTTTTCCCAAATTCTCCAATAGCGCAGAATATATTTTCCATCAGTTGGATGTTCACAGACAACTGCGTTTTTATTTAAGTAGGACCAATCAGACACGAAAGTCAGATCACCTGTTTGTGTCCTTTGCGGAAAATAGGTTGGGTCAACCGGTGGCTAAAACCACCATAGCCAAATGGATTAAAGATTGCATCTCCTTCATTTATTCACGGTCCGGCAAAAAGCTACCCTTCCCAGTCAGGGCTCATTCTACCAGGGCAATGGCTACTTCTGTAGCATTCCACTCCAAATTATTGATAGATGATATCTGTGCGGCCGCTACCTGGACTTCTCCGCACACCTTCATTTCTCATTACAAGATAGATGTGGCTTCTTGGGGTAGAGCTTCCTTTGGTTCCACAGTTCTCAGGAGTGTATTCCAATGAGCCACCCGGGATTTAGGTGCTAGGGACGCTGTCCCATCCGTTATGAATGTAGGCGACATAGGATCCCATTACATCTTTTAGTTATGTACTTACCATAACTTCGGATGTATGGGATCCATCTCGCCTACATTCATACGTCTCCCTCCTTCCCCCTTCCCATTGGATTTAGAGGGAATGTTGCTACTTACTGAGTTTTTCTCTTGAAGGACTTTAGTTTGTTACAGTTGCTGGTATGTCTCTGTGTCTGGATGTAGGTATGAAAGCGAACAAACAAGATCTGGGGAAGCAAGCGTGGTGCATTCTGGGATAAGGGGTAGCCCAGCCAATTAGAGACTTCGTTCTACTATATAGTGGCCGAGTCGGAGCCGATGGATCGGCTCCGAACCCATCAGTTATGAATGTAGGCGAAATGGATCCCATAGATCCGAAGTTATGGTAAGTACATAACTAAAAGTTCTTGGAGACCAGTTCTGGATCTTTCTTTCCTGAACCAGTTTATAATAATGCCTAGGTTCAAAATGCTTTCACTTCCCAACTTGTTACCTTTTCTTCCTCATTTGAGTTTCTTAGTGACCTTAGATTTATAATATGGATAATCATCAAATTTCAAGTCATCCAAATTCCAGGAGTTTCTTAAAATGTGTGCCTGGATTACATTATCATTACTCTGCTTTACACTTTGTGAACACCCTTGAAGAAGTTGAGAGCCCAAAGCATCTATCTCTTGTTATAGCCCAGTGGAGACCACAGGGTATTCACATTTTTCATATTTAGATGACTTGTTTATTTTTGCAGAGATTTTTCAATGTGTCAGGGAGCTGATTCTTGGGTAAGGAATCTCCTATGCAGTCTGGGATTCCAAGAAAACATTCAGAAGTCTTTCCTGACTCCTCCTCACAGGATTATTTTTCTGGGATGCCTACTGGATCCCTCAGTACAAAGAGCTTTTCTTCCACAGAAAAAAAAAAGGATCTATATTTAGATCTATTCGTAGGTGTTTACTAGGCTAATGTGGTATTCTTGTCGTTTTCCACTCAGACTTCAGTTTCAGTAAGGGAATTCCTCAGGATTCTGGATCCCATGGTATCTGTGATTCTTATGATACTTTTATTACAGATTCCACGAGAAAGAAACAATCATTTCTGAAATCTGTATGGTCCCTGCATCAACATTCATTGATTTTTCTAATTCCTGTTCTAGGATTTTTAAAAAGGAAGTTTGGTGTGGTTTATGCATCAACTTTCTCAGAATCCAGGTTTCTCATTCTCCTCTCCTGTTCCAAAGCAGTCAACCACAGCAGACACCTCAGACTTTGCTTAAAGAGCAGTATCACTGGGCATAAAATTGCAGGGATTTTGCGACAAAAGAGATGGACCAAAACACACAGACATAAAAAAAGATGCTAGCGCTTATAAATGCTCTCAACTGTTAATCATCTATGGTCCCTGGGACCTCTTTAGGTGTTTACATACAACACCACAGTGATGTGGCACATAAGCAAGGAGAAAACAGATTTTACAAACAGAAAAAATGGATAATTGTGGCAAACCAAGTTAGAGTACGGAAGGTTGATAAAATAAAAACTCCAACTGAAGAAAAGCCAAACTGTTTATTCAAACAAATGTAAACAAGTGCAAAGCTTTCAGGTAAAACCCTCCATCAGTGCTAACAACCATAAAAAGACTGAACTAATTTATATATTATAAAAGTAAACACATGACAACAGCCAACCGATAGAAACTTAACATATTAGGCAGAAGCCATAATTAAAAAACATAATAAAACATCACATTTGTATATATCTGCAGATGTAAATGTGAAATTGTCTTTTTTTGTGTGTGTGCATGTTTTTTTTTTTTTAATAGTGCTGTCAGCATTAAACCAGTTGTAAAAAAAAAAACACAAAAAAAACCAGACAATTTCCCAGGGTGGCTTTTGTTTTGAGTTCGCTCTGGGATTATTCCTGGTAGATACAGCTGTCTATATTCATATATTAACATGATTGTACATTATATCTGTGAGCAATACTACATAGGGAGATGTGTTCCCAGGGTTTGGTGTCTTGAAATTTTTCCAGGTTGTCACTTAATAATAATAAGTTTGTCTTAGTATAGTTCCTAAATGCTACGGGATAAGCTGGGGTCGGGGGTTTTATTTTTATTTCAAAGGAGACCGCTCTATGGTCCGATCTTACCAAAGAAGAATTACACTAGGGAGGGAGCAGCATTCTCCCACATCTGTGAGGACCAGTTCCATTATGTTTGCATCCCTAGTGGATGTGTATTATGTGATCCAGAGTGTTTATCTTTACAAAGTCCAAGTATATCTGGGCCTGCACGTTTGGGGTTATGTATGATTCCTAGCTTAAAGTGGGATATGTGGTAATTAAGGTGGGGAAATGTTTTTTGTGGCGAGTATCTCCATGGTGAGTGTCTCCAGTAAGTTTAAGTATGCGTTTTGGGTTTCTGCGGTCATAGGGCGGACCTATAGTTTGTAAAGTTATGGCCTGGGACTTTACCTATAGTCATTTGGATGTAGCTTTCATCCTGTTTGGCAAGCCTTGAGGTAGTCTTGCTACTAATGTAGATGAAGACACCCACACCTTTATTTCCTGCCTGTGCAGTATTGGGCATAAATGCGTGGAAGGCATTATAGCCCTGCGCTGCCAGGATGCTCTCTGCAGCTTTAAACCATGTGTTAGTAACAACACAGATGTCTGCATTCTCCAGTGTGAGGAGAGTTTGGAGGAAATGGGAGTTTCTTGTTCAGACTCATGACACTGAGCAGTAACACCTTTACATTTTCTTGGCTTGGTTTTGCTATGTCAGAAGGTTTGTTGGTTTGGCATTGCTTAAAAAAGGCTCTATGGGGGGAAGGACAATGTTTTAGCCAATATTTGAAAGCCTATTGGGGACAGTTGTAGACCATCCTTAGCAAAGCAACATGTTCTGTCAACCATATTCTCCCATGCTGACAAATATTGCACCCCCCATAGAATGACACCAATAGTTAAGACAGTTATTACAGTCAGTCATCTCCTGCTCATATTGTGGCATCATCCTTGTTAACGGTAGAATGCTGCTCAGTGCTAGACTAATACAAGTCTGGGACACACACTCTGAGAGCTCCATCATGTCTCTCTTCATATAGTCCAGGGAGGTATGTCACAGATCATTTACACCCACAATTACTATGACAGAGTCATACTGGTATTTGTGGTCCAGTGATCTGAGTTGTGTTCATAATCTGGCAGATACTGACTCCTGACAGACCACTGACTATGACTTTCTTATTAGTCTGGTGAATAGGACATCTCTCTGTTTTGTAATGGAGTCTCCTATGACTAAAATATTGTTGTGTGGTGACTTGCCTAATGGGCTTTGAAAATGAGACCTCAGGAGATGTGACTGTATGTGTTGTGGTGCATGTTGTTTTTGTGGAGTAATTTTTGGGGGCTGCTGAGGACATATTTTGTAGGTACAATGTCTGGGAGGTCTTTGGGGTTTAGGAAGATTGCTTTTAAGAGCATCAGCAAATGTGGGTCTAAGTGTGTGATCCATACTGTGTGTGGTGGGTGTATCTATACTGTGTGCGATGGGTATAATGTTTGTATTTCTGACAACCTGGTTGATATTATGAGTGCTTATTTGTGAGAGCTCTATCACCAGTGACATTGTGTAAAAATACATCTCTTACATATTTTATCTGTTTGTTTGTGAATAAGATGGCTGTCGGTAAATACAAGGCATTTGCATTCCCCCAGATCACCCATATGCACCAAACTGGCTGTGTAGATAGCAGGAAAGTTCATGTCCATGTTTACTAGCCCTTTTTAGGTAATCACTAGGTTGTTACAGGAGTAAAGAGTAGTAATGGGAGAATCTACTCCAAAGCACATGTGGCAGTGCTTGTACATGCATAAAATAGTTGCTCTTTGTTTAACTGAGTAAAAGTAACATCTGAAGGTTATTTTTTTAGGGAAAATATCAGTTCTAGGTGACTGCATTTACACAGGGCACTGCTAAAACTTTCTGTTCGATACCTCTATAGAGGCTCATAATTACCAGTAAGCAACCTAGTAAAATGGCTGTGGTCAATCATAACTAGCACAATCTAATGTTTCTTAAGTGATTTACAGCACATAATTTGACCAGGCTACTCTTTTCTGCCACAATAGAGTAGCACTAACTCTTCTAGGGTTTTAAATCGCAAAATGGACCTGAAGTGCAACAGATAACCAATTTAAACAAATGAAACTATCTAAAGTGCAAGAAATGAGCAAACTCAACAGTAATCCAAACAGCAAACACACAAGGCAGGAGTGCAGAAAAATATGTTTTAAATGCAGTGATAAAAATGATTGAGGGTAAAAGCTTAAATAATAATTTAGTGTTTAAAAACTCAACAAATAATACAACACTCTAAAATGGTGAGTTTAAAAACTTAAATAATGCATAGAAAGAAATGCACAGAAATAGTAGTAGTACTTGAAAACGACTTCAAAAAAGTGCAGTTTAGTAATGCAAAGTACACATCCAGTGATGGATGGCACAAGATTCACTCTGACTTATCAATAGTCAGTGGCATGGTCACCAAGCATGCTTAAGCCTGTTGAAATGAGTAAATCAAAAAGGTTTTCTAGTTGGTGCCAACAAAAGAACCAGCACCCATTCAGAGCTAATGTTTCTCCAGGTTTTACAATATTTGTGTGAGTTAATATCTTTTGGACTGTCTAATTCAACTGTCAAGGTTCATTTGTCTGACATTTCAGCAAGTCTTCTCCATAGATCCTCCTCTTTCAATGCATTTGTCTGACATTTCAGCAAGTCTTCTCCATGGATCCTCCTCTTTCAATGTAGTTTTATATCGAAATGTTTTGGTTCTGCATAAGAACCCTCCCAGAAAACCAGTAGCTCCTACTTGGGATCTTAATTTTATATTGGAGCCAACTCATCAGACTGACTTGAGGTTCTTAACACAGAACAGTCTTACTCATTGCTCTGACCTCTGCAGTAAGGTATCTGAGTTGCAAGCAGAAAAATAAATAAATAAATAATAAAACAGATGTTCCTTCTACTGGCACACCTACCAGGTGGTCAGGTGTACAACACACACCCCACCTTCTGACTCAGCCATTCAGGTACCTTTTTGTGCCCTGCCCTCAGCCATCTTTCAACATATTTTAAAATGTAGCAAACCAATTGCTACAAATGTAGCAAAAAAATTCCTGCAGTTTATACCCTACCTGCATGGATCACTGTAGTACTCGTATTTTAGTTTAAAAAGTATATATTTTTAAATTGTAGCAAACTCCTTGCACCAAATGTAGCAGCTTTATACCCTGCCTGCATGGATTGCTATAACACTCATGTTTTAGTTTAAAAAAATATTTTTAAATTGTAGCAAACTCCTTGCACCAAATGTAGCAAGTTTATATCCTACCTGCACAGAGCGCTATGCCACTCATCTTTTTCTTTAAAAAAATTCTGCTTTTTAAACTGTCGCAAACAGTTGCAACAGTGTATACCTTGCCTGCATAGAGTGCTACAGCATGTATGTTTTATTATAAAAAAAATATTTTTTTTTATACTTTTAAACTGCAGCAAACTGCTTGCTAGAATTTATACCACACACAGAGTGCTGTAGCACTCAGGCTTGACTGCAAATGCAATAACAGCTTTTAAAAGCCAGTTTTGTATTACAGAGTGATCTGGATCAGTTGATCAGGACCACCCCCCAACACTTTGTGCCCAGGGAAGTCTTCCCTCTTGCCCAGCCCTAGCTATGCTACTTAGTTGACTTTATCTAATTCTATAAAGACACGATTTCCTTGAGAACTAATCTTTCTTTCATGGCTTAAAGTGGTATTAAGCCAGTCTCTCCATGTCCTCATCTTCTTAACATAATCTAAAAATGAGAGCGAAAGGATTTCTCCATACCCTGGACATCCACAGACAACTCAGCTTCTATACTGATAGAACAAAATGTTTAGAATGTCTGATCAGTTGTCCATTCTTGTGAAAGTAAGACTAAAAGACAACCTGCTTCCAAATGGTTGTCTTAGGCTAGTACCTTTTGCTATTCCCAATACAACAAAACTATTCCAGGCAGGGTCAAGGCTCACTCTGCCAGGACCTTGGCTTCATCTATGGCTTTTTAGAAAGGGTTGTATTCTAGAAGCAGCAACTTAGTCCTCTGTGGTTACTTTTACAAAGCTTTATAAACTAGAGACCTTCTCCATGTCTAGGATAGATTTTGCCTGGACCTTTGTCCAAGGGCTTCCTGACCCTCTTCCTTACTCCTCCCAGTTCTTTTAATCTACTATTATAGCTTAGGTTAGTGCAGCAGTGATCAATATGATGAACATAGTACAGTTGTGTAAGTTAAACTTACCATAACAGTAGATGTTCGAATGATCACTGCTGCAGGAGCTGCTCCCTCCTACCTTCCATCTTAGTATTTGTCTGTTTTTTTTCCTGGATGTGGACATGTATTTTCTTTCCCTAGTATTGTCCTCAGAGCTTTAACCTCCCTCTCTCTCCCTCTTTGTATGAAAGCTCTTAAGGGCTTGACATCCACACCTGGCTTTTAGTTAGCTCAGCTTGAGCTAACTAATAGTTTGGATGTGTGGAAGGTGCCCTAAAGCTTTTGAAGCTGGCTGGCTGTTATATCCTATGCAGACAGTAGTCTATGGCTAATAAATATTAGATTTATTCTGAATTCAAGATTGACTATAAACTCAGTAATGTTAGTACAGTGACTTAGTAGTTAACAAGACAAAGAAAAGACAATGAAATTTATGTAATCCACAACAGTTATGTAAAGGTTACTTTACCTGTTGTCAGCTAGTTTGTTGCATTGCTTACCAAGTAGGATTTACACTGATAAACATCATTTTGTCCAGCAAAGTATTAAAAATTAGAACCTCTGGTTATTTAAAGCTGTAAGGCTCCACTCCCAAAGAAGATGGCAAATCAAAATCAAGTCTGTGCCCTTACAGAACTAGGCCATCCAAATCAGACATTCCATTCCTTCAACGGATCATAGACTGAAGGTAGCTGGCACTTGGAATGCTCAATTCCTACTAGAGACTGAGACACTGCAGACCCCTTCCGAGGAAGCCAGTAAAATCCTTGTAGTGCACTGAATCAGTCAAAATCCAGATGAAAAATGACTGTGGTTTTCTGCTTTACAGTTTCCTAGTGCCTTGTCCATCTGTACATTGAACCACTGTGAGCAGCTCAGCATCTCACTAGCTAAGAGCATTGAAATGAGGGAGCCTTTGTTTATTTAGTCTGTAAGGATCTGACTCTGCAGAAATGAGCAAATCAAAATCAAGCTTACATCCCCCAAAATGTAAGCCAATCAAAATTAGACAGTCCAATCTTTCAAGTGCAACCTAAGCTTAGTTGGCTGACAAACAGAAGCCTCTACTCTCACTAGAGTCTGGTGCATTGTACACTGAGTCCTAGGAATCCTCTGAAGTCCTTCTAGTGAGTTGAATCAGAATCCAAATGAAGAAGGGCTTTGTGTCGTCTCTGTTTTCTCTGGTGTCTCTTGGTTTCCCCTCTGGATTGCACTTTTGAGCACTGTCAGTAACTCAGCATTGAAGTCTGGTTTGCAAATTAATGTTAAAAAATAATTTAACTAAAACATTCAGCGTCATACATCTTCACTTAATGTTATCCTGTGGGTTCCCAGGAGAAGAGTAGTATGATATGATTCCCACCAACACACACGCACACACACACACACACGGATCCATATCTTGCGCCTCGTAGCTTTTGTGATGCAAGATAATCAAGTAAATGCATGTAGTGGAACCAATTTCACTGCTTCTTTTTAAAGGGAGTTTATTTTTTTGCTACAAATAACAGGGTTTGTATGTGGCCATGCATCTTTAGAAATCATCTCTATACAGTTATGAGAGCTATATTACTAAAACACAGAATTAACATATCTTTTATTGTTGCATTTTCCCCATTCAGGTGAAACTTCCTGATTTTCACTTAAATCAGATTCCTTTTTCAGAATTATTTTTGCAGAGTGTTGCATTTTCTTCCATCTATAAGTAAAAGAATCCTTTCTTCATAATATTCAGTGATGCAGGCATCACTCTTGGGGATTCTGTTTGCAGAAGCCCAATGGCCAGCCAGATTTCTAGAGCTTTAAATTCTGTCTACCAGCATGTCATGGCTCCTTCCCGCTCTCATATCAGGATGTCAGTGGTATGAGAAGGGCATTGGCCAGCACCATTTTCATTTCTTTCTTGTCATCGTTTGTTGAATATTGCATGCATTATTCATTGTTGCCAGTCCAGCATATAAGCTTCCTTCCAGAAGTACCCCACAGAGAGGACTCATCCTTTTTTTTTTTGCTTATACTTGTTATACTAGCTTCCTATATGTCTGATAGTTCTAGTAAAGAAGTAGAAAGAATAAGTTTTAGGGGTGTAAAAATGAAATTCCACACAAAGATTTCAATGCATTGTTTGTATTTTATCTAGGGCTGGAGCATGATGTGGTGGTTGTCTACATTGCGCTAAATTCACACCAAAGATAATCCACCATTTGGTGAAATCTCTGAGATACCTTTGGTCAAGAGAAGGCATTCACATGGTCTGGTACTACCATGGCATCAGCAAAGGCCTCTGTCAGACTCCTCTCAAACCACAGACAAGGACAAATGCCCTAAAGAGAAGGTTCAGGGAAATTATGACAGTTTTTCTTAGGTCCTGCGGCAATGAAATTGGTGAGGCATGTTTAAAGCCCCAGATGTTCATCATTCCCACAGCTGCAGTAGCCTATGGCTATATGGGTTGTTTCCACCCTTGGAAAAAAAAACAGCCAAACAGCTTCACAAAGCTCTGACTCACCACCAGCTCTCTTTGGTTACTGATCGGATAATCTCCTGGAGGGAAATCAGCACCAGAGAGAAGAAAATGTTCAGTATTTTCTTGCTCATAAAAGAAACAGGAACCATACTCATCCTGAAAGCTCTGACTATATAAAGAAGTAAGAAATCTCTTTATACCTCCTAAAAATTATATACAGAGAAAAGAAGGGGATTGATGGAGGGTGCGGCTACTGCAGCTGTGTAGAATTCATCTGTACTATGTTCACTGCTGCAGTAGCTTTTGGCTATGCGGATTAATTACCAAAGGCAGTCTAACCTGGGAGGAAGCAAGATATGGATCCACAAAACCCTGGAGAATAGTCCTTGCAAAGCCTTGGAAAGCATGTAATGAAGACCAAGTAGCTGACAGCAGACTGCTTCTAGAGTCCACCTATTTCTAGTATTCCATCAAATAAACAAATGCTTTCATAAGTTTCCTAATACTGACTGTTTACAAAATATTGACAGAAAATTAAAGTTGTACTCTGGAAGGGTTTATGCCCCTTCCCCACTATTGTGTAACCTCTGTGTTGGTATACAAAATTAGCAGTGGATCTGGGGGATGCAGATGGGCTTTCCCCCATGCAAAAACATTGGTGGTTTTGCATGTGGTTAGCTAATATCAATATTTTGTGTTTAGATATGTTTGTTGTCTGTATGCTGTTTAGATTATTGTAAGAATGTATGTGTGTGTGTGTTTGTGTGTATAATATGTATATATATTTGTGCATGTAGTAATTTTTGCTTTATTCTTTGTAGTTTTTTTCCTTTCAAGGCTATTGTCTCCTTTGTTGGTGCAAGAAAACTCTATAAACCATTTGGTGATGTAACAGCTATTTATGTGGCGCACTGCTTGTGTTTCTGGCTGCTAGAGCACATGGAAAACACTCTAAAGCTTTGAAAAACTGGCATGTTGGTAATATCCTTGGCAGGATATATCCCAAATAACTTTGGATACTGCAACAGTGATCTATTAGAACATGTAATGTTACACTATGTTTGCTTACTTACACAACTGTACTGCCCTCAGCATTCTAAAAATATGGTTAAAAGCGTCAGTTCACTAGCAGACCCTAACTCTCATGAGTCTCCCTTGTTTACAAGGGAAAAAAGATCCCTGATTCCACTAAATAGTCTACTAAATCAATACCCATTGAAAGAGTGCCCAGAGAGGAGGAAAATCCAGGCATCTACTCAAGATTCTTTTTAGTTCAAAGAAAAGAAGAAACTTGGTGACCCCTCTATCCCAAACCAACAAAGCTAAATAAGATGCTGTTCATTTCCACTGACCTAGTGGCATTTTGGGTACTGACCAGCTTTCAAAAGCACAGACTCCCCTCACTCCCCTTTTCTGTGACAGCTGATTGTTTAGGCATGTCATGAGAGAGAAGCCTTCAGCTGTCACAGAAAGTGTGCACTCAGTGTTTTTCTGCCATTCAAGGACGAATGTCCTTTGACTCTTCTCAGGTTCCAGTGCTAATTTTTCTGGCTTATTGCTCAGATTCACCCCATTTGGGGACTTCCTTCCTCTCATTTTATTATTTATATCCCAATAAAACCTATAAAAGGAACTATGTGGAGTAAGTCTCTTTTTTGAAGGAGGAGGGCTTGGACCTAGATTTATTTTGTTTGTACAAACAGAATTATTTAGTTGAAGAGATTGCTCTAAATACTTAGTCTCTTGACAATCGTTGCAATTTGGTTTGGCCTGAAACAGTCACCCTATATGGCCAAGTTGGATTGGAAATACTGGAGTCCCCATCCATTGATGACTTTTGATCATCTGACCTTTATACAAAGGACAATCCAGAAAATAGGTCAGGAAAGGCCAGAAAGTATCTTTATTGGACTATTTTTGGATCATTCACCTACTATTGATGCTAGGAAGCATCCCATTATTTTGCCCAAGCAAGTGGACATGCTGACATAGTACAATGGTATCCTAATACACCCAAGGCTTTCAGTTTTCATTTTGACAGCCTGGAAGATATAACCATGCTAGCCTTTGGACACCCATTGTTAAAAGATGTCCATATCCTAATGAGGGAGGTCAAGAAACCAAGCACCAGGAAATCACAATTGGAAAAATGGAAAAGATTCTCCATATGGTGCCAAAGGTGGGACCTAATCCTTATAGAAGCAGAAGTATGAATGGTTCTTCAATATTTGATAGAGCTAGTTCACACAGGTTTAACCTATTAAGGTCTGCTATAGTGACATGTTTACTGCTGGACCCACTATTTATCTGAAGAACAGTAAAGCACTTCTTCAAGGATGTCTTGTACCTTAGACCTCCAAAGAATGCAGTTGTACCACCCTGGGACCAAAGTTTTATGTTGCAAAACCTGATGCTACCACCCTTTGAACCAGAAGGTTAAGCCCACATAAAATACCTTTCATGGAAGGGAGTATTCCTGTTGGTAGTGCATCAGCAAGGATGGTCTCTGAATTACTGATAAGCATATATAAGGACTTCTTCCTGGTCTTCTACAGACAGTTTTGGCTTGTGAGCCAACCCAGTATTCATGTTAAAGATTGTTGTGACAGAGGTTACACTAAACTAGGCTGTTGAAATCCTGGCATTTTTTTCCTTACCACAAAATGAAGGAGAAGGAATCCTATATTCCTTGCACAAGGAATTAAAGTACCACCCAGATCTCACAAAGGCGTATAGAAGGACCTGTGAGTTCTTTGTAGCTCTTGGAAGAAACGCAAAGGGACTGCTCATCTAAAAACAGATTATCTCCAAATGTATAGCCTGCAATGTTATGTTCTGTCACAAATGCCATAGTAAACAATTACCATGCAAGGTAACATGTCACACCACTGGGGAGTATTCTCCCAGTACAGGTTTTGTAAGAGAGTCACAAACAAAGATACCTTGGAAGTTGCTATGCTGTGATCAGCCCACATGTTTTTCCAAGCACCATAGTCTTGATATCACTAGAGCGGGGTTCACCTCGACAGTCCTGAAGAACTTCTTGTCCTTCTCATTCTTAGGGTACCAATCACCCAAGGACCAGGTGGTGCAAGTTTGGGACTCTGTCCTGAAGTTATGACTGCAGCAGTGAGTCCCACAAAGAATGTAGTACAGTTGTGTTATCAGTTTACCATAATTTTAGATGTTAGCTGAGTATTTTGCTGTGCCTTTTGTCCAATACCCTTAATCCCTAGTGTACTAGAGAGGATCAAGACAGAGATAATTCTGCTTATAGCTAATTTTTGGAACAGGCAATGTTTTATCTCTCCCTGCTAAATCTAGCAATATCAAAATAATGTCACCATTACAGGTGGATCTCTTGACTCAGAGAAAAGGATTCGTACTGCATCCAGACATGAGCACTGTAAGGCTGATGGCTTGGATGACTTAACACTCATCCCTTCCAGGTACTACTTAGATGATGTTAAATATTATGTGGGAGAGTAAGAAAAGAAACACAAGAAAACCGTACCTACCAAAAATAGAAAATTGTGCCTCTGGTGTATTGCTAGAGACCTGGATGTTAGCTCAGCCGAAGGGTCCCTGGTTTCTGCTGTCTATCAGATCTTTATAAAACTGGACCATGCACCTCTTTAAAAGTTCATTTTACTGCCATATCACCTAAGCTGCTGATATTCTCATTTACTAATTAAGACGTTCATAAAAGGATTAGTATTAAACCTCTGAATGCCCCAAAGTAGATCTGCACTACCATGGCATCTAAACTGTGTACTAGAAAAACTCATACTAGCTCCTTTAGACCTAGCTGCTTCCACTCTCCTTAAGCATCTTTCCTGGAAGGCTGAGTTTTCATTGATGCCTCTTCTGCTAGAAGAATCTCTAAGTTACAGCCTCTTATATGCAGATACTCCATGCTGATTTTTCACAAATTCGAGACCACCCTGTGTACTAACCCTATGTTTATGCCTGTGTTGGTGCCATAAATATCTTTATACCTGGGTATTTATGCCCATATTTTCCCCAAGGCTCTAAAGCAAATGTAGAACAGAAGCTGCTATAAAAAGGAATAATTAGTATGACATATATAATACTGCATAATAACTATAAGAGTCAGAAGAGGTTATAAAAGATTAAGAAGAGAGACTGCAAGGCCAACTTACAAAGGAAAATGGGAGGGCATCTGTATTTTTCCCAAGCATGCAACAAAGTCTAGAAGGCTTTAGGACTTTTGCTTGGAACTGTTTGCACAGGTCTATATTAGAACATTGAATATTTAACAGTTTGAATCACTAAAGGTCGACCTTTAGTGATCAAACTGTTAAAATATCAAATGTTCAGAAAAAAAAATAAAAACAACAAAAAAAAAACACTAAACGGTGCGCCCCCCCCCACACCCCCCGCTACTTGATTGTACCAACTCCGCGACCGAAATCTCTCCTTTCGGAGATTTCCTTTTACTTGTTCAATGTTCTGCAGTTTCGCTATTCTCGTGTCAACAATGTCAGATTCAACATTGTCAGCTTTCGAGAATGTAATATAGACCCGTTTGCACTGGTATTTTTGTACTCCAGGCAGATTTCAGAGAGTTTTTCCTAAGACAGGTAGAAAATTCAGGAAGAGTGAGGGGATAGGCAATTGGAAACATTTTTTGGGAGTGTAATGAGTTGGCAGATTACTTTGTCAGAAATTTGTGGGGAACAAATGGCTGTAACTAAGGAAATGATTCTTTTGAGCTAGGACACAGGATCTGAAATTGCCTAGACAAAGTAAGATTAGTTGTCAAAAAAGTGGTTGGAAATCAAAATTTAAACCAATAACAGAAGTACAGATTATTGCAAAGGAAAGAAAACTGGAGGTGGGATCCTTAGAAAAGGGAAAGAGCAAATTACATAGAAATAATTGGAAACAATACATGCAGAATAATGTTCAGGAGGAGTGAGGTTTTGGTGATGACAGAAACTGAATAAATTGTATAATGTTGGAGTGAGAAATTGCTAAAAAGAAAACACATGTATATTGCATGGAAACAATGAGCTATATCTCTGTGATTTGTTTTCTTTTCTATTAATGTATGTATACCTGTGTCAGTTCAACTGTGATTTAATGAAGATGATAGAAAACATGGAAAAGAATGATACAGTCCTTGGACATGCATAGACAACTACGATGTTATTTAGGCATAACTAAAGACATCAGAAAGCCAGATCACCCATTTCTTTCCTTTATAAGAGCGGGAAGGAAAAGCATGTTAATGAACAGAACTTATCACTGTACTACTTTTGTTTCTTCTGCCATGGGTTAATGCCCATTCTGCTAAATTCATTGCAGCCAGCAAAACCTTACTGCTGGGGGTTGGGGTGGAATTCAGTACCAAAGTCCTTCTGGAAGAAGTGATCTGGTGTTCAGTTCAGACCTTTTCCAAGTGTTGCAGTTTTACATTAAAATTCATGGCCAGAGCTGTCTTTCAGTGTCTGCTCACCTGGTAACCGAATCAGAGCCAGCCACCCTGTGGTTACTATATTGTGGGAGTCTTCCCAGACGTGATGACTGCAGCAGAGAATATTATGATGAACATAATATAGTTGTGTTAGGAACTTACTGTAAATGCAGATGTTCAGTGTTACTCACTGTTGTGATTCCCATTCCCTCTACTTTCCTGATTGAGTATTCTGAGGTTGGGATGGGTACTCTTTTCACTCCTGCCTCCAACACTTTTCCCTCTATTCTTCCACCAGGCACCCATCCTTCCTCTGTCCCTTCCTGTGGTCTGCAGAGACAGACTGGTGCTATGAGGTTTATTATTCCCTAAGAGGATGTTTTCCCTAGGTCCGTGACTTCTCTGGTGCCTAGCACAAGTTCCTTGTTGAGCCAAAGAGAGGAAGATTTGAAGATGATACGAAACAACACCCTTCTTATGCCACTGATGCCCTGACAACTGAATGGGTGGGAGTCAGCCAAGATCAGAAGTGGGAAGGTAAAGTTCTGGAAGATGGGCTGGCCATCAAGCTTCTACAGTCAGGAATCTCAGAAATTATGGCTGATACAGCAAATAAGCTTGAACATTTACTGTTTTTACAGTTATAGTTACATTCTTGACACAACTGTATGTAGATGTTCTTTGTGTTTCACTGTTGCAGTCATCACATTTGGGTTATCCTTGCCAGGGTAGCCCTCGGCCGGCCCGAATACCAGAGGGTTAGTATTTCTGCGTTGGTTGCTGTCACTTCAGGACTGATGTCAGGTCGTCAGTAGTATAAAGTAAGGTAGCTGACGCCATTACATCAGTCTTTCATGTCATGGAGCCCGAAGCAGAAGCAATTCGCACGAGTGCTGGTCGGCCGCTACCTGAGTTTCATCTACCGATTGGAAGCTGAAGTCTTCTAAAGCTAAGTACCCCGTTGGGGATCCTTTTTTCTTGCACTAACCGATGTCAGAAAAAGTTAACAATTGTCTCGCCTGTGGAAAGCAAATACCACACCGAGACTTTCATTCTTACTGTGTCAATTGTTTAGCCCCAGACCACAACCTCCCCCACTGTCACTTCTGTGCTTTGTTCAATGCTAGAACTATCTGTCGACGGGCCCTTATTGTAGCTAGATATTTTCGCTTACAGTCCTCAAAGTCCGATATGGCTTCGGTAAGCCATCCGAGAGCAGATCTTCTGAAAAAATGTAAAGATAAAGACAGAAACAGACTGCACAGGTCCAAACCTACCGACGACGCTTCTGTTAAGCTAGTCGTCAGTTCTCTGGTCCTCAGTGAGGTGCTTTCACAGCCCCTGATGCCCGCTTCTGTGGATTCGCAGGCCACTACTGAGACCCTTTCGGAGTCCGGTATGCTGCAAAACTCTTCTTCGACTAAGGATCCTGTGGTCATCTCTACCTTGGATGGGTCCAGAGCAGCTGTGCAGGCACCGGCTTCCGAGGAAGTCCTTTGCACTACTGATTCTTGGCACAAACCATCTTTTGCTACTACTGTTCTTTCGAAAACAATCAAGTTTCTTAGGCCCAGGGTATGAACCACACCCAAGAAACTGATGACCCAAACTGAGGCACCTGCTTCCTTGCCTCAATCTCAAGTGCTTAAAATGGCAGAAGACCTTATCATGCTGATCAGGGGAAGCCAAGCTACCCCCTCCAAAAGGAAACAAGATCTGTCCCCTGTAGTTTTGTCTGAACAAGAGTCAGATGACTCTGATGCATCTGAATATGAGGACATGCAACCCCTCTCTACTTAATGAGGATTCTGATGCAGATGATTCCATCCCTTTCACCTCTCCCCCAGGGGATTTTTCCTTTAGGGAAACCCTTCATACCTTAAGGGAGTATTTCCAATGGGAGAGTCAGGACTACCCCTTAGTCTAAAAAGAGACTCAGGGAATTCTTAAATCTTCCACAGCACAGACCCTTGGCCACCCCCCAGTCCTGGATGCTGTGGAAGATGTTTTCCTGGGATCCAGCTTGACTCCTGACACCCTCCCTCCCTCACCCTGAAAACCAGGCAGGTAATATAGAGTCCCTGACTCACACAAATTTCTTTTTAAAAATCCTACTGCTGACCCTGAGGTAATTTCTCAAAGGGCCTAAAGGGATTAAAGCAACCTCTGCTAAGAATCCCACCCCCTCAGATAGGGATTCCTGAGCACTAGACAGATGGAGTAAAAAAGTATACACCTCAGCTACTCTTGCTATCAGGGCACTAAATTGTCAGTTCCATATGGTAAAATTTCAGCAACATACTCTGGAACTCCTCAAGCAAAAAAATGTCTTCCTTTCCTGCTTGTGCAGAATCTAAAGAGTTACAAGAGTTAATGCATTCTGCAAGTCAAGTAACTAAACACACCTTGCACTGTGGTTTTGATGCCCTAGAAGCTTCTTGCAGGGCAGCAGTCACCGGATCTGTCATTAGAAGGCATGTATGGCTTAAGGACCAGCCCTTGCCAGACCATGTCAAATCTAAATTGTTGGATGCCTCCTTGCACAAAGACAACTTATTTGGCACTAAGGCAGAAGAGGTCTTAAAAAAGATGGAAGAAAAAGCAAAATCTATGGAGACAGTTAAGGATTTCTTACAGGTCCAGCCACCCAGGTTCAGCAGGAATTGTCCCACCAAGCACTGGTCCTTTCCTACTCCCACTAAGCCAGTCCAGCCCAGACACCAGCCACAGGGAATGCAGAGATCTAAGCAGTGGACTACCTCCACTTCAAAACCAGGGATTTCTAAGCCACCCCCTTATGATTAGAACTCACAATGACTCACCTCCCCCACCCCCTCCCTCTGCCCACCTTCACTTACCCCTAGGAGGAAAACTCTTCTTTCATGCAAGCACCTGGGCCACCATTACCAATGACCGCTGGATTCTCAACATATGTGTCCCAGGGGTACAGATTTTCTTTCCACACCCTTCCTACCCCAAAAGGATTCCCAGACCTACCTCCAAACCAGTGGGCAGAGGCACAAAACCAAGTCCTTTCCCTGCTCTCTATAAGGGCACTAGAGCACGTTCCTGCAGAACAGAGAGGCCAAGGTTTCTACTCCAGACTTTTTCTGGTACCCAGAAAAGAGGGCACCGAGCACCCCATCCTTGATCTATCCATTCTAAACACCTTCCTGGTGATCCCAAAATTCAAAATGCTCACCCTCCAGCAGCTGATACCCATGCTCTCCAAGGATGCTTGGCTAGCCACCCTAGATCTAAAAGAGGCCTACCTCCACATTCATATCAGGGAATCATGCAGGAAATATCTCCGTTTCAGGGGAGGATCTCAGCACTTTCAGTTCTCTGCACTTCCCTTTGGCTTATCTACTGCTGCCAGAGTTTTCACAAAATATCTGGCTCCAGACATTGTCTTTTGCAGACAAAGGAATATCCAGATTTACCCATACTTAGACAACTGCCTAATTCAGGCAGACAGCCAGGAAAAGCTGCTCAAGAACCTGGCCTTTGTAAAGTCCCTACTCACCTCCCTAGGGTACACAATCAACGAAAAGAAATCCAAACAGGTGCCAACCCAAAGGATTATATTCCTGGGAACAAGCCTGGATACAGGTCCCAGATGGCATTCCTTACACCAGAAAAGCAAATTTTCCTGACAGCCTACTTCTCTCAACTAGCAACCAGACCCACAGCTATCTGCAAGAAAGAACCTGCAAGCTGTGGGGTTCATGGCATCTTGCATACTACTCATTCCGTATGCCAGACTGCATATGAGGAAACTTCAATGGTAACTAAAAAGCCTTTGGTGTCAACACTCTCAAGACCTAGAGACTCATACCTATAATTCCTTGCCTCAGAAAAGATTTTCTTTGGTGGGAAACAGCATGCTCCCACAATAAGGGACTACCTTTCTCACCACCCCCACCACCCAGACCCTCACCACAGATGCATCAGACTATGCCTGGGGTGCACACCTGGATGGCAGGTGCATACAGGGCCAATGGAGCCCACAGCAAATCCCTCTGCACATTAACCAAAAAGAGATGATGGATGTCCAGCATGGCTTGATAGCTTTCAAGCCCCTTCTCTCCCCAGGAGCTCTCCTGATCAAAACAGACAACACCATTGTAATGTGGTATATCAACAAGCAGGGAGGGACTTACTCTTACCCTCTATGCAGGCTGGCCATGACCCTTTGCCACACAGCCTCTTCCATGCAACTCCACCTGTTAGCACAATTCCTACCAGGTTCTCTCAACTCTCTGGAAGACCAATTAAGCAGAAATCTTCTGGACCCACATGAGTGGCAGCTCAACAGAAGAACCTTCACACTAATAACTAAGAAATGGGACACCCAGAAGGTCGACCTCTTTGCCTCTCACACCAACCATCAGCTCAGCAAATTCTGCACCAGGGAGCATCACTACATGGCTTGGAAAGTGAATGCCCTGTCCTTCACCTGGGTCACTGTATCGGTCTATGCCTTTCCTCCACTGCCTTTCATCCCCAGGGTACTGCTCAAAATAAAGGAGGAAAAACCAAGGACAATTCTTATAGCCCCAGACTGGCCTCGCCAGCACTGATACCCCTTTCTGCGCAGCCTGTCCCCACTGCCACCATGGCATCTTCCTCAGATTCCAAACCTCCTGACCCAGAGGGAAGGGGAATTCATGCATCCCCAATTGCAGACACTCAATTTGGCAGCTTGGCTTATTCTCTAACCCCCGATCAATCTGCCAACCTCAGTAAACAGGTTCTAGATTTTATACATGAGGCCAGATGCCCGAGCACTAGAAAGTCTTATGCTGACAAATGGAAAAGGTTCTGCACCTGGATTCAGGCTAAGGGAGCCAATACGACACAGTCCTCCCTCCATCTAATCCTGGATTACTTAGCTGACCAGACCTACTACACAGTGGTCTCTCTTTTTCCTCTATTAAAATTCATGCATCTGCTATCTCTGCTCATTTTCCCACTGAGCATCCCCTTTTCTTACACCCCTTGATCAAACAGTTCCTAAGAGAGGCTAGCAACTTGAGGCCACCCAGAAGAGCACCAACCCCAGCTTGAGACCTTAACTTTGTGTTGGAAAATCTCACCCTGCCCACCTTTGAACCAGCTTCTTCTGCAGAGCTAAAATTTCTCCTCTAGAAGACAACTTTCCTTCTGGACATCACTTCAGTCAGAAGAGTCTCATAGCTGCAAGCACTCATGTCCGTGGAACCCTTCATCATCTTCCATGCTGACAGGATATCCCTCAGGACTAACCCATCCTTCATGCCCAATGTGGTGTCCAGTGTGGCTCTCAATCAGTCCATTCATTTGCCCACCTTTTTTTCCTAATCCCCAGAACAAGGGGGAAAGATCCTGCACTCTACAGGGGCAGAAGGAAAAGCCATCTCCAAACAAATGGATAGCACACTGCATCCATTTCTGCTACAAACAACATGGAAAGCCTCCCCCTAAGGGGGTCAGGATTCACTCCATCAGAGCAGCCTTCACCTCTGCAACTTTCCTCAGAGGAGCCCCCACCAGGGACATCCTGGAGGCTGCCACCTGGACATCTGTTCACACTTTTACCAAACATTGCCACCTGCCTCTCTTCTCCAAATCCAGGGCAGGGTTTGCCTCTGCAGTCTTGCAGGGCATTGTAGCCAGCCCCTAGTTTCCTTGACTGCCTCCACCCATTTCCTCAGCTTTGGGAATCAACCCAAATGTGATGACTGCAACAGTGAAACAAGAAGAACATAGTGCAGTTGTGTAAACGTACCATCAATGTAGATGTTCGAGTGCATTCACTGTTGCAGTCCTGGTTTCCCTCCCTCCATCCCCATTTTTTTTCTTCTCTTTCCTTACAAGGGACATATTGGTATTTACTTTCTACCGGTGGGGTTCTTCCACTAGAACCTGGCAACTACTTGGGGGCTCCTGACAGGTTAGGGCAAAAAAAACTGATGTAATGCCATCGGTTGCCTTGCTTTATACTACTGAAGACCTGACGTCAGTCCTGAAGTGACAGCAACCGATGCAGAAATACTAAGCCTCTGGTATTCGGGCCGGCCGAGGGCTACCCTGGCAGGGATAACCCAAATGTGATGACTGCAACAGTGAATACACTCGAACATCTACATTTATGGTAAGTGTACACAACTGTACTTTTCTTTCTCTGTTGTGCCTGCCTTTTCTTGTTTCACCTCTGTACAGTTCTTTATCCACCTTAGAATTACAACATCAAAACCTCATCTTACTAGGAGACTTCAACCAATGTCTACTCAGCCCTACCCATAATGACCTCATAGAATTTCTGAATGATTTTAACCTCACCCAACTAGTAACTCATTCCACTTGTCCAAACCTTAATAATTCATACCATTCAATTCTGGACCACAAATAAACTGCCGCTTATCTCTCTCATATGGCAGTACATCTGCTTTCTTTATGAGACTGTTGTCTCGTTAGTTTTAATATTCAACACCTAAGTGAAAAATCCTACATAAATTAATATCATTGCAAATTAAATCTTAAGCCAGCATTAACAAACTTAAAACAGTTCTGTCTCTTCCTTTTATTGGCCACCTATACTAAATTATAATATTCCACTGGCCATCATGCCTTACACCACTCTGCTTCCAATGATCTATTCCCCTGCAGATGGGGTATCCCCAGTAGTATGAGAGTGGGAGCTTCCTGGTGGGTAGTGACACAGGCAGCCATGGAGTTTGTCTCTACTATGGCATCCTGGCAATGATGAAATATTAAACGGCCATAAACTCTCATTCAGGCAGGAGCTTGAGTGATATAAATCACTGTGGGGACAACAATATGAGTGCAATTCAGTGCACATACCACACACCTGTGATGATATCTACCATCAAAGGAAGTATTCCTTCCTGCAATGGACTGGGGCATTGGATGGTCCACATTTGCAAATTCTCACCACACTAGCTTCAGCAAACACCATACCAGAAAAGTAATTTGATTTGTAGTCAGTCAGCTTAATCCCTGTTTGCCAGTGGAGCTGTCTCATGAGAAACAATTTTTGCTATATACCTTTTTCGCTTATACCTGTTAACCATGAAGCTTCTCTCCAATTAGACATTACCATTCATTTCTGAACCCAGAAATTTTATTTGGCCTGAGTATGACGGCTGTAATCCAGGCAGCCATGAGTGTACTTCATGCCTCCACATTTACCTTACATCCACCAGTATTGCCATGATGACCCTTGTTATGGATGAACACATTCAGCTTCCTCCCAGAATGAGACTAGGCAAGAGACTGACTCTTCTACCTTGGCCATAACCAAGGTTGCCCCTTCTCAACAGCTGAGTGAGTTTAGCTTATTGTCCAGACCAGGAACCCAAAGGGAGACTTATCCTTCTAGCTTCAGCTGGCAGGTAATTCCTCCTGTCAATTGCTTATGTTATTCTGACACAAGATGATGAGAGGTTTTACCTTTCCCTTCAAACTGATATATGCATCACATCATAGTGGGGAATTCATTTCCCTCTTCCAGATATGTATGTCCTCCCATGGGACCATCTCTACCATCACTAGCTTAGGATTCAAAGTCTGTGTCCCTCCAGTCAACAACTTTTGAACAAACCTCCTTTTGCACTAGAGCATAGCAAGACCTGGAACTGTCACTTCCCCATCGGTCAGACAGTCCTTGTGCTTGCTTCCCACAAATGTCTCCTGCACCAAAGCTGGTACTGAAACTCCAAGTTTTCAAATGTCAAAGACACTGTAGCTCTCATAGCCACTCCACATATTTGTTTAAAATATACTTCCAGAAAAATAAAACATTATTGTCTAACACAAAATCTAACTGACAGCATAACATATTTCAAATTGCATTGCTAAAAATCTGTGACATGAGAAAAATGGTCTGATAATCTCCAACTCCATATCTGTAGTATGAATATATATAATGATATAAAGTCATCTGTCAACATGATAACACCTTTTTTAGCATTAGCATCATTTAATTTCTCTAGAAAGCACCATGAAGATTTCACAAACTGTAGTGTTAACTGCACTACCTTATTTAACCATTTGTCCACATATATTGATGTTCATTCAGTATTACTGCCCTTAGTCAGTACTAAAACTATACTAGCCCCTTGCTACAGTTCCCACTGTACAGATGCTGACTGAATGACAAGGCACAATGATCAGCTCTGTAGAAAAGGTGCTCATCAGTCCCTGCAAGCTGTTTTATATCAAGGACCACTTGGCAACTCAGGCATTGCCGATTGCGCCCCCTTAAAGCAATCACAGCACTGACTGAATGCCATTTAAGCAGTAGTGATTACAATTGCTGCTGATTAAATGATTACAGACTGTTTGCAGAGACTGATCAGCACTTCTTCAATGACAAGCTCACTCCCTCATAGCTTGTATCTCGACAGCTGAGCCTCCACTCTTACTGATGCTCTGGTACCAATGTTGAGTCTTACATTCTTAGTGCAGATGTCAGGATCTCTTGTTTTAATGGCTGAGAATCTGAATCTAGTTAAAGTCACTTTGGGACTGATGCCAGTTTTAACACTGGTGTCAATTCCAAACCAGCACACTTCTTTGCAGTGGTGTTACCCACAATATTCCTTGCCAGCCTTACCTCTAAATGTTTCTGTTCTCATTTAAGACGGACTGACTGATACACTTCATTAGATCTCCCTGACCACTTTTGCACCTAAATGGAAGTCTTCATCCTACTCACCTCCACCAAAAGTGCAGAGGAAAGTAATTTGCAGGAGACCTCTCATAGATTCTTCCACAGAGTTCCCCACAGCCAATCTCAATGATGAGGATACTAACTCTCCTGCACCCCTCCATATGCTTCAGTATTTAAATAGCTTCTGGAGATGATGCATCATAGTGTCAGCTGGCCAGCTGACCCTTTGTACTCCCCACAGTGAACACCCTAGACAGCCTTTTGATCAACCCAGTAATCTTTCTGTCTGATACCCCTCCTGGACAGTATATTTAAGGTTGCTGCCTAGGTGACTGCAGAAATGCTAGACGCAATTCCCAAAAAGACAGTCATATGTCACACTCTCCCAGAGACTGAGGTTTCTGGTCAAAGACTCCCAATTCAGATGCTTTAGAGTCAGCAGCTGCTCTGAAAAAAGTTCCAAGACCCAGAGCCATGTTGTTGACCTACCAGGTAAGAAGTTCAGAGTGGTGGATCACTTGGGAAATGCATATATACACCCTCCATGTTTCCCCTGAAGATTCTTAATTATTTGGCCCAAGTGGTGAAGTTTCAAAGTGATGTGTCTGATAAAGTTTTCCATATGATAGACTGACCAGAGGACCAGTAATGAAAAGCTTAATTTCCAATCTGCAATAATATCTACTGTGCTAATTCTTACAATGACAACCTATCATGTTGCAAAGGTGTTTTCTAAAACATAGAACGCCTTGTATCATATATGTTTTAGATAAGGGTCACAGCAAAACAGAAGTTTGGAAAGAACTGATAAAATCAAGGCAATTTCTAGCTGGGTTATGAACTCTGATGCAGGATTTCTTTGCAGTCATTAGGCTGCTGTAGCCAACAGGAGCTCTAAGGCCTTGCCCACTGCTCCCTTCTGGAGGAATTCAGGTTCATTTATTGTTAGGAAGCAATAACCATGGGCAAGTGGGTGACAGCAGTCATATAAAAGGGGTTGCAAAGTGCTTTTTCTTTTCATCCCTTTTTTGCCATCCCCTCCATTGCCAGATATCCATCTCCATCAAAAGAAGCCAGCAAAAGTAAAGCTACCCAAGGATCCGTATATTATTCTGGATTCTTTGTAATGCAAAAAAAAAAAAGAGAGAGAGATAGTACCTCAGGCCAGTCTTCATTCTCTGTGGTGTAAATACATTTATCCCAGAATAACATTTTTTGTTCCATTTTTCTTCTGCTGCTTGCTGATAATCATCACCTCCCAGCCAATCAACCCATTCATTCCCACAGCACTGACCTGCAGATTGGTTGAGAGGGACCACCATTGAGGCAGCCATCCAGGGTAGAATTGGAATTTTGTTATGCCTTATCCCACTGCCCAGTGACAGGCAATGGGTGAGGCATGTAATGGGAGTCAAGGATGAGCCATTTCTCACTTCTGCAAAGGGCTGGCACCAACAAAACATTCCCGCCTACCTGCAGGAGGAGCACTGCAAGGTTATTCCTTGGTCTCCACTTGGGAAATTGATGTGCAGGTGTGTGCCACTGAGCACACCCCTCCACATCCACTAGGATGTGCATGCCCATTCTTTCTGCTTGTGCCATTACGCACCCAAGGCACTACTCAATGCTGGATCAGCTAGAATCTAGTCAGGACATTATCCCTCTGTGTCAGCAATGCAGGCACCAAAATAATTATTTTGAATAGTATTAGTCCAAATTATTCCTTACTTGGCTGACAGAAGACAATTGCTTATGCTTTTTGTATCTCCTAGATGCCTACCTCGGCACAAAACACAGGAAAGGAATTCATGAGGTAGTTGTACTTCTGAGTCAGTGCCAGAGATAATCAGTTACATATTTTTTTTTACGTATTTCTACCCCTGATGTCTGTTGATCATGAGCCACTTTTTAGTTATTTGGCCCATTTGCTCTTTACTGGGGTGATAATTGACACTGAGGAACCATAATTTAGACAACTGTCAGGGATGGTTCATATTTTTTCCTTTTCCCCCTGGCCCTGGCTGCACACACTTGGATAGGGGCTAGGGAGGGATTGCAGTGAGCTGTCTGAGTAGGACATTCCCCTCATTTCTGCCAAGTGTATTCCCTTCAAGAGGCTCTGCTTTTCCCTGCAGAGTGCAAATAGTGTTTTTTTAAGTTACCATCAGGGAGATCACACCACCCAAGGTGCCTCAGAATATATTTGAGCCCCTCTCACCCCTTCCAAGAGAGGTGACAGGGCAACACTCCTTCATTCCTTTCCCTCTCTGCCTGATTTCTTTAGTGACTTGATTGCTAATTGAACCCCAGTTGCTTGGGTCACAGTAAGGGCTCCATCTCTGTTTGCTACAGAGCCAGGCTTATCAGTTACAGAATTTACTATTCATTTTCACCTTATGCTCCAGAGTGTTCACCAAATGCATGTGTGTGGTTGCAGCATGTGTGTCTACCGGGAAAAAAAGTTTTTCATATATCTTCTAGCTGTATCATCCATAAATGACATAGTTGTTAGTGAGACAGTGTTGACCAGCTTGTTGCATTCTCTATGAATGAAGCCAAACCTAGCAAAATCCCAGATGTAATCTGCTCACATACTTTTCTAGATGACAGCCTAGATACTGAGTTGTGCAGAATAATACTTCCCACACAGTGCAGAATTTAGAAAAACATTTTCTGCTCTTCTGTCCTCTTCAACCACAACTTTCTTTTGTCTCAAACTGCTGGGTCTCATGTAGACACTCATATCCACAGTGCCTCATGTGAGAGGCCATGTGAAAGTTCTTCAGTGGATCCTTCAGGTTCAATAGATTCAGAATGCAGATCCCCTGAACTGTAAGACACATATCTCAGGCATGAAAATGTATTCACTGTGATGGATAGACAGAAGCAATGCTTCCTTAAGCAGTTCCTTTTATTTCTTGTCTTCCTTGTCATCAGTAGTCACAGATATGTTGGCACTGTTATGGGAGGACATTT
The DNA here is from genome assembly GCF_019279795.1 of Protopterus annectens. NCBI lineage: Eukaryota > Metazoa > Chordata > Ceratodontiformes > Protopteridae > Protopterus > Protopterus annectens. The sequence goes on along the minus strand of NC_056737.1, from coordinate 386,251,089 downwards.
TGTTGGGCAAACAGTTCAGAGTGCCTGGGCATCATCAAGACTTTACCTTCACATCAACTTACTGGAGATGAAACCAGTCATTTTAACCAATCAAGCATTCCAAGGAGCTGTAACCATGCAAAATCGTCTGAGGTCTCAAATTCAAATGACCTTGCGGGCTGTATGAAGATTAGCACACTCAGCTGAGGACCACAATCTCCAAAAGAAAAAATAAAGTTGGTCAGAGCTACAAGGGTTGATTTATCGAATCTTCCCTCACTTAGAATTATGCTGGTTTGAGGGCTGCTTGAGGCCTAGGATCCATGAGTTTGAAATTTTCATTACAAATAGACATTACAGTTTTCATGATGTATCAATATACAAGAGGCAACAAGACAGAGAGAAAGAGAAAAGCTATGAGAGTATTGAAATAGATGATATCCAAAAGCCAGTTTGTTGTTACTATTCCTTAGCAGGAAAGCTGAACAGATACCTAATGCTGTCCATTGACTGGTCCTTCATTTACCTGATGACAAGAACATAAGGGAAAATCCTGATTTGATATGTTTACCTCCCCAGTCAATGCCAGATGTATTGACTTTATCTCCTTCATTTCTATCACTGAGAAATCCCCTGAGGGATTGTCTAGCCAGCAAGTGTATAACTGTATTACTCTACCCTTTCCTCCTGATTCCCACTGATAAAGCAATTCATCATGAAATAAAAATTTCACAAAGCCAAAGTCAGCTTCATAGCTCCATACTGACCACAACACATTTAATTCCCTGTTTTTCTGCCTCTGGTTCCCTATTCATCTGCCTCTTGCTGCATTTAATTGTTAGTCACTTTTCAAACTTACTGCAAACAGCTTGTTTTGATCAGCTGTGTGAGTAATCTATGGTGGTTAAACCTGGTGACCGTAAGAGTGGGGGTGATTGTTTCCAGTGCTGGGAAGATGAACACTATTGGTTAGAGCTCTAGCTGATTTTGTTGGCTGCTATTTTCATTTTCAATGTTAATTTATACTGCATGAGCAGTCAGCCATTGTTTTCTTATTCTAAGACTCTTGGAAGCTGAAACACCTGTGTACAAGCTAAAACCAAACACGGTGGCATTTTGACTCCATTTTGTATACAATAAACAGGAAAATGAATTAATTTTACTGCAATAAAGTCACCTGGCTATTTAACTCAGTTTTTAGTTATTTTTCTGTATTTGTGTTTTCTCTGAATCTGAGCTTGTAGCTATTTGAATGTGTTTTTACTCATTGCATCACTTTTCAAGGAGGTTCGTGCTTTGCCTAGCTGTTCAAATCAGTTTTGAATGGGTTCTGTCATTTTCACATTTTTAATGTTTTTTCTCTGAATTTGAAATGGCAGCTATTGATTTAATTGGTTTGACAGTTTGGAGTGCTTTTCAAGTAGTTTCAGCTCTGTTAAGTGGAATAATTATGCTGGCATGAACTTCCAAACTTATTAACACTTAACCAGCTAGCTATTGTCCACAGCATCCTCTATTCGCCTAATGCATGTCCTGCTCTAAAGCACCTAGTACATCCTTACAACATTTCTCGCTCCCTCCGCTCATCTAATAAACTGCTATTACAAGTTAGTAAAGCCAATAACTTTTTTGGTGAATCTTTATTTTCATGTAAAATAGCAAAAATGTGGAACTGCATCCCCCACTCATTCTTAATATCCCCTCCACCTCTAAATTCAAACTCCTTCTTAAAGAACATCTCGCCAACAACTGTCTCTGTTCCTGTATCACCCCTGGATAATTATATCCCCATATTGCTCTGTCCTGCTATACAACTTATCTTTACTCTGTTCAAGCAAGCTTCTTGTATCTACCAATGCTGATTTGTATATATAAAATGGTTGATTTTATTTGTTGCACAAGGTCTTACTGCATGCTGTATGTTTTTACTTGTTCTTCTGATAGCTACTTCTTTTTTGGGGGCTTTTCCCCGGGTCTCTGCTGAAAAGGGGCCACCGGCCCAGTCAGACTAACCCAGCAAACAAATGTAAAATAAAATAAAAATAATAAAATAAAATAATAGTCTGTGTTTCTGCATTTAATTGTTGCATTTTAGTCACATTTCAAATCTAGAGAAAACTGCCAGTTTTGTTCAGCTGTGGGTGGCATATAGAGCTTGCGGTGGTTAACTCATTAACACCTATGTGGTGTGGAATGTCATGCCTCTTACAGTCTACCCACGTGCTTCCATTCCAGAGCATTTGTCTGAAAAATTAGCTTAAGCAGCATAAGATAATTAAGGCTTTTCTACTGTGGGACATCCTAGATTAACCATCATAGTGTAATTTTAATAATAACTCCTTGCCCCTTTCTGATCCTGCCTACTATAAGCTGATAAGTCACAGATTTAAAGAAGTCATTCCCAAGAAAGGTCTGGATGCCGGAGCTATGGGTGTTACTGGAAGTATGCAAAAAAGGCAGCCTAGACTTGAATGAGTTAAACTTAGTGATGGTGGGAGTGATTGCTGTAGTTGTGGGAAGATAAATGGTATTGGTTAGAACTTTTTGTTGGTTTTCATTTTTTCCCTGTTAATTTATATTGCAGGAACATTTTTTTTCATTGGTTTCTTTGATTTCTTAATTCAGCCATATTGCACTAAGCTGTGCTTCATGCAGTGCTGTGTAAACATATATTCGACAGATGCAATTACTTCAAATGAAGTTTTACTTTTAGCAAGACTAGATAGATCAACACCCAAAAGACACCTGTGTTAAGGTGTTACCCCTCACTTAGATTGATTTAGCTGTTTCTACCTTTGTTCAAGCCCTGCCAATATTTGTTTATTATACTGCAACTTTTTTATTAAAGTAACTAATATTTATTAATCCACATTCCTAAGAATTTATTTAAGCAGGTAAAGTACGTAGAGTACAGTACAAATAAGTATTATATCCCATATTGCTATACTCTGCTCTGACATTGCAATGGCCCTCAAGCTGAGCAAGTATGACTATGACATGGTGCTGGTCCATGTGGCTGTAAACGACCTGGCATGCAAAATCCTCAGGGATAAGCACAGAGACATTTACGAGCTCTATGTGCACATCACAAATACAGGAAACACCCAGGTATTGAGTGAAATCCTTCCTCCACCCAAGAAAGATGTCAAGGTAAAAAGGAAAGCTGACTGGCTTCAACAACTGGCTGAGTAAAAGGTGTCATTCGAAGGTGATACAATATGTGTCAGCCTGAGATGAGTTTCTGCAAAGTCCTACTTGCTTCACCAAAGACAGCTTGCACCTCTCATTCCAAGGCTTCCACATACTGGCTAAAGCCCTTGATGCTCCCTTATTGCCGTTTTAGGCAGAGTCCAGCTTTTGGATCTTCCAGCCTAAGAAACAAAACAAATCAAGAACCTGACTATATCAATATAGAACTGCAAAACACTCCTGTGTCTAAATAGCAAATTCCCTGACCTTTAGGCCCTCCTGCATTTGGAAAACATTGATGTGTGTATTATTACAAAAATGCATTTTAAAGGTGCAGAAAGAAAAAGCACTCCCTCTCTACCAGTGTTTCTTACTTACTATGCCTTTAGACCCAATTGGAATTGCACTGGAGTATCCATATTTATTAAAGACCATATTACCTTGAGGCAAATTCCCAGAGAGCCACAAACCAAACTGACTAAGCTACAAATTACACTAAACAAGACCACCTATCAAGATCATGACATGTTACAAGACCCCCCTTTATGCTCTCTGAAAACCCTGTTTAATTCCTAAATATACTGGATGAACTTCAAATACAAAGGCACTCCATCATCCAGGGAGACCTTACCTACCCATCGATAAACTGGAATACTTATGCCTCAAATGTAGGTTATGCCCAAAAATTACTTGATTTCATAAACAAAAGCTCCCCGGACCAAATAGTAAAATAACCCACTACAGGACAAACTATTCTTGACCTGGTCCTTACAAATATAAATTTTATATGCAGTATCCCACTGGTATACCCTTCCCCAATTAAGTCTGATCACAAACTGGTAACCTTCTCCTTCAAGATCCCCAAGTCATTAGATGTATAATCACAGTATTCAAAGACTTCAAAAGATGAAGTCTCAAAATTTAAGTATAACTGTAACCCCCCCAAATGTTGACATGGCTAGTAGTTATGTGAATAATGTCTACACTCACCTAGACAAATGTATTAACTTGACAGTCTCTATCAGAATTAATCAAAATGGGAAACTCAAGTGCAAGCAAGCCTGATGATCCACATTCATAAATAAACAATACATTAAAAGAGAAAAAGTTTCTTAAAATATAAAGCAAAAGTAAAGATACACAAATCAATGTCAGCATCAAAAGATTATCGAAGATACTAAAAATACCATCAAGAAAACAAAGGCATCCCATCAACATAGTTTAGCATCAGAACCTAAGGATAATTACAAATTGTTCTTTACTTGCAAAAGGAAATTAAGAAATAATACCCAACATTGCTCCAACGTATTCAAACTGGCATCACATACTCAGATGCAATCGATATCACAAATATTTTAGATAATAATTATATTAGATAGTAATATATTCCAAAGACATGCTTCTGGGGTGTTTCTCCCTGGGCCTCCACTGAAAACAGACTAATTTCTAGTCTGACTTTCCAAGTAAACAAATGTTAAATAAAAATATTATCTAACAAATTTAGTTGGAATTTCAACTCAGACACCATACAAAACCCACTTATTCAAAATTATCTTAAACAGCCTATCATTACAATAGAACACTTGCTAAAAGTAGCTTTCCAAAGCAAAAATACATCCTCTGTGGGACCTGATAACATAGCCATCTGCCTGCTGAGCAGCACTAAACATGCATTAGTGGACCTGCTTCTACAGCTATTCAACCTGAGCTTACCCACTTGCTTTGTCTTTGAGGTGTGGTGTACAGCAGTTTTGATACTATTTCACAGACCTGGTCAGTTTATGGACCCCAGAAACTACACACCCATTAGCCTGACAAGCCTCATCTGCAAGGCAATGTAATGGGTCATAATTAACCTGATAAGCAATGATATTAAAAATGTAAGACTTGACCCCCCCCCCCCACTCCCCAGCAGTTTGGCTTTGTTAAGGGTAGAGCCTGTCTAATGAATCTGGTAAACTTCTTAAGCTGTAGACAGTGGTCATGATGTCCATTCATCATATCTCAACCTCACCATACCACATGTTAACAAATTGACTGAGGGATAGAGCCCACACAGTGAGGGTGGCAGATGTGTCCTCATAAATCATGAAGGTAACCAGTGGAGTCCCTCAGCAATAGATGCTGGGACACTTGCCATTCAGCATATATTTCTCTAATCTCCATATCACAAATGGGACTCTCCAGTTAACCAAGTTTTCACTCAATTGTAAACTGGGTGTCATCCTCAAATCACCATGTGACAAGCATAAGCTGCAAGTTGAACTTACATGTTTATAACTGACATTCAGAAAATGGGCTAAAATTAAATGCTAAAAAGTGCACTATTGTTGCATTTGGTAAATAATCACTTAACCCAGCTAACAGCATAGACAACACCCCATTTCAAAATGACGTAAAATATCTTAGAACAAGGGTAAATAATTCCCTCTCCTTAGATCATTATGTTGCAACAGTAATTATGAAATCCTTCTATCTGGTACACCTGATCATAAAGTGAATTTCGTCTAGATTCAAAGAGGTCCTTCGCATTGATCAAACCCATAACAGAAAATGCTACCTTTCAGATACATCTTTCTAGACATATCAGGCCGATGGAGAGACTGTTGATGTTACTAACCAAAAAATATCAGGAACCTAAAAGATCTGAGCTAACAGTACAGGCTGGATGGTCTGTCCCTTTTTTAGCATCTTACAGACCCCCTAAGGGCAATCTATGTCTTGCTTTTTGGGCAATTAGGAATCCATCAGTCCACTATCTCTTTGCTTCCACAAATCAAACAGTCCAGCCAACACTAGGAACATAAATCTGAACTTGATTCAGCAAATAAATAAGTCATGGTGGTGAGACAAATTCATCACACAGTGATTATCCCTTCTCTGGAACAAACTTCCACCCCCAGTCTCCAGATCAAGGAATGTAACACACTATCTTCCTCTAAAAATGAGTTAGACAATTGAATGGATATTCAGAAATTGGGTCAGAAATTACAAGATCGAATGCTTAGGTGATCGAACACCTAAACTTTGAACTTGTAATATCGAAAGCAAAAAACAGCGAACGGACGATTTAATGCAGGGAAATATTTCCCTTGGCCATTCGACAGATTTTGCTGTTTTTTCTACTGTACAGCAATCTCGGAGTTGGTATAATTAGTTAGGGGGGTTGTGGGGGTGTAAAGTTATTATTTTTTTTCCGTGGCCGACTGACGTGTTTTCCTGCACTGTTCGACATTTTTGGGTTCGATATTACAAGTTCGATGTTTAGGTGTTCGATCACCTACGCATTTGATCTTGTAATACAGACGCCAGAAATTCACTCTTGCTTGATTGGCCCATAGCTCCTTGAAAGGCTAGGTGAGGTCTAATGCTGGGTACTGGCAAGGGGTAACTGGCCACATAGCCTAGTTGCTTTTTACTTTTTATTAATCTGTGATTCTGTTGGAGAATTCCCTGTTCCTCAATTCCACAAAACACCACTGTCCCATCCATTTGGCAAGTGTTACTTAGATAGTTACATTATTAGCATCACTGCTCAGCTTCTCTACTTCCAGTAATTGCTATTAACCCTTTTTCTCAGAGAAGCAATGAATATGTTTAATCCTTCCCAAAAGCCCAACATGAGGAAACAAGCACAAATGGGCATTCTTTTAGACATGTTACCTCCAAGCATTACATCCCTTTTCTGCTCCTCTTTCCACAGATCTTAAGCATCTGGCAGATACTTTTAGATTTGTTTAAGTTACTCCATTAAAGTGCATCTCTCTAACTTTTATGCAGGACAGTACTTCCTTAACTTCTTTGGAAGTCTGCAATTAACATGAATCTGACTGCCACTTTTAACTTTCATTAAGGGCAGTGATTCCTTATTTTCTCTGCAAGTCTGCAAAGCTTTTCTCAACGGCACTCTCTTGTTTAGGTCACCATTGAGATCCACCACATCTTTCCCGCGGAAAAATTAACTCCAGTTCTCTTTGATCCTGCTGGTGCCACAGAATTAGAATAATATAATTGGAAAACATTTTTGTGGTACTTATTACTTTGGCAGAAGGATTTATGAATGTCATACTTTCTTCTAAGCTACAATATATGGCCTTTTTCACAGAGTTGCTCTTAGGATGAGTTTTACTTTTATGCCTAAAGTTGCAAGTCTTTCAAGTTTCCACCAGTACTTATAGCTGCATGTTTCCTTTCTGACCTGCTCTATCCATAGGAAGCACATGCTGTAGTACTTGTGAGTTCATTGCCGACTAAGATAAGTAAAGGTGGCTATTTTTTTATACCTTTTATATGGACTTTGGCAGGCATAAATATAGTGTGCAAACATATGCTTGCCTTTTGTGCACTGTGTATTTATACTTTCTCATTAACTACCTTAATTCAGTAGCAGGAATTTGGTAGTCCAGGTTGCATACAAAAGGCATTACATTTTCTCGAGTGGCACACACAGTGCTGAGTAGACTGCTGTGTACTAGGTGCTTCATGGACAACTGGAAAGTGTTGTGCAGCTTAACAGCTGTACATAAAGTAGCTGTGTAATGTAGCTTACTAAAGTATACTGTGCTTTATTAAGCAGTTGCATACAACTACTTAGTAAAATACATTGCACCTACCTAAGCTACAATGGTGCTGTGGTCTGGTGATATGTGTGAGAGTGATTTATATAACAGTTTCACTTCCTAGGCATAATGAAGGATTAAGGGGCATTATCATAATATGGCAATGATGGGATCTGGGAATGTATGAGTTCAAAGTGGTGACAGGTCTCTAACTTTACTGGAGCTTGGGAGAAGTTAGGTTGCAGAAGCAGGTTTGCCTGCATGTTAGGGAACTTAGAGAACTCCATTGCTGCTATGGATTTTCATACTACACAAAGGATTTTTTTTGTGTTTTTTTATGCATTTATATGTTGTTTAGCAATGTCTGCTCTGAAAAAATATTAGCAAAGCAAGAGGAGGATCTTAATGATGCCTGGTGCAGAACTATTGGATAGTATGTAGGTGGATTCACGTGGATCACCCCACTTGCACCAGCTGGTACTTTTATACCTACACTTTTATGATTGGCATCCATTCTGAGAAGGGGTTTTCTTGAATTCACAAATGATTTTAATGGGTGCAGCCTTAATCTTACAAGTTCCATAGGATGACTCTACTGTTACAAATCTAGAACTATGGCAAGTATATCACTTTAATACTCTTTTCTTTTCTTCTGTCATTCATTTGGAAAAGTGAAGGTCTCTTGTAAAATATGATGGACTTCCTGTTCAACTCAGCTTTGATTCACTCAGACTCACTTCCTTTGGGTGATTTTTACAGATTTGTCAACGACAATCCCTTGGCCCTTGCTAAAGCACTTCCCTCTATCATGAAAGTTCTTGGGTTTGTTCAGCTAATTGCTTTCTGTATGGTGGCCTTTCATTTGAAATGATATCTCATCTGTGACCTCTGGTATGCTCTTATGGTCAGATCACTTTTTTCTCCTCTTTAATCTCAAACTACCTTGTACCATTGCCTCTGATGCTGATTTGCTGAAGTTCAGCAGTGTAAATTATGTACACACAGATCAGTCTTTGGTTCTTTCCCACATCTTTCGCTATTGCAGTGTGGATGATGTGACCATGGCTCTTGACCATTTCACTCATGTTCATATACATCACACTTCTACTAGAATAAGTAAGTCAAGTTATGAACATAAGCTCATCACTTCTTGGAGGCAAGGGTGAAAAATGGAATGCTGGTGGATGTAAACATGCCTTAGTACAAGACAGACTGACAGTGGAACTTATTTTGTCAAGGCAATAGATATGAAATATTTTCTAAGAAGTCACTTAATCTACCCAGGGAGATTTCTACCAATTGAAACTGACCTGCTAGCCTCTTTCATGTGCTTTACAGTCCAGCTTATTTGGTCACTCAGAAGGCCTTTGCTCCTTTCTTTGTGAGCTGTCTGCTCATTTTTTTGCTAAGTGTGTTTCATCAGGCTTGATGACTCCCCTGCAGTGACCAGTAAGCATATTACACAATGGGACCATTCAAAACATCGAACATAGTGAGATTGACTCAGGAGATTACCCCTAAGTGGATTAAATCAATGGTAACTGTTTTTGCAAAAGGACAAGCCCCCCACACCCCACATACCTTGCTAATTATATATACTAATGCTGAGATTGCACAATCCCTGGGGAAAGGAAATACTCCCCTACTTGGGAATTGGCGATCTTGCACACCTTTTGAATGAATTGTATCAATTTACTGTGTGTCGGGGCATTGGATGCTCAATCCAGTGCCCTACACTCATACATACACACATATATGTATATATATATATATATATATATATATATATATATATATATGTGTGTGTGTGTGTGTATATATATATATATATATCTATATACACACACCCACACACCCACATATATATATATATATATATATATATATATATATATATATATATATATATATATATATACACACACACACGCACACGTGTGTGTGTGTGTTTTCAGTGAGTTTGACTGACTTTTTTCTGAACTCATGTGTTTAGATGCTAGTCTGCATCCCCCCTACTTGTCTTTAGATCCAAGATCATCTAATCTTTTGTTGTTCTGCTTGGGGGGGGGGGGTGTCTTTGACATGTTATCTACAAAATTTGATACTGCCTTAGAACCTATATTTTCCATCAGTATTGATGGAGATTTTGATTACATCTGACCTTAAAAACTTAGTATATGGATAGGGAGACCCTGGATAATTTTTGCTGTGTGTCTTACTTTCCCTTTATAGGCACGGTTATCAGGAAAGTAATGCTTCAGCATCTGAAATCCATCAGTCCTTAGACATTTTTCATTTTCATCTTTGACTTAGCTTTCCTGCCCTTACTTCATAGAGATCCCCAGTAATGTGCTCACATAATTGTCCTGTTTCTTACAAGTCTCCTCAGCAAAAGTTTTATCTGTGTCCTGGCCAAGCTCCAATAAATCAAAGGCTGTCCGATTATCCTGCACTGTGAGACCCTGCATCGGGGAATGCTAAAGTGCTTTCAGCTAAACTAGTAATTTTGCTGTTTCTTACAAGTCCCCTCAGCAAAAGTTTTATCTGTATCCTGGCCAATCTCCAATAAACCAAAGGCTGTCTGGTTGTCCTGCACTATGAGGCCCTGTGTTGGTGGAACTCTAAAGTGCTTTCAGCTAAACTAATTCCCCTCAGCAAAAGTTTTATCTGTGTCCTGACCAACTTCCATTAAACCAAAGGCTGTCTGGTTGCCTTGCAATGTAAGACCCTGCATTGGTGGAACGCTAAAGTGCTTTCAGCTAAACTAGTTCCCCTCAGCAGAAGTTTTATCTGTGTCCTGGCCAATCTCCAATAAGCAAAAGGCTGTCCAGTTGCCATGTACTCTGAGACCCTATGTCGGTGGAACATTAAAGTGCTTTCAGCTAAGCTAGTGTATGTTAAAGTTGCATTTAATCTGTCCTGTAAACTGAAGACATTTTTGCTGTAGCCTTACTGTAAGCGTACATACTACTGGTCCACCCCCATTTCTCTTCCCTTTATACTCCTAGGTCAATTACTTAAAACTACTTTCTTTCTCTTGGACAAAGTTTACCTATGTACTTGCAGCCCATACTTGTAATGTTTTCCCTATAGAAGTGGTGGTCATTGTCACCACACTGTACTAGCTTAGTAGCACAAAATTTCTAGTTATTAGGAAGATACCATGATACACTGACCTGGAACTGACTGAGCTTGGTTTTGGGGACTGTTTTCTTGGAAGGCAGCCTGGTCTAGTTTTCTGGCTCACAACCCTGTATTACTTTGTGTCTATCCCCTCCCCCACCTTGAACCTGCACTCCTTCCTCCTACTCCTGCTTCATTACAGAGGTATCAAAAAAACCTGGCATAGAAAGGCACCATCTTTGACTTAGCTTTCCTGCCCTTGCCTCATAGGAATCCCCAGTAGTTTGCTCGTGTGTAAGTACTACCTGGTATTGTTTTTGTTTGTGATCCTTATTGCTTTTTTTGTGAAGTTTCACACATGGTCTGTTTTTTTCATGCATATTTTTACTTGTTAAGAGCTCCGTATAGTCACTTTTATTCAGGACCTATATTTCAAAGCATTTTTGTTTTTTGCTTTACTCTACTTGCCCTGCATATGAGTGTTTTGTTATGCCGCTGTGGAATTATACTTGTAGTATATTACGACTTTAAATAACAGGTACAATGCTGCTTTATTCACTAAAGTGAATATGGTTGCCTGCTGTCTGTACTTTTAGATTAGTAACCTGTCTGACAATTAGAATAGAACTTACCTCAGAGGGATACAAGTGACTCTGTGTTTCTGTATAATACCACTTTTGTTATTTTTTACTTTTAGTGGAGAATACATAATTGTGTGTAGCATCTTAGTAGTTACTGTTTCTTTTCATACCCTTTATAGCAATGCATAATAGTGTAGTGTATGTTATAATAGCTTGGTATCAACTGCAGTTACTTTTTTTTCCTCTGCTTTCCTTGCATTTGTGTTGCTCAGAGAATTGTGCTGTTTCTTACAAGGTATGCTGCCCCTCCTCTGCATCCTCTATCTTCTTAGTTACTTGGTAATCTGAGTGTTTTAAAACTTCAGACATAATATTTACCTACTTTCCTTTTTATTTCCAGTCCCCTCAGCAAAGGTTTTATCTGTGTTCTGGCCAACCTCCAATAAACCAAAGGCTGTCCAGTTGCCCTGCACTGTGAGACCCTGCATCGGTGGAACACCAAAGTGCTTTCAGCTAAACTAGTCTGTGTTAGAGTTGTATTTAATCTGTCCTCTAAACTGAAGACATTTTTGCTATAACCTTTTACTGCAAGCGTGCACACTACTGGTTCCCCCATTCCTCTTCCTATTGTACTCCTAGGTAAGTTACTTAAAACTACTTTCTTTCTTTTGGAGAAGGTTTACATATGTATCTGCAGCCAATACATGTAATGCTTTCTCTATAGAAGTGATGGTCCTTGTCACCACACTGTACTAGATTAGGTGCACAAAATGTCTAGTTATTAGGAAGATACCATGATACACTGACCTGGAATTGACTGAGCTTGGTTTTCCTGACTGTTGTCTTGGAAGCCAGCCTGGTCCAGTTTTCTGGATCATCCTGCTCCATTCACCCTTGCTGCACTTGTCTTCATTCCTCTCCCCTACTCTACCCCCATTCCCACCCACCCCTGACATCATTTCCTTTATAGCTAACCCTGCTTTGCTCCACCTTCGCACTTTCTAATAGACATCCCCACTCCTCTGCTCATACCCCGCATTACCGTTAACTGTAACTCCCATCCCCTCCTGAGCCTTACCTGCTATTAACTCTTTCAGTTACTCACTTAATAAAAGTTCTTCAATCAATCCTGATTTCTTCTACTAACCTTAAATAAATTCTTTACTCTTTAATTTTTTCTGACCTGAAGCTAAATCATGGCTATACCTTTCAAAAGTCTATTTCTCTCCCTGCTTTTTTAATTATTTTCTCAGCTCTAACCACTTACCATAGTCCTCACCTGCTTACCACTCCATCTCCCACACAGTCTTATCCCACTACCCACCATACACATAACTACTTCATCCCTATTGCCCCTTCTCTCTTTAACCATTCCACTATATCATTTCACAGGTTCAAAGTATTGTACATACCGAATGCCTAACCTGTCATCAAAACAAAACATCAGTTTCTTTGCAAATGTTTCTTCCTACAAAATACTTCAAAGGATAATACTACTCTTATCTGGTGATATTCACCCCAACCCAGGCCCTTGCCAACAGCACTCTAACCATACTTATACAGCACCCCCCCTTCCAACTGCCTCACAAATAACTCATAATGATCACAAGCCTCCAAAAATCTATCTTTTTTGTCAATGAATATACAAAGCATTGTTAATAAAAGCACCCTCCTTCACGCCTGGATTTCTCAGTATAACCCAACTACACTTGCCCTATCTGAAACATGACTAAAACCTCATATTAGAAACTGCAAAATCCCCCCTCCCCAGTTATAATATTCTTCAACTGCATAGAAGTAAAAAAGGGTGGAGGAGTAGCTATACTCTACTCTGATCAGCTCCCCCCTCTCAATAGCTATTATGTGCCATCCCTAGCTACATTATAAACCTTTATGGCTTTACCCAGCTGATCACCTCGCCCACACACCAGCAAAAAAATTCCCAGAATGGCTTGATAATTGACTGGATATTAGTATCCAACCCCCAGTGCTATCATAACCCTTCCACCCTACCTAACTTACTTAGTGATCACCTCCCTATGTGAATAGTAAGACACTCTCCCATTCTTAAGAAGAGCCACTAATACAAAGAGTCTTGTAACCTTAAAAACTACAACCCTGTCATCCTAAACAAATCACTGTCCACTGTAAACGGTCATTCCTACGCATATTATGCCTTGATGAGGCTGCCCAAAGCTTCAACAATATAATCCTAGAAACTTTTAACGCCCTGGCTCCCAGTAGAAAAATTAGGCTAAAATGTAATTATGCACCATGGTTGAAGCAGGCAACTCAATCCCTTATGAACTACAGACACAGTGCCTGGAGAGCATGATAAAAAAAATAACAACTTAGCTTTCCACATGAACTTATATAAACAGCTTCACAACAAACAAAAAAGCAGGTCCTACTGGACAAAAAAGAATTTCAATCAAAAATCTCTGAGTGACCCACATTCCAACCTGAAGAAAATTGAGCACACAATAAACAAATTACTATCTCCAGGGAGCCCCTCTTCACCAAACCCTTCCCTAACAAATCTTCTAGCAAAACTGCATCTCTACTTAACAACTTTTTCATTGAAACAATAGAAAAGATTACTAAACCAGACACTCTCGATATTAAGACTCCACCACCCACCTCATCTCTTCCCTCGTTCTCCCTAGCACCCATAGCAACTTCCTTCATCAAATCACTTCAAACTCAAACCCTGTTCCCCATCAGCCGACAAACTCCCTCCATTATTTCTCAAACATGCAGCTAGAACCATAAATACCCTCTATCTGTACTTATCAATAGCTCCATCCAAGAAAATACAGTGCCAGATATCTGGAAACAATTCTTCGTAATACCCCTCCACAATGGAGGAAATTCTACAGAACCCTCAAATTAGAGGTCTATTGCCACATTATCCCCCTTATCCAAGATACTGGAAAAATGTATACATAGACAAATACTAAACCACCTCTTACAGGCAAACCTATTTACATCCAAATAGCACAGTTTCCAGCCCTCGCACAGTACGACCACTGCCCTCCTATATTTCACACACAACATTGCCCAAGCCAGAGATAATAATAAACTCATATCAGCTCTATTCCTCAACCTATCCAAAGCATTTGATACTGTTTGCCATCCCATCCTCCTAAATAAACTTTCCAACCTACAACTCTCTACCTCCACTACCTCCTGGTTTAACAGCTACCTCTCAAACAGATATCAGTCCATCAGTCCTTCTCCCCTTTCCATCTTGTTAAGACCAGGGTTCCTCAGGGCTCTAGTCTGGGCCCCCCTAATTTTTAATATATTTACAAATAACCTGCATGTCTCCTGCACCCACTCTACTTTAATAAAGTAGGAAGACAATTCCATAATTATTAATACCTTTGACAATATACAAAATCTCCACACTGTCACTCAACAATCTCTACACCTAGTAGAACAATGGCTAACTGAAAACAACCTGCTTTTCAAACCCCAAGAGACCAAGCTTCTCCTTTTCCTCCCAAAAAATCTCAATCCAGCTAAAGAAAACTTCACCGTTTCACCTTTAGATAATACAATTCTCACTGCAGATTCAAACACCAAATTGCTTGGTGTTACCATAGACGACCAATTAAAATTTGACATGCATATCTTAAAGTGTATCAAAAAGTCCAATCAAAAACTAGGTCTTCTGTATCACAACAAATATATACCTAACAAATCTAGACCTATACTAGCTCAAACATTTATTCTACCATCACTGCTATATGCTGCTCCCATACTTACTAACCTCCAAAATAATTTCTTAACCAAACTAAAAACCACCTATAACAAGATAGCCAGATTTGCAGCCAGTAATAACTACAAATCCCATCATTGTATATCCCTGAAAAGCTTAAGATGGCCTGAGCTCCCCCACATGCTTCAAATATCACAACTACAAATTGCACATAGCATCTTAAATAGCCCCAACTCCTGCTCTGCCCTTACATCCATACTTATACCCTACATACCCAATTATGACCTCAGAAGCACACATCAAAACCTACTTCAGGTGACCAATTCAAACAAAAATATTGGAAAAATACTTTGCAGTCATTCAATTGCATACTCATGGAACAAAGTTTCATTGTCTCTTTGCTCCACTACCTAAAGTAACGAATTCAAAAAGCAAGTAAAAATTAATTTCCAACATGCATGGATCTGTACTTGTCAGGAAATAACCTAATGCATTTTTCTTCTTCTCTCTTTAACATATCTGACCGGTATTTCCTATCTAAACTGTCTAAATATATTACTCTCTCTGCAGTTGATACCTATGCTATTAAATGCATCTTTGATGTACTGTATCTTGATGTTACTCTGAACTGTATATTGCATATTAGAAAATATTTTTTATTTTAAGGCATTGCTATATTTCCTTCTATAAACATATTGCTACTGCATTCTCAAAATACTGTACATTTGCCTTATAAATATTCCTGTTGTATATTTCTCTTTCTCCAATTTGGTAATGTTAAGTATCTTACAAATTGAATTGTTAGTTTTTTTTTTATTATTATTTTTGGTAATTACTTTCCTGGAGCTTTTCTCCTCTGGTCTCTTCTGAAAAAGGGCTCTCTGGGCCCAGTCGGACTAACCTAGTTAACAAGTGAAAAAAAAAAGAATAAATAAATAACTTTTAGGATGCATTTCAACACAGGGATGGATAATACTGCTATGAGAGATGAATGACCTCCTGATGATTAGAAATCATTGCTTGCATTTTGTCTTGATATTCCTCCTCAGTCTGTTTCCATTTGCTACTGTTGAACATGCTGTCCTTCTGGTGTACAAGAAATAACCACAAAATTAAAATAGAAATAAAATAATGCAGCAGAGTTTCAAGTACTTCATTCAAAGAACACACACTCAAGAACATGTGATCTTCATAAATCCACTAGATGTCTATTTGGAAGATGTCCTTCAATGCACGAAGGAGAATAGACAAACATAATTCTGACAAGATCATTGGCTGCACACTGATCATCAGCTTAACTTCAGCTCACCTAGTGTGAAAAACAAAGTGAAGGACAAGGCCAGGAACTCTGTCACTTTTAGTAAATTCAGTTACTGGCTAGTAAGTACACTGCCTGGATGCCAGCAGAGAAGAATCTAAGAAAGCCTGAAAGAAATTAAACTAGAAAAGGTGAAGAGAGCACACTGACTAGGAATAATCTTGCAGCTGCTCCAAATTTGACCACGAGAAAGCAGCCAAGACCTGTATTAATGAAAATGCAAACCTATCAGCAGCAAAAGTCGATTCTGACAAAACTGTATGACAAGGGCAAATTATTAAAAGTTGGAGACAGTAAGGTGTTTGTGGGAAATGGTTATTCACTGTACACCAGGCAGAAGAGAGAAACATTTATTCCAGAAATGACGGAATGTCGAGAGGCAGGTGTGACATTGAAGCTGCTGTATCCAGCTGTCTTCAGAATACTTTTTCCTGGAAGATCAGTCATTTTTTGATGCAGAACAAGCTAAGGAGGAAATACAAGTTTGTTCAACAAAAAGTGAGCCATCAAGCAGAAGGGGACTCTGCTTCTAAGTCTTCTGATAATAAAGCACATGTTGAGACTTTGTCAGTGAAACCTTTTCCAATGTCCCAAAGGAAAATTCCCGAGACAGAGAAAAAAAAGCATAGGAGTTAACCAAAAGCATTGGAAGTACTTTGGAGATGAACTGGAATCTGGAGATGGGAGATGGAGATGAACAGGAAGACGATCAGCAACATGGAAATTAATGAATAAATATGAGACTGCAAACCATCAGTCACATTTGTGAAATACAGCTCTATAGGAAAAGGTAGAAAGTGAGCGTTTGTTGACCTTGTTAAACTTGTGGGAAACTGAAAGGCATTTGCACTACTTCATGTCATTAATGTTTGGAAGGACAATGAGGGAAGGGGAAGAGAAAGTAAAAAGGTAATTGTAAGTAAATGTTTCTGTTCTTAACAGTATTTCTATGAAACTGTTCATGATTTAAATTTGCTTTTTATAGTAAAGCATTTTTGGTTCTTGTATTCTTGATTACAAATGATGATTTTATGTTTTTTTTATGTTGATTATGTATGTTACTCTTGTTTTTGTTTTCGTTTCAAAGTACTTTTTGCACCATTTTTAAGGTTGTTTGTCTTTAAACTGAAGAACAATATGATTGGTCACTGCTTTTTAAACTGGTTTTCATAATAGTATATAAATGTGTTATTAACTGTTGATTACTGACTAATAAAGCCCAATTGTTTGGACGAGTAAAAGTGCTAAGTTTCTGTTGAATTAAAGTTGCTTTGTTTCCTGGCTAGTGTTGATTTAGTTTTGTTTTTTGTTTTTGTAATAATTGATTTATTTTTGTAAAATGAGACATGATGCGATATAAATAAAATGGCATATTTATCATACTTTATAGTCATGGTTTGTGGACATATAGTTTTTGTTAAATCCATTTTTTCCAAGATACCTAGTGAATTGTATGTTTTTTTTTTTTTTTTTGCTTAAGCTTGTACTTTCTAGACTTTTTCATTGCAGAAGCATGGGTGCAGGCTACTTATGTTGGGGGGGGGGGTGTTATGCCCCCTGAGAGCTGGTATGAAAAGTGATATGCAATTCCAGAAATTCTAAGTACACCCCTGTGAGTGTGCTCCACATAAAAAAGTTAAGACATTCGACTAAGTATGTGCAAAGAGTCCACATGTAGACTTGCCACTGAACAGGAAAGTCTTCCACTTTCTAGCCTTTTGTTACAATGTTTGAAAGGCAGTGTTGTTTGTACTGACAATGACAGCACCATCTCGGAGATTGAAGTGGAGATGCTGATTAGGAGGAATCATACACTTATTTGGAGGTCTTAATACCATAGTGTAAGGTATACAGGTGATGTTCAGGCCTACCATAATCAGAAGTTGTTTGCCAGCAGTCTGAATGTATCTTTTTACTGTCGGTCTGTGTACCTGCTTCTGTTTTCTGTCAACTGATTTTCGTTCTCCATTGACTACCTAGGCCTGCCTGCTGACTTCTTTTGCAGTTGCAGATAACTGCCCCATTAAAGATTTTGTTATTTCTTACTTTTTTGCTCCTTGGGGTTTATGTTATCCAGGAAGGGTAAATGCCAGTGTGAGAGACAGATTTACTATAAAGATCACCATGATGTGTCTTTTTTGTGTAGGAGCGTCTCATGACCATACATCTTTTTCTGTTTGTCAGACATTCATTCTGAAAACCCTTCACAGTAGACTTTCTTCCCTTTCCATGTGTCTTGAGAATCTGTGTCTTAAGTTTCTCGCTAAAGATACAGTGGAAGAAATCTCACACCCCAAGGGTCAGCCATTAGGGAAGAAGAAGGTGAAAAAGGTATGACTGGAATCTTCTACTGTCCAGCCTCTGCCAGGTGTTTCTCCCGAAGTCATGGAGGCTTGCCCAGGTGTATTTTTGGATTTCTCTGCCATGACTGTTGATTCAGGTGTCCTCTCCAGAGACCCTTTTGAAAAAAAATCTTCATTTTGCTGTTTCCCTTCTTCAGAACCCGGGGTTCACTATAAATTTCAAAAAATCTTCTCTGACTCCTTCTCAGGATCATGTTTTTCTGGGTTACAGGATTTAGACAGTGCCAATGCTTGCATCCCTCCCCCCTCCAAAGGCCTTAACTCTCTTTTTTTTTTTTAAACTCTTCCACTGCCTTTCACTACCACCAGTGAGTTTCTGAGAGCTCTGGGTTTCATGGCATCCACCATTCCAATGCTCCCTCTGGCCAAACTTCACAAGAGAAAGTTTCAGTGGTTTCTGAAGTCAGTGTGGCTCCAACATGCACATCCTCTAGACTTTGTAGTTCCTCTTCTTCTTCCTTGTCTCAGACAGGAACTTCACTGGTGGATTCAACAGTTGTCTCTGAATCCAGGAATCCCTTTTCATCCCCCTCTTTCCTCTCAGGAATTGTTCACAGACACTTTGCATATGGGATGGGGAAACACTTGGCTCCCTAAAAGTACAGGGGGTGTGGTTGCCTAGTTAGCTGAAGCAGCACATCAGTGTCAAAGAGATGAGAGCTGTTCTGCTGGCTCTTCTGGCCTTTCATCCTGTTGTCTCTCTAGGGCCTCTCAAGGTGTTCCCAGAGAGTAATACAGTGGTATGGTATATCCACAGAAGAGAGGAATGAGATCGTATCGTCTTTGCTGGTTGGCATTTCTGGTATGGGATTTTGCTGTCAAGTATCAAGTGATTCTTCAGGAAATGTATATCCCTTCTGGTCAGAACCTTGTGGCAGACACTCTGAGCTGGTCCTTAACTCAGTACCACTAATGGATGCTTCACAAGGCTATGTTTCTGGACAATATCCACAAGTGGGGTATTCCTCAAGTGGATCTTTTTGCCTACCCTCTGAACAGACATCTTCCTCTGTTTTGTGCCAGAGTTCCAGGTCCTCTGGTGTGGAAGGTGGATGCCTTCAGATTTTCTTGGAAGGGTATGTTTCTTTATGCATTCCCTCCCCTTCCTCTCATTCTGAAAGTCCTGTTCAAGATTCAACAGGATGCTCCCAATATCTTGTTGATGACTCCCTTTTGGCTACAACAGTACTGGTTCCCTCTACTTCTGTATCTAGCTAGGGGCAATCATCACAAGTTACCTCACAGGGTGGATCTAATTACACAAGACAAGGGATCTCTCATCCATCCCCACCTGTCCATGCTTCAGCTGACATTGTGGGTGATAGGATTTTGATTCTCACAGACACCTTTTTTCTGTGGACGTGCTGCAAGTCCTGCAGGAGGCCAGGAAACCTACTACTAGGAAATCCTACTTATCCAAATGGAAGAGGTTTTCAATTTGATGTCTCTCTCATAACCTGGACCCATTTACTGTGGATGTTCCTTTAATTCTCTTTTATTTGTGTGAGTGGCTCAATGCTGGTTTGGCCTAGTCTTCTATTAAGGCCCACTTATCAACTATCTACTTGCCTTCCTTTTTCTCCTCCTTTAGCTTCTAGATTTGAAATTAAACAATTTCTTAAAGGCGTCGCTAATATTAGACCCTCCTCCCTGGGATCTTAATTTTGCTTCAGTTTCCTTGCTACATTGTTCCTTGAAGACTGTACTTTATTTAGCTCTTACTTCTGCTAAATGGGTGTCAGAGTTGCAGGCCTTTATGGCTTGTCCTCCTTATTTGTTCTTTCATGAGGATGGGGTGTCCTTGCGCACTAATCCATCTTTTATGCCTAAGGTGGTTAATGAGCTATCACTGAATCAGTCTATTAATCTGCCTACTTTTTTCCCCTGTCTGCAATCTGACAGTGAGAGGATGCTGCATACTTTGGACATGCATAGGTAACTCATGGTTTTTTTTTTTTGGATAAGACTAAGGCTATTAGAAAATCTGATCAGTTATTTGTTTCTTTTCATCCTAGATCTTTAGGACTTGCTGTATCCAAGCAAACACTTTATTCTTGGACTAAGGCTATTTCCTTTTGTTACACTTTTCATGGCAAGAGTCTTCCTTCTTTAGTTAAGGCTCATTTTACTAGAGCTGTGGCTTCTTCGGGTGCTTTTTTCAAGGGTGTAGATACTAATTCTATTCTTGAGACAGCTACCTAGACTTCTGTACATACCTTTACCAAGCACTACAAGTTGGATGGTATTTCCAGAGCTAAGACTGGTTTTGCTAGAGCCATTCTTCATGGCGTTTTAGGGGGCTCATCTGCCCCTACACCCTCCCAGGTTTCCCCTTGAGCTTTGGCACTCTCTCATCTGTTAAGAATACTGCAGCAGTGAATATAAGGACATAGTACAATTGTGTAAAATCTTACCATAACTGTATGTGTCCTTTCTTTCACTGCTGCAGTATTCACTCCCTCCATCTCCCTTGTCTTTTGCCTTCCTGCATGTACAGTTTATCTCTTGGTTTTCTTGGACTGTGTTCCTACTTGGTCATTCAGTTCTGATTATGGTAGGTCTGAACGTCACCTTTATGCCCCACCTACAGTATGCAAGGATTGCTTGGTTGACATTTGTTGTATCTTTTAAAAGGAACAAGTAGTCTTTGGTAGACTGGCAGGACATTCTAGCTTCCATGGCAGAGAATCCCCATCTGTTGAGAATACTGCAATAGTGAAGGCAAAGAAATCTGCCATTATGGTAAGATTTTACAAAACTGTACTTTGTTAATGTATTGCAGGAGGTGTTGAGTTCTTGTTTTGCTGTGGTGGTAGGAATTTTCCAATGTAAAAAGTGTGATCAGTGGAGTGTACAGGTCCTAGGTATATCAAGGTTGGTAATGGATGAAGGAAATAATCTTAGGTTATAAACAGAGGATTGTAGGCTTAGTCATTTAAAGAATAATGAACCTAGAAGTTACTCATCTCTGAGGTATGAAGAACTAATTTGCTTTTGCCAGCAAGAGTAATAAATCTGTAGATACTTGCTGCAGTTTGATAGTGACATCCTTCTGACTGAAACAGCACCTTTTCTTAAGTTTCCTTATGGATCTTTATATAGGATCCCTGTGACTGAATTTTCTCAAACAAAATACAACAATGGACATGAAGTCATACAACTAGCTACCTGTTGAAATGTGGGCACTCAAACTGCCTAGTGCCAAAAAACTGAAAAAAAAGACTGAAAACACAAGGGAAGAAAATCACTCTGCTCCTTAAAACTTCTTTATGCAGGGGTTGAGTGGGTGGGGGGTACCCCCATGTGGGTATACCAACTCTCAGATCACCATACCTCAGAGAAAATGGGATATTCCAAGAAAAGGCCATCTCAGACTTGCTATATGCAAGTCTGATCTTTCGGCTATTTAGTCTCTTATGTTTTGGGAGTTGTTCTAGCTTGTCCTAACATTTTGCATGGTTACCCATATGGCTTAGGGCTTTCAGGTGAAGCATTCCAAGAAGAGGTGTATGAGGAATGGGAATCTAATTGTGCTTCACCCAAGAAACATCTTTTGTGTCTTCACATACCTGCTTGTTACAAACTGTTGGAATTTTAAGACATCTCACTTTCAAAAAAGTGCACTTCACCCTTTGCCTTCACTAATCTGTACCACCATAAGGACCACCAGAATTAAACTTCAGAGCATTCTAAGTGGCGCTTATAAAAACAACATGGCTGCAGATAAGAAAACAGGAGAAGGTATCAGTATTCAGATACTTCTGTGTGTGATTTGTAGAAAATAAACGTGAAAAAGCACCTGCTGTGAATAAAGATTTAAAACTTACCAATTTGGGGACAAGAAAGACCAGAATGAAACTCAGCAAATAAGTGCTGTGATAACAATTTGTAATACTGCTCATGTTGACACACAGTTTTAAATGGAAATCATTCAGAAAAATTATTACAGACAAACACTAAGTGATAACTAATTACTTAACAGTTTCCAGATACTAAGAATATTCATAGACATATTCCTATAGTCTACTTAGAGCACAAATTGGTTTAATGAAATGTTGTTGAATCAGTGCCAGATGAGTAGAAGTACATACAGTGATTATATTAAAGTTCTGTATACTGGTGTTGGGACCTCAGCATTCTGGATGTCAACACTCAAACTAGAAGGAAAAAATGATATAAAATTTTTCCTAATTAGGGAGTTTTTTTTCTGAACTTGAAAGTATGATCAAAAGTGTTATCCAGGGTCTTATAATGTCCACACTTCTTCAAGGCACTACCCTTGAAATTACTGATAATGTATTTTAGTGGTCCAATTTTGTATACTACTCTTACTGGCCCAACACAGGCATTTTTTCTAGGATTCCTGTAAAATATAAAAGTCATTCAGGTTGTTGACAGCTGCACTTGTTTGAAGTCCAGACTTTTCTTTAGCATCATTTAACAAAGAAGAAAGCATTTGTTTGTGCTGAATATTGGCTTGCCTTGCATTGGTGCTGTTGAATTGGAGTATAGTGAAATGGAGTGCCTAGAATGGTAGTGTTGTGTGGTAAAGGTGATTGGAAAAACAATACTTCATGCACAGTGGCTATCACTCCTCCATTATTCTGTGATAGCCAATACAGAGTATCAATAAGCAGTTGGGTGAAACAAATATGTAATAAGTAAGTCCCCTTGTATTTGGAGAAAGGGATAGTGGACTACATCATTAATTTCTTCTCTGATATCTGGTATGCAAGCAATAATGCCCAACAGGGTGTGTGTTACTGTGTAAATAATGCACGCCCGGGGGTGTTCTGAGGCCCGACCCTGGAGTGCATTATTGTGCTTAGAGAATGGTCGGTCTGTAAAATTTTTTGCTTTGTTTTATTTATTTATTTTTATTATTATATTATTATTATTATTATTATTATTTGTAAAATAGTTCCTCAGCCTAATGTTTCAAACTTGCTGTAGTATATGTAAATAATGTTGGAGGAAGTATTTCACATATAGAAAATAAGATTTTCAAAGAATGTCCAGATTTATACCTCATTTTTTTGTCTGTTACTAAACAAATTGTGGTTTGCTGGCAAATCATTGAGGATTGAAGTCACTAAATGACTTGCATTTGATTTTTAGACTTTATTTCCTTCAGGAAATGCATAACAAAGATCCTGTTTTTTAAGCAACTTTCTGATTTTATAACAGCATTGTTAGAATCTGTTCCTATTTTTGAGTGTTTGTCCCCCCTTTATTTTAGGCTTTATCCACATTTCTTGAGCTAAAAGGTTGAGAGGTTTGCATACTGCTGTTACTGCTCAGTCGCGCTCTCTCTCTCTCTCTCTCTCTCTCTCACACACGCTTCCACTTTCATACACGCAAGCATGCATACACACACACATGCAGACAAAAACACCCCCTTTTCATTCTTTTTTTAATGTTTCTTTTAATTTTACACTCACTGAACAGCACAAGTGCTGCTTAGCGAGTGTAAAATAATGGCTTGATTAATCTCTCTCTTTCATGCATGCATACATACACTCACACACACAGACATAAACACACACACTTTTCTATATTTTTTCACGTTTTCTGTTTGTTTTAATTTTACACTCACTAAACAGCAAAAGCTCAGTTTAGTGAACATAAAATAAAGGCAGCCGATAGCTTCCTTACAGCTTGACTTTCACGGCAGATTAATATGCTGCCATGTAGTATCAGATTCATTTTTTTCAGCGGGCATTACCTGTATATTAACACCCTTCTGGAGAAAGTTCATTCTCCAGTTAGGGTTCAATGTATGGTTTACCCACTATTTAATGAAAAATAATAGACAGATTTGCAGAGAAAAAGCCAGTTATATTACTTTGTGAAAGCATTGTTTTAACTGTATTTCTGTTTAGCACCACTATTTCCATTTATAATGACATTATTGGCAGCTGGGTACTTTTGTCACATGATTTATCTTTTAGTGACAGGTAAAATATGAAAGGATGACATGTGATAAAGGAAATGACATTAGGGCTGTGTACTTCATATGAAAGACGTAGAAGGTTATGATTGGGTTTGCAATAGTAACCACATTATCATGTGTTCGAGACATGGAAGCAAATAAATTTACCTCAAGAGCTTGTCAAAGAATAAAAGCCATAATGCTGTATGTTACTTCTTCGTGATTAACTTTTATAAAAGCATGCTTCTGCACGTTAGAATTACTATAGCTCCCAGATGTTGTGTTTTACTACTTCCAGTGCTATGCTTTGCACAGATAAATGAATGTAGCAAATGGCATCATTTATGCATTTCAGTAATACTAATACCCCATCCTGTGAAAATTAACTTGTTTGAGACATAGCAATTAGTGAAGGAGCTGAATATTATGAATGTACACAAAGAAAAACTACCACAAGCTTCCCAGAGCAGCAGAGTCCAACAAAAATAAAAGCAAATAATATATAAAATAAAAAATATAATAAATATTGGTAGAGTCTATGAGTCTATAAAGGGTGGAGATATAAGGAATCAAACAGGATAGATGGAAGCTAAGTGGATTATCAAGGGAGATTTTGGACATGGGTTGAATGATTTTGTACCCATTAAACCCAAACTGAAGTCAAGACCACTAGCCAGATGAGAGTATTTGCCTTTGCATCTGCAATTATATATGTTTGTTTTCTTGTTAGTTAAAACAGTATTTTTACTTGCTTATAGGAAGTTTTATACATATGTTTATACAGTTTTTATGTTGCATTTATATGTACATGTTTTTATGTGCTGTTTAAATATATATTTCAGCTGTAGTTCTTTACATTTTATGGTCATGTGATTTAATGCTGTTTCACTTTTCTACTTAAAAGCCAGTTTTGATTCAATGTGTTTGTTATCTGATGAAGCATCAGTAGCTGTGAAAGCGCTTATGACCTACAATAAATAAATTTTTTAACCTGGAGAGTTGTGCCTTCCTTGGGTCCATCATTGTTCTTGGATCCATCAGTGTTCTTGGAAGAATGTACCCAGCCTTGAACTTTTATGATTCAATTACAGTACTGTATACAGGTATTAAAATTGTTCTATTAACTTACCAACCAAAATTGCCCTTAGAAGTGATACTATTAGTTTTTGCAGAAAACTACATTTGAAGCATATCTATCTAACAGTGTTGCTAGTGACTATTCAACTTGAGAAGCTGTAGTCTGAGTGATGCGGGCACTGAATATTATATCTGATGTTGTCAATCTTCCTTCTGTCCCCAACAAGTAGGGTTGGATCTGATCTGTCGGATCTGACTTTACCGATGCTAAAGCTCACAGCCACCAAATCTCTCAAGGTTCTCCCTTACCCACAATGCACTTACCAAATTATCCCAGATCTTGTTTGCCACTTCTAGCTATCAGATGTTTTCAACCAGTCTCTCTCTCAAACGGTTTTAGATAAGTAACATTTTCTGAATTTTTTTCTGAACCTTTCCTTTAAATAGTTTACATTTGTTGTGGTTAATATCTCTTTTGCTCTTCTTCCTTTAACTTGTTAACTCCCTTGCCCTTACGACTTTGTCATAAATTCTTACTTACCATTGTTCGTATTCCCTTGCCTCATTCTCTTAACTATTGCCTTTAGAGTGGTATAATTATAACTTTTTCCTTTTTGCTGCTGGACCTATTTCTTCTCTTTCCCCTTTTCGTACTTGGTACTCTCAGATACTATCGTTAGTATCTCCCCCATTGTTGGTATCCCTCCCCCTCTGTTTCTTCTGCTATCCTGTTAAAAAAAGTTAGCTTTTCTAGTTTTGATTGCCTTTCCACTAGAATATCTGTCTGTTTTTCCTTCAGATACTGCATGATGACTGACAAACCTGCGGGTTTTAAAAAGTGCTCCGAATGTGGGCATAAGTTGCCGCTCTGGGAGGCACACACACTTTGTGTGTACTGCTTGGGTCCTTTACATTTACAGAAGGACTGCTCAATCTGCCACAGATTTAATCCATGAGCATTGATGGAGCAGCTTACCTCAGACTGCAGGGGTTCCGGGTGTTTCCCTAACTGGACGTCTGGCTCATTACCACTATGACCAGCCATCAACTCATGTACACAAGGGATCAGTTTCTCCACAACTGCACTTTCCTAGGAATAACCATAAACTAAAGCAAATCACAACTTCAGCCAACTCAGGCATTCAAATTTATTGGAGCACTGTTCAACATAAAGACTGCCATCGCTTCCCTTCCACCGCAACGTGTGACACCTGTGCACTGGCCCAGTAATCAAGGAGCCTCAATCCTCACCACTAGCACCAGTGAGGAGTGTCCGCATTGGGAGGATAACAAGTACACACACACACAGTAAAGTACAATTTCCCTTAAGAGCACACAGAGATCACAGTCAGTCTGGGGCTAGCTTCTCCCTTTCTCTCCAGATCCCAACAAGACTCCCCACTGGCACAGCTATAGGGTTCAGATCCCAGCTGAGTAGTCAAGGCAAAACCTCCAGTACCCACTCTGTACAACCAGTGCTTTGTGTCCCTGCCCAAGTAGCTGACACTTTGAGATTTGAATTATATACAAACACACAGACACTCCTGGGGAAGGTTGGCACACGTTCTCCAGCTAAGCCCCCTTCTGCCCAGACTATACGGTAGTAATCACTGCCACCAACTACTCTTATCAGCTACTCTAAAGGCCCTTACCAAAGGGTACCCAATTCTACTGTGCAATGTTACTGGTATCCAATTGGTAAGTGTGACTGAGACTTGAAGGCTATTTATGAGTGGTTTTGTACAGTATCACCAAATACATGCAAGTACTCTACGAGCTTAACTTATCTCTACACAAAATAGCCACAGTTCAAAGGTTTAAATATATTTAATAATAAATAATAAAAACACAAGACAATGCTCATTAATTCAACACAGTGACATTAGAGAGTTCAGAAATCAATTGAAATACTTTAAAACAACATTGTAGGGTAGTCTCACATAAATATAGACAACAGCTAGACTAATCTTACTAGTTCTATCTATCTCTAAGAAAAATCACTGTTCTAAATATCTTACAGAACAAAGCAAAGTGCTGGTGAGCTGATGTGTCAGGTTCAGACACAAATACAAAATGCTAAATCTTTCTCTCTGAGAAAGTCTTAAATTGATAATACACATTCCTGCTGAGTCATTTCAGATTACATTATTCTTTTGACACTTCTGCTTAAGTTTTCTAGGCTCACAGAATTTAAAATTTAACATTTCTTTGTAATCTGCATCTGCCAGGAAGCCATAGCAATAAAATACACTTTACATGTGAAACCTAGTAATTATCTCTGTCTTAGGACAATAAAATTTCCTGGCCCAGAATTCCTGTCTCTGAGCTTGAGATCACACACAGTTGTAAAATTCTTTACTTATCAGCTTTCTTCCAGCAGGGTGCACAGTGGTTACATTGTTAAGCTTAGCACATAACACAGTTTTCTTACATTTGTGAAACCAGCCTGTAGATCATATTAATATTTACAATGACACAGAATTATTTACAAAATTCTATCTGGCTGGGCTGGCAGGCTCTCAGTTTTTCACAATGAGTTCAAACTATAATGTCACAAGTCAAGAAGGGTGTAGAAAACACATCAGTCTCAGCCCACACAGTTCTCCGAACTCTAGGCCTAATGGCAACAGTGATAACCTTAGTTATGTTGGCCAGGATTTACATGTGGATCCTTCAATGGTTGTTAGCTACTCAATGGGCAGTCTTCCATCAGTCAGTGTCCTTCCAAATAAAAATTACCAACACTTGAAAAAAAAGATCTGTATTGGTGAATCCAATCCGATCAACTGTGCCATGACCATCCCTTCATCCCCCAGAAGCCCAAAGCCATAGTGACCACAGATGCTTTCCAGATATGGTGGTGGGGGCATTATCTGAGGAAGACAGTCCAGGGTACTTGGTCCTACGAAAAGGTAATTTTGCATATAAATGTTATGGAGATGAGAGCAGTGCTCTTGTCATTGCGAGCATTTCAAGATGTTCTTCCCTCTGGGACAATTGCAGTTCAAATGGACAACATGTCAGTCAGCTGGTAAATCAACAAACAAGGGGGAACCAGATCTTATCCACTGTGTTGAGAAGCTCATAGTTTCTGGCAGTGGGTGATCTCTTCCAACCACTTTCTGTTCATGACACACATTCTGGGGAGATCCAACATTATTGCAGACAAACTGAGAAGGTGCATTCTTCTTCCACATGAGAGGTCCCTCAACGAGAAAGTGGCAGATGAGATTTTCCATCAATGGGGCCAGCCATGGTGCAATCATTTTGCCTCTCCTTTAAACAAGTGCAGCAACTACTTTGCCCTGATTCCCCCACAGTGGCAGTCAAGGGATGCTCTACCTATCGATTGCCCCCCCCCCGGTCTCCTTTGTTGCCTTCCCACCAACCTCATTGATTCCCAGATGTCTGCAGAAAGCTGCCAAGGTAACAGCAGAGTAATCCTCATTGCCCCCTATTGGCCTCAACAAATTTGGTTCCCCTTCCTATGGTCTCGCATGGTTCAACCCCCATGCAACCTAGATCTGATTCTGGATCTCCTGTCTCACCTGACAGGCATGTCACACTGATATACCAAACCTCAAGCTGACTGTTTTGCTTCTTCAGTTCCCTTAGCAGAAACTCTATGATTTCATCACCTGTCTGACATATAATTTTATCTGTCCATAAACCCTCGACAAGAAAAACATATTCCAGTAAATGGAAAAGGTTTGCCATTTGGGCTCAAGCAACATAATCTTTACCCCTTTTCAGCTCCCATCAATCACATTTTAGATTTCCTTACTCGCCTATTTCAAAACGGTTCTAGTACTTCAACCATTAATGTACAGCTAGCAGCAATTTCAAATTACCATACAGGGTTTAATGGCATATCCATAGCTTCTCACAAATGGAACAAGCCCTCTTAAAAGGGACACTTCTTCTAAAGCCTCCTTTTAAAGACCCTACACCTCCATGGGACTTAAATGTGATGCTTCAGTCTCTCACACAACCTCCCTTTGAACCAGCACCTACATGTGACCTTAAATATCTTACATGGAAAACAATTTTCTTGATTGCCATTACTTCTGGAAGAAGAATTTTGGAGATCCAAGCGCTATCTTCTAAACCTCCTTACTTGTTTTCCGCAAAGATAGAATGACTTTACATACCAACCCGTCCTTTCTTCCAAAGGTGGTGTCAGAATCCAGCATCAATAGAACTATCAATTTACCAGTGTTTTTTCCACAAGTTTACCAACAAAGGAGAATATATCTCACATTTACTGGATGTTCATAGACAATTGCAATTCTGTCTGCATAGAACAGAAAAAATCAAGAAAGCAGACCAACTGTTTATCTCCTTCTCTGAACCAAAATTGGGAAAACCAGTTTACAAAGTTACCCTATCAAAGTGACTGACAAATTGCATCTCCTTTGTCTGTGCTAAATAGGGCATTCCTCTTACACATCCCTTGAAAGCACACTCCACTACATCCATGGCTACTTCCACAGTTTTTCATTCAAGAATGTCTATGGATGATATTTGTATAGCAGCAACTTGGGCTACTCCCCATACCTTTATCAGTCATTACAAGTTGGATCTGGTCTCCAGAGGTAGGACGTCATTTGGTTCTATGGTGGTCAGGAATATCCTTCATTGGGCCCAACCTGGATACAAGTAGCTAGGGACACTGTCCCACTTGCTGAGGATAGAATGAAGATTGGCAACATCAGATAAAGAAGTTATGTACTTACCATAACGTTCCAACTGTGTTGTCGGTCTTCATTCTTCCTCAACACCCCTCCCACCAACCCCTGTCCTTGGCTTCTGGAGGAACGAGTATTTACCTGGTCTCTATATATCTCTCTCTCTCTCTATATATATATATATATATATATGTAGAGAGAGAGAGAGAGAGAGATATATAGAGACCAGGTAAATACTCGTTCCTCCAGAAGCCAAAAGAAGAAGTGTGTGTGCCTTCTATGGAAGGTTGGGCGCCAGGCTAGCAACTCGACACTGTAAAACTCCACTGCCAATCATGAGCAGACAGGTGATCCACTGTGGCGACCCCTAACCAGGAAAAGCCGAAAGAAGAAGAAGAATCACATTCACTTTATAAACCACCCTCCATTACAGGAAAAGATGACAAAAATGAGGAGAACAGAAATTGCCCCACTACCAATCCCCAAATAACCTCTCTGTTTATACAGTAATCATTAGAACATACCCCATTGATTCATATCTTTGCTGTCTTACATCTGATCCAATTCCTAATCCAGCTTGTTGCATTAGTGTCCATACCCATAATCCTCAGCAGTTTTAATTATGGACCTATGTAGTAATGCATCAAACATTTTGGCCAAATCTAAACTGATAGTTTCTGCTGGAATATTACTATCCAAAGCCTTGGCCACCTCTGAATAGAAGGAGAATAAATTTGTTGAAATTGACTTGCCTTTAGAAAAGCAATGCTGATAAAAATCAAAGTATACAACATTCTCACCCTTCATCATTACAGAAATCAAACTTATTTCAAAGATCTTTTCCAATTAGCCTCGTAAGGCTGATTGCTCTGTAATTGTAATTATTTACTACATGATTACTGTCCTTAATGATGGGGATCATATGTATACTTCCACTATAATGAAGTGGTCCCACTTTTAAAATTTTCTAGAAAAGGAACTATAAACAATTAGCTAAACAACCCCTTAATACTATAAAAACATCCCACTTATTTGGTCAGATTTCCAGAGCTGTATCCTTTTTAATGCACCTCCGTGTAGAACTGTTGAGTTAAAGTTAGTGTTGAGTTTGGAAAAGGGAAGTGAAAGACAACCTAACAAAGCAGCAACAGTTGCTTCTATGATATTTATAGCAGAATGTAAAACAACATATTTTTAAATTCTTTACCTTTATATGACTAAAATACTTAACATTCAAACTATAAAAGATCAAACCCAAAACATCTATCATTAAAACAGCAAAACTCAACAGATCAGAAGAGTAGCACACTTTCCTCTTCTGATCCATTAACCATACCATTAACTCTGGCTTCACCCTCCTACTGCACCTTACTAATGTATGCTAACCCTAACCCTGCCCCTGGTCTTACCCTATCCCTCTCAGTTACCTTAGAAAAAATATTCCTGTAATACTACCACTCCATATAACATCTCAGACACACACACACACACACACACACACACACACACACACACACACACACACACACACAATACATCCATCACTTAAATTGCCCTTACTATATCCCTGACATCTACATATTCCCACCAACATTCCAATATACTATCCTCTTACCTAACACACACACTTGCACATACAGACTCCCACCCTTCTAATCCCCAAAGCCACACTTAAACCTCACAATCCTTTGCATTAGATAAAAATGTACTTTTTTACCTTATGGGCACACATGGCAAACTTTCAATTAACTCATTCAAGCCTATAACATCTTTTTATATATTTCCTGTTCACACCCATAGCTCCTTGTGGCATCCAGACCTTTTTGGGGGTCTGACTTCTTTATCTAAGTAACTTACCAGCTAATAAAAGGTGGTATTAGAAATTGCAAGGAGTTATTAACAAAATGATAGTAAGATTGTTAGTCTAGGATATCCTACAATAGAGAAATGAATCACTGTTTGTCAGCTATTCAGATTTTCGTAATTAATTGATGATATGGTGTGATATGCCATGGTGAGAAATAAAAAAATTCATTTTCAGTGCCCATTTGTATCACACTGTACATGAAATATTACAGGTTGTTAGCAAATATGAAAATAAACGTTTCCATATGTACTTAATACTTCAAAAACAGTGATTTACAAACTGTTGCATGCCATCAGGTGAAGTAGACATTGTTGCAGAAAACTGTCGTTGCTGTTTGTACAGTAAATTACATAGCATGAGAGAATTTCAATGTCATTTGCATTGCTAATTATAAAATAAAGCATATGTTCATATTTCTGTATATATCGCAATAAGCATGCACTCATAAATGAATATCCTGATGTGATAGCCTATGTCTGGTTAACAAAAATGCTCTAACAATATATATCTAGGATGATCACTTTGCAAGATATGATAATTTGTTTGTGAAAGTGTACCAAAAAACATAATTTGGGGTTTGTGTGCATTATACTATATTACAGTATTTATGGAAAGACTATGAATGCATTAACGTTTCTCACTGTAATGAATACTTCTTACTGATAGCATTGCTTTTTTTACAGTTTTAATAGCTTTTGTTGTTTATGAAATATTTGCATTTGTTTATCTTATGCGTTTTGTTTATTTTTCAGAAAATGCTCTGGACTGCAAGATGAGTGTAGGCTGTAAGGGGTGTGACATTACACCCCACATAGGGGTTAATGAGCTAAATGATCACTCGGTCTTTTGACCTTTTAAACAATGGGTGGGGGAAACTTGTTATTATAGAAAAATATGATAATTTACAAATGTACACGGTGTTGTTAGTGCTAGCATTTCCATGTCCACCTAAATAATACAATGATGAGAGTGAAACATTCAGGATTTTTTTATTCAAAAAACAAGTAAAGAAGCTTGGAGTAGAAAAGTCACATCCTGTCGTTTTTTTATGTACTATTCATTGTGTATAAAATCTGAGGAATCCTCCTGGACAACCTATTGTTTTGACGGCTGGAAATTTTGCAAATAATGCAGCAACATGTTTGGGTGATGTTTTAAACCCGTTACTTGGACAAGTGGTGTTTAATATGAAAAACACACAAGAGCTGTTAATAAAACTGAAAGACTTGTATTGGCAACAGAGTTACTATTGTATGTTTGATTGGGACTATTATTTGTAACTACAGGAAATAGCAGTAGGGGTGCAGTTTGCCTACACCAGTGCTAAGATTTCATGGGAGCAGTTGAGGTTGAAAAAGAACTACTTACCTAATATTTTTTTCTAGATAAGCTATTTTTTATTACTACTTAGTCACTGAGTTACTGATCATATACAAAGGGTCCCTATGACAATTTCTCACTTTTTCCCACTTTATGTACAATATAAACAACAATACCTATGGTCTTTAATTTGCAACTGAGGTGCTAAAGCAGACCATAAGCTATTGAGATATGACAATAGGAAGCAACGTAACATAATTTCCAAAGTGTTGTTTATCTGGGAAATGAACAGCTACCAATGTTCTATGGCATGCCACAAGTCACCATCTATTACATTTAATCAAGTCACTGTTTTTTAAAGAAATATGTGGAACACAAATAAATATAACAATGGGCACTGACTGAAATAGTAAAGGTTAAGTTAAAATAATTTTCTGTTTAGAAAGAGATTAGTTTAAAGTTTGATGGTTGCTTAAAGAAGTCAGTTTGGACCTTACAAGCAAGTAAAAAAGAGCACAGGGGGATGTTTAGATCTTATGAAGGGATGTGAACAAGATAATTAGATAATATATTTTGTCAGCATGTATACTGACTTTTCCTCTACACTTCATAGCTTAGTCCTTCAACACGGGACCTTAGTAGTGAATGACTCACAAGTTTTTCCTTATTATAATGGGAATGTTAGATCTAACACAGGAATTATGAGTATGTTTTGTTCCTCAGTAGGGTGCAATAACAAGGATATGCGCCCTTGTGTCAAATATATAGTATGTTCCTTGGTTAAGAAAATACATGCTAAAGATATAAATGGTGATTCTCAAGCAGTGGTTTATGCTATGCATTGCAGTTGTGATCATCTGAAAGGTTTCAGTGGATAAACTCAAAGTGCATATGAATTATATGAGGAGGGGAATATAGAAACAAATCCAGTGGCAGGACACTAAACAGCAACATAAAAATAAATAAAACAAAAGCAGTCAAATCAGCTTTTTAGCTAGCCATAGGTGGAGAGGGAGCTTTAGAATCAGCACTTTAGCTGGAATGTCATTTAATTCTGAAATTTGATATATAAACTCTTAAAGACTTAAAAAATGACTTGAAATGGTCAGTGTTAGTTTTTTTAGTTGTACTATGATGATACTGTGTAATTGTGTGTGCATGTATAAGCAATTTGTATCATGTCTTTAAGACAGTACATCGTGTTTAAGCCATTAGGTAAAAAATTGTGGCTTGATTGGTGGAACTGGCTATAAAAGTTGAATGTCTATTGTTAAACGTCTTTATTCCATTCGAAGGAGATATGTTGAGAAGCCAGGAGTTGCATGACTAAATGTGGAGATTGGTTTTATCAGTTGACATGAGTTGTCTATGATTTTTTAATTTATATTTGATTAAAATTCATTTTTAATAGTTGATGTGTTCCACATGCAAACACTGAAAAAATAATTTGCAATATTTTAAAATAAAGTAAAATAATCCTCTTGCCTGTATTTGGATTTTACTTTTCACTATTAGAGAGCAGTGCTAGTCAAACCATCAAGATTATAACACTGTGTTACTTCTCTGTATTCATCTTTTCCTCTGCAGTAAAACTTTTTTTTATTTTGAAACACTAGTTGTATTCTTCTCACTTGTACTTCACTATTATTTCTCACTGCTGAGTATTAGAGAACAGTGTTTGTCTAAGCAGCAAAGAACAATGTTGTCTGTTGTGGCTTTACAAGTGAAGTTGTGAAGTAGAATTAATACAGCACCAAATGTTTTATTTTATTAATGAGTGCAACATTCACCCATGCAAAGATGAGCATCATGGGACAATAAGAGTTCCACAGTACTGCAACATCAAGTAAACACTGCATCAAATGATATTTGTAATCATGTAAAATAAAATGAAATATTCCTCTTGGCATAACTTACTTTAGGCACACCAAAGGATGCACAGTAGCAAACTCCACCCACTCATTCTTCTCACAGATGGTCTCCTCTCAACTGTTTCTAACTTTCAGGGATGTCCCTGATTTCTACTCAAAATTTAGCTCTGTCCCTTTTAATCCCTCCTAAAACTGGTGACTTTCAGAAAAAAGTTGATGAATTACACTTAATAAATAATGACAGTAATTAGAGTTCTAGACTTGTTTTACTTCAGAAAATGTATATTAATTCACATACTATTATTCTGTCAGTGTTTCAAGTTAATAGTACTAATATTTTAAAAGTGTCCCTGATTGTCCCTTAACTCATACCCATAGCCATGGCATTTGCTATGAATATGTATAAGTAATGAGTGCAGCCCCATTCATATCCTTGATGTTTGCCACGTGTATGCTATATTTAACAAAGTCTTTTCAATATTGGATTTCAGAGACATGTGTTCCTTAAAGCACCAAACAAGAATGTTGTTGTGTTGTGTCTCTTCTCTAAGATCATATTCATCTTTTTCATAAGTGCATTTCCACAATGGAATGAATAAATCCTCTGGATGCTGTATTGTACAGGCCCCTGATGCTGTACTTTTTATGATTGCATAAAAGCAACATTCAGCCACACAAAAATACAGCATCAGGGGCAGTCAAAGCATTCCACAGTCATGTAACAACTTTATACAGACAGTGCACCAATAGCTGTCTGCAATCATGTAAAATATAGTGAAATATTCATCTTGTCTACAACTGGCTATTACATCTTACTATCAGGTATCTGAAGACTGCAGTTATGAAGGTATCAAGACCATAATACTGTATGTTGCTTCCCCATGCTCATCTTTTCAGAAGTACATTAGCTTTATTTATTTATTTATTTATTTATTTATTTACATCTGTTAACCGGGGGTGTCTGACTAAGCTGAAAAGGCCCTTTTTCAGCAGATGCCCGGGGAGAAAACCTCCACATAGAAAAATTACAGATACATTTAGACATGATCAGTATACACACAAATTACAAAAAACATGTTTTTACAGTGGTATGCAGCACATCAACAGTTACAGTGGAGAGAACAAACAAAAAATATTTAAAAGTAAAGGTACTTAATAGATTTGTGGTGTACAGCTGAAATTTGGAACATAGGTAGAATACATACATAGTACACAGGTACAGTACATACATTGTAGATTAGCCAGTGTTTGTGAGAATAGTTTTCAATCTTAATCAAGTACTCTAGGTGTAGCATGTGTACCTTATCCGCTTTCACTAGCCTGGGGAGCAATCATGGCACTGCCAACTTTGCTTGAGATGTTGCCTGACGAGGTCTTTAAAGGAGGCTTTGGATGATGTGTTTTGAATGCTAGTGGGGACAGAGTTCCATTTTTAGCCACTGAACTACTATATAGCACATCTCCAAAGCTATTGTAGCTGTTGGTGACTTCTAGTAGTAGCTTGCTTGATGATCTAAGAGGCCTTTTGGCTGAGTGATGTACTAGGTTTTTGAGGACAGGACACTTATTGGGGAGGTAATAGATAGAATGACAGAGGCAGAGCTGATTGTAGGTTAGGAGGTTGGGCAGTTCAAGCCAGTGGAGCTGTCTCAAAGCAGTACAGTGATGAGTTCTATATGAGCAATTTGCAGCAAAGCGGGCATTTCTGTTATAGCAGACTTCCAGTTTGCTTAGTTCAGTTTTGTTGAGATTAGTCAGAATGGGAGATGCATAGAGTAGGGTGGATAGAAGTTGGGAGCGAGCAATGGCTGATCTTGTGTTGTTG
Source organism: Protopterus annectens (assembly GCF_019279795.1). NCBI lineage: Eukaryota > Metazoa > Chordata > Ceratodontiformes > Protopteridae > Protopterus > Protopterus annectens. The sequence continues at coordinate 386,213,673 of NC_056737.1, read as the reverse complement.
GTAAGAAATGGTTTGATACGGTAGAGTGATCCCAGTTTGGCATGTACTTTTTTAATAGTTAAGTTGAGATGACTATCAAATTTTAGGTGGGAGTCTATGGTTATTCCCAATAGCTTAGCCTGTACCACTGGAGCGACTGGAGTAGCATTTGTGAAGTAGATAGTGAATTGACTGTTATCAGTGTTTTTGTTAGAACTGGTTATAATCATAAACTGAGTTTTCTTTGGATTGAAGATAAGTTGGGCTTTGGTTAGTTTTCAACATCAGAAAATGCTAGTTGAGTTGTTTGCAGGAGGGTGGGAATGTTTTGTGCAGCACAGATTAAGGTAGTGTCATCTGCATACTAAATGATAGATGCATGCTGTGTGGAGGTATGGAGGTCATTTGTGAAGATTGTGAATAGTAGTAGTCCTAAGATAGAACCCTGTGGGGCTCCTATAGTTATGGGCAGCTGAGGAGAGAGAGAATTTTCCCATTTCACAGCTTGGTACCTGTCAGTTAAGTAGCTTTGGAACCAGGTAAGAGTGGAATTTGATAGGTGATACTGGTTTAGTATGTTTAGCAGGATTTGGTGCGAGACTGTGTCATATGCTTTGGACATATCCAAAAAAAAGAGTTGACACCTACAGGCCTTCATTTTTGAGATGGTTTACTGTGTCTGTGAAGCAGAGGAGGGCTGTAGTGGTACTATGGGCAGGTCTGAAACCATGCTGACAGGATGTCACTCTATGGATGCATTTTTCTAGGATTTTGGCCAGTGGAGAGTAAAGCAATGTGTCTGTAGTTATTAAGTTCAGTGGAGGTCCCACCTTTATGTATGGGTATAACATAGGATATTTTCCAGAGTTTGGGCACATAGTTTTCAACAATTGATCTGTTTATGAGAGTGGAGATTGGGATAGCAATAGCATCTGCTGTGAGTTTCAAGAAATAGCTGGGGAGTAGGTCAGCTGCTGTTGATGAGGTTTTTAGTTTGGAGAGCATGCTTTTGATTGAAGTGGTGGAAACTGTTTTGGGGGTAAAGCTTGTATTAGTGTTATTTGTGTTGGTGGGGCTAGTAAGGAAGGAACTGTCCTGTGATACTAAGGATAGAATTGAGTTTACAAAGTGGGAGTTGAATTGTGTTTCGATGGGAACTTTAGAGTCAGGGGTGGTTGGTTTGGGGGTAGCCTTTTGGGTGGGTTTTAGTAGCTGGTTTACATTTCTCCATAATTTTAGGGGGTTGTGTTGGTATTTAGTTTGTAATGTCGTGTAGTAGGATTTTTTGTCCAGCCTAATGCATTTTTTTGCATGGTTGCGCAGTTCTTGGTACTTAGTTAGGCTTTGTGTTTCTTTGTTTTTTTGATAGTAAAGCCAGCTGGCGTCTCTGGACTTGAGGATTTGTTTGGTTTCTTTACTGAGCCAAGGGTTTGTAGTGGTTCTAACCTTGATTTTGCGCAATGGAGCGACAGTGTCTAGGTTTTGTAGAAATGTTTTGTTGAAATATGCTACAGCCTGGTCAAGTGGGAGGGTTTTAAAGGGGGTCCAGTCACAGTTACAGAGTAAAGTATTGAGGACCTCAGGAGATAATTTTTTTTTGTGTTTCTAGTGGATATATAGTTAGTGGTTTTGCATATGCTTGTTCTACTACGTATAAAGTATATTATGTTGTGGTCACTTAAGGTGTCTGTGAGACAGCCTGTGTGGGGTACAATGTGGGGTTGTTAGGACCCAGTCAAGGATGGATTCCTTTTTAGATTTTTTATCATATGTAGTTGGAATTTGGACTAGCTGCTGGTAGCCATGGAGATTTATTAGTTTACTTGGTGGTTCTGATATGCAGGTAAACCAATCTACATTGAAATCCCCCAGAATAAGGGTTTCTTGTGAGTATGTGAAAGAACATCAGAATAAGAAGTCATCAAGGCTAGCAGGTGTATTACCAGGTGGAATATAGATCACAATTATAGTGATGACCTTTTTAGGGTGAAGTTGAAGTTGTGAGATAAGTATGTCCCAATTATTGGGGGAGGGGTAAGAGTTTGGTAATTGACGTACAGTTAAATTGGACTTATACAGTAAGGCAGTTCCACCTCCTTTACAAAGTGGTCTGTCTTGTCTAATGATATTATAGCCAGTAGGGAGAACTTCTGAGTTAGCTATACTTTTATTTAGCCAGGTTTCTGTTAAAGCAACTATGTCTGGAGAGTAGTGTGCTATTGTGGCATGGAGTTCAGGTATTTTATTTTTGATACTTCTAATATTAATATTTAGCATTAAAAGATGGCTGGTTTTGCTGCTGTTGTTGATTTGCCCTGGGATGAAGATAGTGGGGGTGTTATGTTCTGACATTTGTGTTGGAGCAGTTTGTGTTGGACAAGATAGATTTGGGCCTGGGTTGGGGTGGATATCCCCACTTATGGTGAGCCTGGTGTTAAAATGGTGATACAGATGTTGGAGTTTGGTGTGGAGTGTGAGAAAGTATTGTGTTTTTTTGGAGTAGGAATGAGAGCATATTTGTTTAGTTCTGAATTGGTCCATTATATAGTTCTTGAACAACTGTGGACAGCTATTAATATAATGTGTGGTGTCTGTATATGAGAGTGCATAATGTAGTGTTGTTCATAGGTTCATAGGTTCATAGGTTCATACTAGGCTATCTGCCAAAGGGCATTTATAAGCCTAGCCCATAGTTATGTGGCTTTCGCCACCCCATTAGTTTGAATAAAACTATGCCTATTATTTTGCTGTGCCTCTGTCAAGCAGTGACACTGAAGTAATCCCTGGCGTATATCTGCGATCTCCCATCCATTGGTCAAGATTCCTCTTGAACAAGGCCAGCGAGGTGCTCTGCCTTTTTTTTGTTCCACAGCATAGGGAGTCTCTGGGTGATGAATCTGTCCCTCCAGCACATTCTATTAATAACCGTGTCAAGGTTTAAGTCTCCCGCCCTTGTGGTTCTGAGGGATCTAGATTTTTTGAGGTGAAGCATATTCATCAAATCTGGGTTTGACATGGCCTTATATGTCAGGCAAAGGTCACCTCTGAGCAAGCGGTATGAGACTGAATAGAGCTGGAGTTCTTTCAGTCGGGCAGCATAAGACATATTTTTGAGACCCTTTATCCTTTTGGTGAGGAACTTTTGGGGCCTTTCCAGCTGCTGCAGGTGTCGGGTCAGATACATTCCGAATGGGGCATTGTACTCAATCATAGGTCTAATGAGTGATGAGTACAGGGGACGATGACCTCCCTTGATCTAGATGTGAATCCCTTCATGATCAGGTGGGCAATGTAGAAGGTTTTCCTAACTACTTTAGCAACATGAGTGTCAAACGAAAGGCTACTGTCAACCTGGGTCCCCAGATCCCTGATGACTTCTTCTGTGCTCAGTGGATTGCCACCTATATGGTAGCTAGGGGTAACCTTGTTTTTCCCGAAGGGTATGACTATGCATTTCTTGGCGTTTAACTTTAGGCCATGGCTCTGGCACCAGTTATCCGTTTCTGTGAGGCCCTTCTGAAGGATATCTGTGTCAGATGTGTTTTCGACTATGGCCAGTTTGCAGTCATCTGCAAACTTTGTCAGCCATAACCCTCCTGCGCTTGCTTGTACTTCAGAAAAGTAGATGCCGAACAAGAGTGGACCCAGGACTGAGCCCTGTGGGACACCACTTGTGACAGGCTTTGAGTCTGACATGGCTCCAACAACTCTGACCCTGTGGGTTCTGTCACTTAGCCAGTTTGCAACCCATCTTGTGATGTATGGGTTTACATTCAAGCTGATGAGTTTTTCGATGATACCTGAGTGGGGTATTGTGTCGAAGGCCTTTGCCAGGTCAAGGTAGGCTGTATGGACTGCCTTTCCCTCATCAATGGCCTTGGTGACTGTCTCAAAAAAGTCAACCAAGTTTAAAAGGCATGATCTGCCTTTGACAAAGCCAAACTGGGTTGGATCCAAAGTCTGCAAGTTCCCTATGTCTTTATTTATGAGTCCCATTATGATCCTCTCCATGGCTTTGCAGATAAGGCTTGTCAAGATAATGGGATGGTAATTTCCAGGGTCGGTGGAGGCACCGCCCTTGTGAAGTGGGACCACAGTCACCGTGCGCCACTCCTTGAGTCGTATCCTGAGGTGAGGCTAAGATTAAACAGCTGTCCTAACTGCGGGTTTAATTCCTCATTGAGTTCGTGGAGCACACAGCCGGGACACCATCCGTCCCATGGATGCTGTGTTTTTGCCTTGGAGAGAGCAGTTCTCACCTGGGCGTTGGAGATGTTTGGGGGCTACAATCCTCTGGTATAGATATCTCTCCTTTGGGGAGGGGGAGAAGTTTGCACTGAACCTGTCAGCCAGTATGTTGGCAATGTGTGTAGGTTCAGTAATCTTCACATCATTTTGAACTAATTCTGAGCATATCTGGGAGTTTCCTCCTAGGTTTCTAACATAGCTAAAGAAGGCCTTATGATTGTCTTTTGAGTCCTTGGTGATTTTTCTCTCAAAATTTGCCTTGGATGATTTTATGAGAGCTCTTAGTTTTTACTTATAATGATCAAAGGTGTCTTACCTTTCAAGGATTTTGCTCTATCTTGTAGTAGCTTCCTCCTTTTGTTGTAGAGCTTGTTTATGGCTGGGGTCCACCAGACTGGATGCTTGCCTTTGGTACAAAGAGTCTTAGTTTTGTTTGGGATTGCCTGATCCATGCAGTCCTGTAGGTGCTGGTAGAAGGCATTTGTAAGTGATTCAGTGGTTTGAGTAATGTTTACCACTGGCTCAGGGGCCTTAAAGGAGACCACACTAGTTTTTAGAAGTGTGAAGTCGGCTTTTGAGAAGTTTTTCACTGTGGTCTTTTTATTTCAGGTGGGGGTGGGATGAGGACCTCCAGCGAGATTAGTTTATGATCTGATCTCACCAATGAGGGGTATACTTCGGTGTTGAACATTGTGATCCCATGTTCATGATGATGAGATCAAGTATGTTTTCTCCTCTTGTGGGATGGTGACTAGTTGTTCCATGGCATTTGAGTTTATGAACTCCAGGAACCTTTGGGCTAGAGTGTTTGGGCTTGAGTAGTGTTCCCAGTCTATATTAGGGTAGTTGAAGTCACCTAGTATGATGGTGTTTGGAGATACATTTATCCCTCCAATGTTTTCAGGAAGGCCATGTGAGGTTCCTGAGTTTGAGAGGGTGGCCTGTAACATGCTACAAATTGCAGAGCAGTCTTGCCTATGGTTAATTGCACCTGGATGGTCTCCGATGCATCGCATTGCCACCAACCTTGAGGTGTGGGTGTCCTTTATGAATATGGACACCCCTCCTTTCTTGGTGTTGTCCGGATTTTGGGGCCGGAACGCATGATATGAGGTGAAACCTGATAGTGCTGGGGTGCTCTCAGGAGCCTTGAACCAGGTTTCTGTCACAGCACAGACATCGATGTTCTCCATACTGAGAAGGGCCTCGAAAAGTGCATCTTGAGATTGAGACTTCTGGCATTGAGCAGCATTACCCTTAGTTTTTTCCTTTTTGTGTTCTAGGGTGGTAGGTTTAGAATTTGAGCCTTGCCTAAAAAGGCACTATGGGGTGGCAAGAGCCTTTGCCAATATCCGGAAGCCTAGGGGTGACAGGTGCAAGCCGTCCCTTGTGAAGCAGCGTGGCTTGTCCAGCATGTCATCCCAGGCAGACAGACATTGATTCCCCTTTGAATGACACCAGAATTTAAGCCAATTATTAAAGCTGATCATCTTATCACTGTATTGTGGCATCATTCTAGGTGAAGGTAGGATACTGCTCAAGGTCAGGGTCATACCTGCCTGGGCTACATAATCAGAGAGCTCCTCAATGTCTCTTTTCATGTAGTCCAAGGAGGTACGTCTCAGGTCGTTGACACCAGCGTGGACAATGACTGAGTCGTACTTGTACCTGCTGTTGAGAGACCTGAGTGCTTGCGTTATGTGGCGGATTCTAGCGCCCGACAGGCAGCTTACTGTGACCTTCTCCTTACTCAGTCTGGTGAGCGGGACGTCAGTGTGTCTGACTATGGAGTCACCTATGACAAGTATGTTTGGTGTTGTATTTGGCCTTAAGGGCAGTGACTGCTTTGCACACTGATTTTGTTGTTTATGTGGTGTATTGAGTTTGCAGTTGCTTGGGTGTCTGCTTTGGAGGCCTCTGCTGTTTAGGTAAATTTTTACTCAGAGCCTCCGAGTATGTCTTAGTGTGTTTATGTGTTTGATTCAGTGGTGTGGTTGAGTTATGTGAGACTGGTATTGTGGTGTGTGTAGTTGCCTTCTCCTCCTGCCTGGTCTTGCCAGTCCTGAGTTGAGAGAGCTCAGCCTCCAGTCTGGCTAAATAGCTGCATCTCTCACAAGTGTTAGTGTTATGTGGGAGGAGGAGAGGGTTGTCTGTGTACATGAGGCAATTGTAACATTGTCTCAGAATTCCCAGATTCACCAACTGGGCAGGAGAGGATGCCAGCATCTGACCCTTCGACATGCTAGAAAGAATTATGAGTTGGTATGAGACAGAAAAGTAGTGGGCTTAGCAGGGAAGTGGGCACTCCTGGGGTGTTTTGCTAGTGAGAGATTTGTATAATATAGGAGTGCTTGACCTGCAAAGAGAATGCTTATAAGACAAGGGATATGTTTATAAGACAAGTGCTGAGCTTTTTGAGAAGAAAAAGCTATTTGGAACAAGTGCTGCACTTTTTAGTGAAGGTGTAAACTGTTTAGGTTCCTAACAGAGCAGTTCTAAGGGAAAAATTGAAGAACAGACTTTCTGGAGCCAGAAAGAGTTTAACCTTGTTTAACCGGCGCTGCCCAATGCTGCTCTAGTGGCAACTCAAGACTAAATCGCTAAAGCACGTTAAAGCGTGCTTGATAGCAGGGGCTGGAAAGAAGCAGGAATAGACCCAAAACGGACAATAAAACTACAGTTTCAAGTCAGTAACCACCTCTACGGGGCAGGAAGCTGCTCAATGTTATTCACTGCCACTGATCAACAGAGAGACCCTCCTTCAGCCCAAGCAAAAATGGCCTCACAGAAACTTTCAAACAGTTCAGGAACAGCAAGCCTGTAACTGAACTTTTTTAACTCTCAGAAAAGTGGGAAAAAAGCAAGATTTTTTTGTTTTTGTTTTTTACAGAGATAGCAGAGGTTCACAAGTAATATCAAGTTATAACAGTGCAGTAAATGACTCCACACAAGAGTGCTTGGTCAAGGACAGAAAATATGCAAATTTTAAGAAAAAAATGATTTAAAATTAAGTGCAAACAGGAAATTCAGCAAACAGCTTTTGGTTGTGCTCTAAATACAGCTACTAATACAGAAATCAAGTTTAACAAGCCAGAAAATGCTCAAGCTAGGCAGCTATGCAGAAAAACTTAGCAAATAAACAGAGAAAAAATACTTAAAATCTCAAAAGTGGCTCCCTTCTTCTCTCAGCTTTTTTTCATCTTGGAGGGTGCTTCACCAACAGCCAACAAGCCTGAAAAGACACCCAAACCATGAGGCAACTAGGTTTTAAGAGAGGAAGATGAAGGTGTTTTGGAAATGACCCCTAGTGGCCAATAAAACTACAGTTTCAAGTCAGTAACCACCTCTACGGGGGGCAGGGAAGCTGCTCAATGTTATTCACTGCCACTGATCAACAGAGAGACCCTCCTTCAGCCCAAGCAAAAATGGCCTCACAGAAACTTTCAAACAGTTCAGGAACAGCAAGCCTGTAACTGAACTTTTTTAACTCTCAGAAAAGTGGGAAAAAAGCAAATTTTTTTTTGTTTTGTTTTTACAGAGATAGCAGAGGTTCACAAGTAATATCAAGTTATAACAGTGCAGTAAATGACCCCACACAAGAGTGCTAGGTCAAGGACAGAAAATATGCAAGTTTTAAGAAAAAAACGATTTAAAATTAAGTGCAAACAGGAAATTCAGCAAACAGCTTTTGGTTGTGCTCTAAATACAGCTACTAATACAGAAATCAAGTTTAATAAGCCAGAAAATGCTCAAGCTAGGCAGCTATGCAGAAAAACTTAGCAAATAAACAGAGAAAAAATACTTAAAATCTCAAAAGTGGCTCCCTTCTTCTCTCAGCGTTTTTTCCTCTTGGAGGGTGCTTCACCATCAGCCAACAAGCCTGAAAAGACGTCCAAACCATGAGGCAACTAGGTTTTAAGAGAGGAAGATGAAGGAGTTTTGGAAATGACCCCTAGTGGCCAATAAAACTACAGTTTCAAGTCAGTAACCACCTCTATGGGGGCAGGGAAGCTGCTCAATGTTATTCACTGCCACTGATCAACAGAGAGACCCTCCTTCAGCCCAAGCAAAAATGGCCTCACAGAAACTTTCAAACAGTTCAGGAACAGCAAGCCTGTAACTGAACTTTTTTAACTCTCAGAAAAGTGGAAAAAAGCAAGATTTTTTTTTTGTTTTTGTTTTTTACAGAGATAGCAGAGGTTCACAAGTAATATCAAGTTATAACAGTGCAGTAAATGACCCCACACAAGAGTGCTAGGTCAAGGACAGAAAATATGCAAGTTTTAAGAAAAAAACAATTTAAAATTAAGTGCAAACAGGAAATTCAGCAAACAGCTTTTGGTTGTGCTCTAAATACAGCTACTAATACAGAAATCAAGTTTAACAAGCCAGAAAATGCTCAAGCTAGGCAGCTATGCAGAAAAACGTAGCAAATAAACAGAGAAAAAATACTTAAAATCTCAAAAGTGGCTCCCTTCTTCTCTCAGAGTTTATTCTTCTTGTGCTACTAAGTTTAGGGATACTGTTAGAGTGATAACTTGTGGTGTTATAAAGAATTATGAGAAGACAGACTGGACTTAGTTGTGTGATAGTCATGGTTATAAAGTTTAAGATGGTACTAGGTGGGGGTCTGAATAAGAATTATAGGGTTGCACTATATGTGGATGGGTAAGTAGTGTGGGTGATATAAAAAATGCCTAATGGGAATAAGAGTGATTGGGAGTATTTTTTGTGGAGCAAGTTGGTGTGGTATAATGTGATCTGACTTGAGGAGCTGTGATTGGTGAAGGTGATGTGAGGGTGAGCTGTGGGTGTGGCTGTGATTACTGTAAATGTAGAGGAAGTGGGGGCGGGAGGAAATAGGGGGCAGGGCAAGGGAGCGGAGAGAGCCCGAGCATTAGCGAGGGCGAACGGAGTGGGGCAGAGCCCACCAAGACAAGAGTAAAAAGTAAGTATTACTTTACAAATCTGAACACTTTAAACAAATTCCTGAGGTCTAATGGCTTACCAGCAAGCAGAATGCAATTGCTGAAGAGCACTTGTGTCCTGGTGGGAGACTAGAAATTTAAAGATGGCTCCACGATCAGCAGGATTCTAATATAGACTTAGTATTGGGGGAGGGAGATAGCACAAGGGGTGTAAACCAGGTGGAATGCAAAGAAACCAGAGAGGCAATCAGTGGAAAACTATCAGTGAAGGCCTCAGAGGAGGTAAGTAAGAATTCAAACTACCTGCAAAGTAAAGGAGAGAAGAGACAGCAAACTTTATTAAGGTTGGGAGTGTGTTTTTACTTTGACTTGCTGATTAGTAACCAGTTTGTGCACAGATTAGAGTAGGGAGATATATTAGTAATGAAGGGGAATGTATAGAGATGCAAATAAACAGGTGGGCCTCCAAGTGATACAAACTAAGGCAGAAAGCACTGAGAGGGCTGCTTGATGGTTAATTTAGTCACAGGGATCTGAATTAAATGTATACTGTCTATTGGACAGTTAGGATTACTGCACTAGCTGGGGGGGGGCACAAGGCTACAACAGTCAGTTTTATTAGCACGCTGAGAACTACTAAGAAATACTGATAATGTAATAGCTTCACTCTCATAAAAAATACAAGTAGAATGCCTGGGTGGACTGACCCTGCTCGAGGCTCAAAATGTATATCCTTGTTCAGTTTTGCAGTACTGATTCCTTCTTATACTGTATGGGTGGAGTGGTAGCCGCAGACTGCAGATTTGCTTGCATGTGCTCCTGCTCGAGGCTCAAAATGTATATCCTTGTTCAGTTTTGCAGTACTGATTCCTTCTTATACTGCATGGGTGGAGTGGTAGCCGCAGACTGCAGATTTGCTTAAGTGTGCTCAGCAAGCAGAATGCAGTTGCTGAAGAGCACTTGTGTCCTGGTGGGAGACTAGAAATTTAAATTTATATAATTTAAACAACCCCCAGAATATTGGAAAATAAAATTAAATATTTCTCTTGCCAGTATTTCAACATCACTTATCTCTGTCAGAGATTAGTGCTCAGTAAAAGAATCAAGACCATAATATTCTTGTTCTATCACCATAATCATTTATTTAAGTAAGCCTTTTTAATATAAAAACATTAAAGCAGGAATATTTGGACTCTTACATCTGCATGCAAACACTGCTCAAAATTATATTGTAGTCATGGAAAATAAAATGAAATATTTATCTTGTCTATATTTTGTTATTACTATCAAGTACCATAGTTCAGTGCTTAGTCAAGCATCAAGAAAATACAGCTGAATGTTACTTCCTTATGATCATCTTTTTAAAAGCACATTAGCACAGTTGAAATAATACAGTGTGTGGATGCTAAAGACTTGTAAAATAATGTGTTAACATTCCTTTTTGTTATTCCTTCTCACTGTCTGGTATCAGATAGCAGTGTTTGTCAAGCCATGTCAAGCCATGATGCTGTATATTACTTCTCCTTGGTTAATGTGCAGTGAGTATCAGAAAAAAGATGATCATAAGGAAGTACCATTCAGCTGTATTTTCTTGTTAATGTTATTTTTTGTAATCACTGCTTTTTTAGTTCTTTGTAAGTTTCAACTGCTATTACTTTTTTAAATGTATGTATGAATTTTTCTGTTCTTTTTATTTTTCGGAGCTTTTCTCTCTGGGCCTCTATTGAAAATGGACATGTATCCAGCTAGACTAGCCTGGTCAACAAATGTAAAATAAAATAAATAAATAAATAAAAAATGTGCAGTGAGTATCAGAAGTCAGTACTCATCAAAGGATAAAGACAGTAATGCTGCAAATTGTTTCCCAGTGGTCATTTTTAGTGGTGCATTAGCATGGTAGAAATAAAGCAGGCCCCAGATGCTACATTTTACTAATTTCCAATGCTCTACTTTGAGAAGGTGAATAGATGCTGTAATTTTTCTGTCTTCTTTCTCCATATACCTGCCAACCATCAAACCTCTCCTATTGTGCTTGAGCCCATTTGTTCTGCTAGAGGTAGAAGACCCAGATCTGCTTAGGTAAGAGCTGTCTCAAAGGGGCCATTATTCATGAAGACTTCAAGGAGTTTCTATTTTTGTCAGCATCTCAGCAGTGAGAACATTTTTGAGGTAAATAACTAAACCCAATCCTGGGTAAGAGAAAGGGCTACCACCTCACTGCAGGGACTCACATTGTCCTTCCCATGTCGTATGTGCTGCCTTGCACTCTTGGTGAGCCAAACGCATGTTCACATGATGGCCACTTAATTTTGCCACTCCTCTGTCATTGTGGCTATGTGCATGCTGCTGTTCTCCACCACCCCGAGGATGGACATGCCCATCCTCCTCTCTTAATGCCATCAAACACTCATGCTGTTAATCAAACTCGGGCTGCCTCAGTCACAGTCATGGCTGTATTTCTGTATACCACTGTACTGTATTTCATCTTGCAAAGACTGGCATTAAGGATAGTCATTGTGAACTGGTTTTACATAGTTGAAATCAAAAAGTGATTATGGGGGAATAACATGTAGCATTTTGCTCTTGTTTAAACAAATTATATTTTGTCAGTGCTCCTTTGTGCAGCTGGACTAATACAGCCTTCATATGCTATACTTTTTTGTTGCTACACTTTGCTGTGAGGGAAAGGTTGGTTTGCTTTTTATTTGTTGTATTTTGTATTAGTTTATTGTCTTTTTATATTTTGAGTGCTGCGATTTGTTTTCTTTACCTTGTGTTTTGCTTGTGTTCTGCTTTTAACTGCATATTAAAACTTCAAAAGACACCACAGCTCTGTCTCTTGTGAGTCAGGCAGAAATCTCCCTCCCCACCCTGTCACTGTCGTGTTCTTAAATACCACTGTCTTTCTAGTTGCCTGCCTCTTATGCTAATTTGACCATATATCTCATTTCCTCTCTGCTTTCACTGGCTTGTGTGAGTAAGCACAAAATTATCATTTTGTGAAATCACTTCCCTTCAACTATTTAAATTTATTGGCAATTCTGCTGTATTCCATAGTACCAGAATACAAAAGTGATCACCCCCTTTCAATCTATCTTGCTGTTTTAAAAATAGTGACTCTCCACTAAAACTTAACTTTTTAGACAGGTAAAATATAAGTTACCTACTTTCACATCTAACTTCTCTAGTGCGCACTGCAGTGTTTAGGATAAACCATTTTTTTTTCATTTTACCTTTAAACATCCCTGTGACTAGCACTTGTTCTAATACCTGCTGGAAAGCACTAGGAAGCCTTAAACTGATACAAGCACTCAATTCTCCTTATTAATAAGGAGAAATTAATCATAGGCACTAAACAGCCTATAATTGCAAAGTACATTGCTATGGTAAGGGAAAACAGCTCTTGTACTTTTAAAAAAAAGCACCAAACCAGGCATGTCCAAGGGTTAGCTTCCATTGATTTCTCCTGTCCACCTGGTGAATCTGGGCATACTGGGGCAATGCAGCAATTGCCTCATGTACACAGACAACCCTCTCCTCCTACCACCCAACACTACATCCTGTGAGAGATGCACTTACATAGCCAAACTGGAAGCAAAGTTCTCTCCACCTAAGATTGTGCTAGACAGTCAAGAGGAGAAGGTTAACACCCGCACTACACCTCAAGCAACACATAGCCCATCTAAACTCAAACCACCAACACTCACCACACATAGCAACACTAAATCCACATATGTAGAGGCCCTTAACTGTAACCTGCCCAAGCAACAAGGACCTCCGAAGCTGAAACGCAAACAAACACAATCAAAGTGTCACATAGCTCATAACACCAGTGTGCCACCCAGCAACAGCCCCTAAGGCAAGACAATGTACCTAACACTTTAGTCATAGGTGACTCTATAGTCAGGCACACTGATGTCCCACTCACCAGGCTGAACAAGGAGAAAATTACAGTGAGCTGCCTGTCAGTGCCAGGATCCGCCACATAACTCATGCACTCAAGTCACTCCACAACAAGTACAAATATGACTCTGTCATTAAGCATGTTGGAGTGAATGACTTGAGACGTACCTCCCTGGACTACATGAAAAGAGACATGGAAAAACTCTCAGATCATGTGGTCCAGGCAGGTATGACCCTAGCCTTGAGTAGCATCCTGCCTTTGCCCATAATGATACCACAATATAAGGACAAAATAATTAACTTCAACAATTGGCTAAGCTTCTGGTGTCATTCAAAGGGGATCCAGTATCTGTCTGCCAGGGACGACATGATCGACAGACCATAATGCTTTGCCAGAGATGGTCTGCACCTGTCACCCCTGGGATTCAGGTTACTGGCTAAGGCTCTTGCCACTCCTATAGTGCCTTTTTTAGGCAAAGTTCAAAGGACAAAAACCTCCACCATAACAGGTACAAGCATGCAAAATCTGAAGGTAATGCTACTCAATGCTAGAAGTCTAAACCTCAAAATGCACTCTCTCGAGGCACTCCTAAAAATGGAGAACATCGATATCTGTGCAGCAACTGAGACCTGGTTCAAGGCTCCAGAGAGCACCCCTGCAATACCAGGCTACAACTCTTACCACACGTTTCGGCCACCAAACTAGGATCGAAACACTAAAGGTGGAGGAGTGTCCATATTCACCAAGGATATTCACACCACCAGGTTAGTTGCCCAACACAATGCATCTGAAATTCTCCAGGTGCAACTAACACTAGGTAAGACTGCAATCCAAATTGTAGCTTGCTACGGATCCCCCACCATGCCCCAAGATTCTCACTACACCTTTCTAAACATACTGGAAAATATTAATATACAACCAAACACCCTAATACTGGGTGATTTCAACTACCCTGCCATTAACTGGGAAAACTACTTGTGTACCAACACCTTTGCCCAACGGTTCTTGGAATTCATAAATTCCAATGCCCTGGATCAACTAATCCATAGTCCCACCAGGGGCTCCAATATTCTAGACATGGTCATTACCAACATGGGAAATCGATGCTCCACACCTATGGTCACCCCCTCGTTGGTCAGGTCAGACCATAAGCTAATCACCCTTAACATCCACATCCCACCCCCACCCCCCCAGTAAGGAAACCTCCATAAAAAACTTCTCCAAAGCCAACTTCATGCTACTCATCTCAGAAGTTACAAACTTCATGACACCCATGCAGACGGGAACTGAAAGTTCAACTGCTGAGTCCTACACTAAGGCACTGCACAAGCACATCCACTCATGCATGAATTGTGCCATCCCAAATAGAACCAAGATGCTCTCCTCCAAAAAAAAGGAAGCCAATCTTGTGGTCCCCTGCCATAAACAAACCTTACAACAAATTGAAGGAACTGTTGCAGAAAATAGGAAAATCCCAGGATGCAAAAACTCCCTTAACAGCCTCAGTAAGAAGCTAAGATCCCTCATTAAATCCTCCAAAGCTAGTTACAAAAATAAAATTGCCAGAAATTCCAAAGACATCCTCAAGGCATTCTATAACTATGTCAAAAATCTAAATGACAATGCTCAGATCTGCTCTGAGCTACAACAGAATGACATTAAATATACTGATCCCAAGGATATTGCCAATATCCTGGCAGATCGAATCAGTGCCAACTTCACCCTCCTCTCACCTCCTAAATGGCCCATCTCAAGACCAAAAGATTGCCAAATTCCGGTAATAACGGCCACACAGGTAAAAACCGCACTCTCCAAAGCTAAGAATACAGCATCCATGGGACCAGATGACATCCCGGGCTGTGTACTACATGAACTACAAAATGAACTGGCATCTCACCTAAGTGTCATGTTTAATCATGCCCTCACCTCAGGCTTTGTGCCCACTGAGTGGCGCATAGCTACAGTTATCCCACTCCGCAAAGGGGGATCCACCTTGGATCCCAGGAACTACCGCCCCATCAGTCTGACGAGCCTGATCTGCAAGGCCATGGAACGTATTATCATGGAACTTATAAATAAAGACATTGTCAACCTTAAAACACTGGACCCCACCCAGTTTGGGTTCATGAAGGGCCTATCTTGTCTCCTGAACCTGATTGACTTCTTTGAATCAGTCTCCCGAGCCATGGACGAGGGTAAGGCAGTCCACACAGCCTATCTGGACCTCGCTAAGGTCTTTGACACCATCCCCCACTCTGGAATCATAGATAAACTTACTAAGCTGGGCATTAATCCCTACATCACTCGATGGGTTGCCAACTGGCTTACTGACAGAACCCACACTGTAAAAGTAGCTAACTCCAAATCCAGCACCAGACAAGTGACAAGTGGAGTACCTCAGGGTTCAGTCCTGGGACCTCTCTTGTTTGGCATCTACTTCTCTGAAGTACAGGCCAACACTAAGGGACTCTGGCTAACAAAGTTCGCAGATGACTGCAAACTGGGAGCCATTATTGAATCCCCAAATTATGTGGATACTCTACAAAAGGGCCTTACAGAAACAGATGCTTGGTACCAGAACCATGGGCTCAAGCTCAATGCCAAGAAATGTATAGTTATCCCCTTTGGGAAAAAACATGTACCCATGAATTACCACATAGGTGGCAGTCCACTAAACACCAAAAGTGTGATAAGAGACGTAGGGACACTGGTGGACAGTGGTCTCACCTTCAATAACCACATCGCCACAACAGTCAGGAAATCCTTCTATGTGGCACACCTCATCACTAAGGGCTTTTCATCCAGAAAAAAGGAGGTCATTGTACCACTGTACTCATCCTTCATTAGACCCATTATAGAATACAACACCCCATTTGGTATGTACCTCTCAAGACATCTGTAACAACTGGAAAGGCCACAGAAATACCTCACTAAAAGAATCACATGCCTAAAGCAGATGCCCTATGCTGACCGCCTTAAAAAACTCCAACTATACTCTGTCGCATATCGTCTACTCCAAGGTGATCTCTGCTTAACATACAAGGCCATGTCAAACCCAGAGCTGGTGGACATGCTACACTTAAAGAAATCCCAATCCCTCAGAGCCACACGCTCCAGGGATATAAACCTTGTCATCACAATAAACAAAACATACTGGAGGGATAGTTTCCTGACCCAGAGACTCCCCAGACTCTGGAATAGACTGCCCATACATGTCAAGCAGAGCACCTCTTTGGCCCTCTTCAAAAGGAACCTTGATGATTGGATGGGAGAAAGGAAATTCATCCCGGGGATCACATCAGTCGCCCTGCTAGACAGGGGTCCAGGGAAGTAAATAGTGTGGGAGGAAGTAACCAGGGAATTGTTATGGCTAGGCTTGTATAGGCTCTAGGGCTGATAGCCTAGTACCAACCTATGAACCTATGAATATTTGCAGCTTTCAATGTTGAGTGGACTGGCATCATGGGACATTCAAGGTGAACTGATTTTGTATGGTTCATAGGAAAAAGGACCATGAAGAAGTAATGTCATGGGACAAGTTGATGTGTTCTACAGAACTTTAATGTTTGCTCACAGGAGTACTGTGGCAGCTTTTTACTTTCATCTACATTTTGTTCATTTACTACAGTTCAGACATGCAACCCAAATGTGACTCACAAATTTGATTTATATAGGAGTATTTTACTGACTGCTTCTGCCCATCAGAGACATAGGAGCCACACCAGGGAGAATTTCCGATTACTCATCCATTGTTTCAAGTTGCATTTAAAGAGGGATAGAGAGGAACACTTCTTCACATGTTTTGGAAGCCTGTTGCAGAGAATAGGAATTCTCTGAGAAAAATATCTGTCTCTTCAACATGTCCTATTTATGTTGCAAGCAAAACGTAGGTCTTTTAATATAGTAGTTCTGATGCTGTTTGTCTTGCAGATATGCAAAAGGTTCATCAAAACAGGATCAAGGGATGCCTTGTATACCAGGCAAGGGTCAACTCTCAGAAGTATGTATGATGCTAAGTAAAGAGACAGGTCTTTGAGGCAATCAGTGTCAGAAATTGTGCTTGCTCCCTGTATTCTTTTTTTGTAAAGAACCTTTAAGGATGTTCCAGTTGCTACATGTGTCTGGTTAGATACATACCGAAGGGGTCATTATACTCTATGATGGGTCTGATGAGGGCTGAGTACAGTGGTATGATGACCTCTCTGGCACTAAATATCATTCTCTTGCTTATAAGTTGAGCAACATAGAAGGATTTTCTTGCTACATTGAACACAAGTGAAGGTTGGGTTACCATCTGCATGAGTTCCCAGATCCCTATCTAGTGAATCAACTTTTATGTGTCTTTTATTGATGACGTAGTTACCTGAGGTGCCAGATTTTCCAAAAGGTACTGTAATGCTTTTCTTGGTATTGAGCTTTAAACCATGAGTTTGGGAGTAAGTGTTTGTCTGTATTAGACTTTCCTGAAAGGTGTTCTCATCTTTGGAGGATTCATTGACTGCTCCTAGTTTGCAATCATCTGTGAACTTGGTTAGCCAGAGGCTGTTGACATTGGCTTTGCCATTCCAGAAGTAGATGCCAAAGAAGAGAAGGCCTAGCACAGAGCCCTGGGGTCTCCACTGGTGAAAAACCTCTTTGTAAAGGTGGCTTTACTGATTCTAACATCTTGGGTCCTATTAATGAACCAGCTAGCTGCCCAGGATGTTTTAAAGGGGTTTATACCCAATTCTATAAGTTTGTTAACAATGCCTGAGTGGGGTATTTTATCAAATGGCTTAGCCAGATCTGTGTTGGCAGTATCCACCATTTTCCTGTCATCCATTGCCCTAGTGACCTTTTCAAAGAAGTCCTTTGAAACAAAGTTTTTTGTGGTAGGTAAAGTGCACCAACAGGCACCAAAGAGAAAAACTGAGAAAAAGCTAGGTGCACACCACAGTGAAGTAAGTAAAACTTTAATAAATAGACATAAAAGGCTACAAAACAATAAAACAGGCACAAAGGGTAAGCACTTTCGCTACCTGCCAGGTAGCTTCTTCAGACCTAAATCATAACAGTCAAACCATCTGTATTTAAATGCAATGAAGCCAGTCAGAAAAAAGAACTGATTAAGACATCAATCATCATTTATAAACACAGTGAACCTAGTACAAAAACCTATTGGTAACGATGCTTACAAACATTGTAAAAACCTTTTTATATATTAAATAAATCTTAACCTCAATAATTCTACACCTCACAAAATTCAAAATGTATCCAAAAACCGTTAAAAACATATTTTAAAAAATTATACAAAAAATGCAGCATAAAACAACATACTCAATGCTTCAAAGGGCATAGCTTCAGGTGGGGTTTCAGGGAGACTCGTTCATTAATGCCTGGAAACAGCTTCCAGGCGTATAATCCATTGCTGTTCCCTCTCTTCAGTGAAAGTCTTAATGTCACCTCCTCTCATATTCTTACCTATCACTTCCAACAATAGAAATTTAAAACTGTGTTCATTACCTTTCTCTATTAAATGACGTGCCAACGCACTCTTAGTTCTCCTATTCCTTATATCACCCACATGTTCTAAGATGTGTTCTCTGAAACTTTTGTTGGTCTTACCTATATAATAAACGTAACATTCATCGCAATATGAAAAATAAATTAAATCATTTGTACCGCAATCAGCGTGTAGTGATGTCTCTACAACAAAACCCTTATGTAGGTGCTTAAAATAGTTGCCAGAGTGGATGTATCTACAGTCTTTACAACGTCTACAAGAGAAGGTACTCTCTCTTTGTGACTGGGGTGTATAACCCTTGCTTGCACTCTTATAACACAGTTGCCTCTTCAAGGACATACTATTTCTAAAACCATATTCTGGTCTAGCTCCTATCACGTGTCTAACTTTCTCATTTGTATTCAGTATCCCCAAATTCCTGTCCACAATTTCACAGATCTTACTTATATTACTACTATAAGTGAATGTCATCCTAGTGACTTCACTACTGCATTGTCTATCTATCTCACTGTGAGAATCAGGTCTGTCTGAGAAATAAGGGAGTCTCCTAGCACCCCGTTCAGTCAAAGCTTCAGCTATCTGGTCATCAACCTCTTTTCCATTATACCCTCTGTACATAACCTCATTCCTTAACTCACCCAATGCTGTCTTCATGTCCTCATCATTGTTGTGTAACCTCATCCTTCTCAAAGATCGTCCCTTAATAACATTCCTATACACGTTGGGGGCGCATACTCCCTTTGTGTAATAAAATATTCTTGCATCGCTTCTTATGTATCAATGTCTTAACCTCACCCATTAGACTCTTAGTTATTTTGACATCTAAAAAGTCAATAGCTTCACGAGAATAATCATAGCTAAATCTTAAGAACATTGTAGTGGTGTGTAAATAATCTACAAAACATTCCATCTCTTCTATTGGTCCTTGCCATAAAACTAAAATATCGTCCATGAACCTTTTATAGGTCAAAATATATCTCTGAAAGTCATTATTCCTAATGACTCTCTCTTGTTCCCACTGCGCTAAAGCTAGGTTGGCGTAGCTATTAGCACAAGCTGTGCCCATCGCTACTCCAACCTTCTGTAGGTAATAATTGTCATTAAAGATGAACACATTGTTCTCTAATATTAATTCTAATAAACTACAAATTAAATTGACAGCCTTGCTATCTAAAACTGCTTTATTTAATAACAGAGTTCTAATATTCTCTATTCCCCAGTCACTGGGGATAACGGTGAAGAGAGAATTACCATCTAAAGTTGGAAAAAAACAAATCTGTTCTAATTTGTACTTCAGTAACAACTGGGAATAACTCACTCAAAAAATTCTTTGTATCTCTTAAGACCGTGTCCATTAGGTTGACAATGGGGCACAGCTTCTTCTCAACATAAATGGAGATTGGCTCTGTGGCCCAGCCTCTACTAGGTACAATGGGCTGCATGGGGGGTTATCAGCATTTTTATGCACGTTAGACAACCATATAAAACTGGTATAAGTGGATGTTCTACTGAAAAGTACTTTAAAAGTTCTTCATTAATCACATTGGTCATAAACATATCAAACAGAAAAATGCAAGTCTTTCCATAATACCCTCTACTTGTCTCCTAATTAAATGCACATAAGTCTCTTGATCACATAATAACTCAGTCATGTTCTTCAAGTAATGACTTTTATCTAACACAACTATACTTCCCCCTTTGTCAGAGGGATGGATTTCCACTGAAGAAAGTTCCTTTAACTGTTTTAATGCTAAACATTCTCCTTCAGTAAGGTTAAACAATCTATTTTTAACATTATTTTCATAGAGCATACGAATGTCTCTTTCACATGTCTCAGTGAACAATTCAATAACTGGGTCTACGACTGGAACATATATACTGTTCTTCTTGAATGGTTTGTGGGCTCCTACAGAGTTAGCAAACTGTAAATGTAACGATAAATTCCTGGCAAACATTTTTAAATCTAAAATAACCTCTGAAATAAAAGACTGTTGCATTGGAATAAACGACAAGCATATGTTTAAAAGACTATACTGTTCAGAGGTCATTGTAAGTGAGGAAATGTTAATAACTAAAGTTCATGTCCTTTTCCATGTATTTACCTTGTTCCTGGTTTCTGGTGAATGAAACCTCTGGCGCAGCTGCCCTCACTTTGAGAGACTCCTTGTTTTGTCTCTTCTGTGCTCTCTAGGTAATGAAAGAGAGTTGGCAAGGGAAAAATCCATTCAATGTGCTGTAACTGTAGGGCTCTCTTCAGCCTCCATACTCAATGGCATCTGATGTACTAATGTAGTCGTCACGATGTTCCTACCTTTAGAAACTCCTTTGTTTCAATTGAAGGCTTAGGCACAGTTTCTGAAGTCAGTTTAGAGCCCTGCTCTGTTCCTGGTGGCTTGGACACTATGGGCTCAGGTTCAACACATAATTCACCTTCAGAGCTAAAATTCTGATAACCAGCTGTACTATCAGAGTTGGTAATACCATCAACACCATGCTGGCTAGATTTTGAAGTATCACTCGATCTCTGCCATGAAAACACATTCCCATCACTGAAGTCGTTCATGTCTCTGCAGTTGTTTACATTTAGTAATCTGAAGTCTCTTTTCAAAGTTCATCGTCTCTGTAGTCATTCTGTCTTAATCAGTTCTTTTTTCTGATTGGCTTCATTGCATTTAAATACAGATGGTTTGACTGTTATGATTTAGGTCTGAAGAAGCTACCTTGCAGGTAACAAAAGCACTTACCTTTTGTGCCTGTTTTATTGTTTTGTAGCCTTTTATGTCGATTTATTGTTTCACTTACTTTACCAAGGTGCGCACCTAGCATTTTCTCAGTTTTTCAAATAAGTCCACCAGATTCAATATACATGAACTTCCCTTGACAAAGCCAAATCGGAATGGAACTAGTGTCTGGAGGTTTACTATGTCCTTGCTGATAATTTCCATGATAATTCTTTCCATAGCTTTGCAAATAAGACTAGTCAGATTAATGGGTCTAAAGAGTAGAAATTCATCATTTTAGCCATGCTAGGGTGTAGCATAAAAGAGGCTACTGGAGTACGTGCTTATCTTGAAATTACAGGATTAAACATAACCAAAGTGGGGATGAGATTAGCTTTGTCATGGTTATAACAACAGGAGGAGAGTCCAAATAACAAAACAAAGACCTTCCCATTTCAGAAAATGTAACAGCGATAGAATAGACACCAGCCTAATAGGTGGGAATGTGGTGATCCATAGATCAAGAGGTATTTAAGAAGGATAAGCAATGCTTAATTTGTTACTTGTGCAAAACCGAAGCCATAATGATGAATTCCTACATACAGGAAAATCTGAATGTCGGTAATCAGCTGTTAATATGAAGGATCCAGCTCACTCGTCAAGTCTTAAAGAATATACTCTCTTAACAATTTTACTAAAAATGTTTAAATGTCAATGATAATTACCTTGAACCTAGATTGTCAGATCCATGGTTTTACATGTCAGATTATGGATTAATATATTGAGAGTGGTGTTAATAGGATAATTCTTTAAAGATAAAGTATTTTGTTTAAAACACATTACCTTAAAATTATTATTATAAGAAGTCCAGTTCAGTTTAATACTTTAAATAAAATCAATGCAATTTAAAACATGACTTACCTGACTGAAACTGATTTATCATTTAAGTCATAAAACAAATAATGAAAGTAATAATTTGTACAAGCTCTCAGAACAAATAAAATTAAATAGTGTATACCCGCAAGTACCTCATAGTGCAGAGAAATAATGCCCTGACTATGACTCTTTATTAATTAATGACCTAGATATTAGGAGAGATGGCTAGACAGGTTAGTGGCAAGCATCTGGCATCTGCTAATCCATTCCACGGGGATGTAGCTAGCTAGACTTATTGCAGTACAGGTACCCAGAGGAGGCTGGGTGCCACAGCAGAAATCACCAGCACTTCTAGGGCTCTGACAAGTAGTCTACACTGTTATTAGAGAAAAATGTGTGGAAAGTATGCATGTTCAGAGTCAGCACTGTGGTTGTCTTTGTCAACTATTGCTGTGACATGGAGGTTAGGATGCATCTACAAATGCCTAAATGATGCCCTCCTTTTCTAAGGACCTCTTTATCCCTGTACATGGAGAGGAACAAATGGATGTGAGATACAAAAAATGGTGGATATAACAAAAGAGTGCAGAAATAATGAATAAAATGCATCTCTACTCCCTGATGCTGGAAGGACCTGTCTGCATTTTAATACATACTATATATATATATATATATATATATATATATATATATATATATACACACAGACACACACACACACACACACACACACACACACACACACACACACACACACACACACACAAACTTCAAGATTTTACTACCTTGCATTTTTACTATTTTTAGCCTTGAGGTACTGTGATTTCTGAGTTAGAATGTTTAGAATGAGTGGGGACATGGCATTGAAGCTTCCTCACCAAAACTCGTAATTACAACATCTACAACATATGTCAATGTCCCAATTTTTCTTAGTATATTTATAAATGCTTTCACTGTCTACTTTCTGTTCACCATTGCTTCATATGAATCGCCTTGCCTAATGTGACTTATTCTTTAATTATCTTATAAAGGTGCAGTTGCAGCTTTATAAATTGTGTTCTGCTTTTTAAGTTGTGATGCCCGTGCACTGGCCCAGCAATCAAGGAGCCTCAATCCTCACCACTAACACCAGTGAGGGGCATCCATATAGGGAAAGGATAATAAATACTCACACAGTAAAGTACAGTTTCCCTTAAGAGCACACAGAGATCACAGTTAGTCTGGGGCTGGTTTCTCCCTTTCTCTCCAGGTCCCCAATAAGACTCCCCACTGGCACACCTATAGGGTCCAGAGCTCAGCTTAGTGGGCAAGCTAAAACCTCCAGCACCCTCTCTGTCCAACCAGTGCTTTGTGTCCCTGCCCAAGTAGCTGACATACACACACTTTGAGATGAGTTATATACAACCACACAGACACTCCTGGGGAAGGCTGACTCAGGTTTTCCAGCTGTGCCCCTTTTACCCAGACTATACGGTAGTTCCACTTTCCACCACCCACTAATATTTATCAGCTACTAAAAGGCCCTTATGAAAGTGTGTCCAATTATACTGTGCAATATTATTATCCAAGTGGTAAGTGTGACTGAACACAGGGCTATTGGAGTGGCTTTGTACAATATCACTAAATGCATGCAATGTACTCTTAGAGCTTAAATTATCTCTACACAAAACAGCCACAGTTGAAAGGTTTAAAATGTTTAATAATAAATAATAAAAACACAAGACAATACTTCTTACTACACAGTACTAGTCAAGATTTCAGAGATCACAGAAACATACTTAAAATAATACAGTAGAAAAGTTCTGATACCAATACAGAAAAAACTAATCTAATCTTCCTAGTTCCTGGCAGCATCTAAGAGAAAACACATTTCTAAAATAAACTTACATATAGAACACAGGCAGAGTGCTGGTGAGTTGGATGTTCTCAAGACAAATGCATAAATGCTCTCATTCTTTCTGTCCTTAAATTGATAACACAGCACCACTGATTCATTTTAGATTACATCATTTCTTTCTGGTTCCCAGGCTAACAGAAACTCAGAGGTTAATAGTCCTTTTGATCTTGCAGCTGGTCAAGAAGCCAGAGCAATAAAATAAATTATACATGTAAATTCTAGCCATTAACTCTGACCTCAAAACAATAGGCAGAATACATCCCTCTAGACATCTCAGCTCTGAGTTTTAGATAAAAGAATTTCACAATGCTTGACTTATCAGCTTTCTTACAGCAGAGTGCACTGTTGTTACATTTTTGCAGTTCAGCATCCAATACAGTCTTTTCACATTTAAGTGAACAAGCCTGTGGCTGATATTAATATTTACAAATGACTGAATTATCTACAAAATTATGTCTAGCTAGGCTGGCAGCCTTCACCTTATCTTCACATAAGTCAAGTTAGTTTTACTTGAGATTTTAATAACACATTAAACTCCATAGTTCAAACTTGGTTCTACATTTCAACTAAGTGAACAGTGTCTTGAACTATTATGTTGTTGTAAGTTAGTACTACCAGTACTACTGCTAAGCTCTACTTCACAGTAACTTCTAGGAAACATTTGCATAGAGTTATATAGTTTCTGGAATACTTGCCACAAACTTATATATATAAGCATGGTTCTATGATTCAGGGGGATGGAATACTCACTGTGACCCATGTGCCTGGGATTCGATTAGTGGCTGCAGCTCTGGGGGAGGCAGGTAGGAAGGAGAAGTTGTGAAGACACGTGGCCTACTCACCTCTCCTGTTTGGGTGGAAAGAGTTTGCCTACACTTGGGTGGCACACTGTATGGTGCAAGGTAAGTGGTGGAGACCAGTGATAACACCACTCATGCTCCAAGGGGAGAGACATACCCTTTGGAGGGAATAAGCCTTGTAGAAGTGAGGGGGAGCATCATCTCTGTCTAGCCCATTGCATGATCCTCCCTGGTACCTAGCTAAGTATGCACAAGTCAGGGCTACAGAGAAACAGAAAAAAGAAATGCAAACCACCCTGATGGCTGTCTAAACGATGGCCCCTCCCCATTGTCCCTTGCTCTAGTGATGGTGATTGAATAGGCTAATTGACTTGGAAGTGGCTGATGGACGACATATAGCAAGTGCAGAGCTGCAAAAAAAAATAATATATATATATATATATATATATATATATATATATATATATATATATATATATATATATATATATGTATATATATATATATATATATACATATATATATATATATATATATATATATATATATATATATATATATATATAAAAATGCAGTTGATTATTCAAGCTGAGAGTTTAAGTATTTTGCTGAAAACTGAGTTTGGTGATACAAACCGGTGAGTTACCTGTTCATGAATACAGTGGACACTCTTTCACAAGAGTACAGGAATAGACAGGAAATTTTGAAGTCTAGAAAAACATACATGGTAAAATTTTGTAGACTTTTTTCTAGTTTCCAGCTTTGTTTAGCCTTGCAAAGACACTAGGAGACTGAGTGTATTTTTGGGCAACAAATGTGTCACATATGGCTCACATGGGATACAAAGAGACTAATAAGCATATTGATAGTCTCTGCATGGCCTTATCATGATACATTAAAGCACTGATGACACGCTAGATAGAAAAGTGGAAGTTATAAATGGAACCATTCTGCTACCTAAAAAATGTGACTGTACTAAACACCTTTTGAGAGTTACAGTATAGAAACTGGGGCTAGATGAAGGGCAATATAAATTGTATTTTTTTTGAGTGAGTGGCAAACTGTAAACATAATGTGAATCCATCCCATATGTTACTAAAGCCCTAGGGAGATGTGGTTTGGGGGCATATAAAAATATTCAGTATCACACTACTTATAATTATGAAGTTTCTTTGCAGACCATGACAGAAGGTCAGTGTTCTGGCTGCTAAGTTTTTCTATCACATATCATATTAAGGACAGAAATAGCAGAACTCATAAAGACCTGACCCTATGATTCTTATGGGATCACTCAGGGGTCCAGTGGCTTGGGCTACAAGGCATGAAATGCCATCAGTTCCCAATGTAACTGTTAAAAGATCATAAGAGTGGAAGACTATCTGTGTTACTGCTCCACTTAGGGGATCAGTATGGTGCAGTGGACTTAAATTAAACTGCCATGGTCCAATGCAATTTGTTAGTTTATTTGGAGGGATATGAAGGATGTTAACACAGTGGAAAAGGTTATGTGACTTAAACTGGTTCATGAAAAGAAAAGAAAAGTTATAAGCCCAGGCATTGAGGTTTTCTAGCATCCACTCAGAAAGGCTGAGGGAACCACAGTTGCAGTGGCCTTTTGAGACATATTTAATTTAGGCAAGGTTAAAAGTTCTTAAATGATAGAATAAAAGAGCTAGAAAATATAGCCTAATAATGTGATTGGAGGGCAGAATGAATGGGCCATACTACTTTGGTAGAAGGGCAAATTTGGAAAGATGTATGGGGCAAAATGGGTAGGTATGCACCTAAGACTGCTGGTTCCTCATCAAGCTGGCCAAAGTATGGGTGGAAGAGTTAGCTCTGGTAACACTTTGTCAAATTAGCCTGACATTGCTTATGCCAAAAGTTAGAGGATTGAATGACCAT